>NC_079429.1:22376690-22743564 GCF_026213295.1 Gadus chalcogrammus | reverse complement strand
TTTTAATGTTAAAAATGGCTATAAATCTATTATGGCGGCTTGACCTTTTGACCTACACATATCAAAACACAGCTGATAAACTCAGCTAACAGCCCCACACATAACCCAAAGCTCTTTTCTCAAAACACCTACCCTTTGATTTTATATATATTTTTTACTCTCAGAAAAAGCTATAAATCTATTATGCGGCTTGACCTTTTGACCTACACATATCAAAACACATCTGGTGTATTCAACTACTGCCCCACACATAACACAAAGCTTATTTTCCAAAACACCCTACCCTTGATTTTATAAAAAAAATTTAATGTTAAAATGGCTATAAATCTATTATGCGGCTGACCTTTTGACCTACCCATATCAAACACATCTGGTGAACTCAGCTAACTGCCCCAACATAACACAAAGCTTATTTTCCAAAACACTTACCCTTTGATTTTATACTATTTTTTTAATGTTAAAAAGGCTATACATCGCAGTTAGCTGAGTTCACCAGATGTGTTTTGATATGGGTAGGTCAAAAGGTCAAGCCGCATAATAGATTTATAGCTTTTTCTGAGAGTAAAAAATGAATATAAAATCAAAGGGTAGGTATTTTGAGAAAAGAAGCTTTGTGTTATGTGTGGGGCAGTTAGTTGATTACACCAGATGTGTTTGGATATGGATAGGTCAAAAGGTCAAGCCGCATAATAGATTTATAGCCTTTTTTAACATTAAAAATAGTACAAAATCAAGGGTAAGTGTTTGAGAAAATAAGCTTTTTGTATGTGTGGGGCAGTTAGCTGAGTTCACCAGATGTGTTATGATATGGGCAGGTCAAAGGTCAAGCCGCATAATAGATGTATAGCCTTTTTTAACATTCAAAAAATAGTATAAAATCAAAGGGTAAGTGTTTTGAGAAATAAGCTTTGTGTTATGTGTGGGGCAGTTAGCTGAGTTCACCAGATGTGTTTTGATATGGGCAGGTCAAAAGGTCAAGCCGCATAATAGATGTATAGCCTTTTTTACATTAAAAAAATAGTAAAAATCAAAGGGTAAGTGTTTGAGAAAATAAGCTTTGTGTTATGTGTGGGGCTGTTAGCTGAGTTCACCAATGTGTTTTGATATGGGTAGGTCAAAAGGTCAAGCCGCATAATAGATTTATAGCTTTTTCTGAGAGTAAAAAATGAATATAAAATCAAGGGTAGGTATTTTGAGAAAAATACGCTTTGTGTTATGTGTGTGGGGCAGTTAGTGATTACACCAGATGTGTTTGGATATGTGTAGGTCAAAAGGTCAAGCCGCATAATAGATTTATAGCCATTTTTAACATTCAAAAAATTGTATAAAATCAAAGGGTAGGTGTTTTGAGAAAAGAAGCTTTGTGTTATGTTTGGGGAAGTTAGCTGAGTTCCCAGATGTGTTTTGATATGTGCAGGTCAAAAGGTCAAGCCGCATAATTTTATAGCTTTTTCTGAGATTAAAAAATATATATAAAATCAAAGGGTAGGTTTTTTGAGAAAATAAGCTTTGTGTTATGTGTGGGGAAGTTAGATGGGTTCACCAGATGTGTTTTGATATGGGTAGTCAAAAGGTCAAGCCGCATAATAGATTTATAGCCTTTTTTAACATTGAAAAAATAGTATAAAATCAAAAGGTGGGATTTTGGAAAAAATAAGCTTTGTGTTATGTGTGGGAAGTTAGCTGAGTTCACACAGATGTGTTTTGATATGGGTAGGTCAAAAGGTCAAGCCGCATAATAGGTTTATAGCCTTTTTTTACATTAAAAAATAGCATAAAATCAAAAGGTGGGATTTTGGAAAAAATAAGCTTTGTGTTATGTGTGGGCAGTTAGCTGAGTTCACCAGATGTGTTTTGAAATGGTGGTCAAAGGTCAAGCCGCTATATATTTATAGCATTTTATGAGAGTAAAAAATATAAAATCAAAGGGTAGGTGTTTTGAGAAAATAAGCTTTGTGTTATGTGTGGGGCAGTTAGCTGAGTTCACCAGATGTGTTTTGATATGTGTAGGTCAAAAGGTCAAGCCGCATAATAGATTTAGCCTTTTTTAACATTACACTTTTTTAGAAAATCAAATGTTCTTTTTTTTAAAGAAATAAGCTTTGTTTTACATAGGTAGGCCTGTATTAACACATCTAAGTTGGTTTGACACAAATTCGTCCATCGAAGCCAGTGCTAAATAGAATTTTCGAATGTGTCGAATATCCAACGTCCAATATAAAACTAACTTTACCACGGTGCCCACCGTGCGCCACTGAAAACACTCGTCGACATATTTTACAACTTGCCTTGTAAACATCTCCATTGACGCTGTCCAGCCAAGGATGTGCGTCTTCCCACTCACGTCCGTACTTCTGCAAGCGTTTACGCTTTTGAGGACGTGGTGGAGTACCGGGTGTAGCGGGCATTTTTAAAAGGCGCGGGTTTTGTGAGCAGCGCCGGTGTGTGGTGTCTGTCGCTAGGCAACCGCGACCACCACACGCATGCGCAGACACACAGATGACCGAGCGGGTCTTGCGTAGATCCCGCCGCGACAATTTTGCTGACCGTAGTATTCCCTGTGTTTTGTTTTGATCATTATTGTTAGATTTAGTATTTGTGTGTGACAGACATGTGTATTGGACATTTATGGAAATACGGAACAAATTGCGTCCCGTATTGGTTCAATACGGGACGCAAAATTTAATTGCCAAATAAGGGACGATTCCGTATTTTACGGGACGGTTGGCAACCCTAACGGGAACACACACAAATGGTGACGCCATTGTCAGGAGGGGCTAGGAAGCTGCGCACGCCGATTTAAGTAGCCGATCTCCGGCTAGACTAAGCCGAAAAACTGCTCCCGACCAGGTTTGGTTGCGAGCATAAGTCACCATGGTGATACAGCGATGCTAAAAGAGATCGACTTTCGTGGTACAACTAACCCAGGCTTTGAGCTCAACATACCTCGCTAACCCTCTAAGCGAGCTTCGTGATACAGGGCCCTGGTGCTGAGAGAAGCCTAGAAGAAGGAAGATTCAGCTTGGAAACAAGTTTCTCTATTTCAATCATGATTAGATCGTCAATTTTTAACATTTTAACAATTGCAACATTTAACAAATCAAAACACTTGTATCTTCAAATATATCTCAACAGATTTTCGATATTATTTATATCTTTTTCAGAATGAATAGCTTAATTTCATACCCACTTTGTATGTTTTCAGTTGGTCTATGTTTACGCTCGAGCGTGATGACATCACATGCTCGAAATATGATTGTTATGTATGGGGTGTTTGCAGTGGTAGTAACGTGTCACAAGTAACGCTAATGAGTAAAAAAGTATATTTTTCGGGTAACGAGTACTTTTCACGTTCCTTTTTTAAGTCTGTAATTTTACTCTTACCTGAGTAAAAGTTTGATTTAGAATTAGAATTCTACTCTAGGATACGAGTCGACTGTTACGAACTTGGGACTGAGGACTAGGATCGCATGGATGCAGACACGCAGGAAGATATTTTCTCCAGGGGGCTCGGGGTTACGGTCCACGTAGAGTTTATATAATTCTAAAGATACTATGTCAAACTGTATTCTGCAGACAACTCAGGAACTTGTTTGTCATTGTTGTGTCTGGCTCTGTGAGTGTGCGTGCATGCTATGCGTAGGCTGGATCGCAATCACGTCAGGACAAATCTGATTGGCCAATCAGCTAACCAAGCCAGTCTCGTTTGTGTCTAATTGGTTGTGTTCCTTCAAAGCTCTTGCCTTTTGTCACATGCACAGAGCTAAGTGTAAATTTGTTTGAAATTAAATAAAAAAAATTGTTGTACATATTGCTTTTGTTGTGCAACTTGTGAAGAAATGTTTTAATAATAATAATATATAATAATACATTTTATTTGAGGGCGTCTTTCATAGCACTAATGGTCACCTTACAGGGCAGTGTTTAAAAAAAACAAAATCAACGATCATAAAAAATATAAGAACAAGATACATTGAAACAATTTACACAAGTGGGGTGAAATGGGTGGGAGACAATGAATTAGATTGAATATGTCAGTTTAATTTTTTTTAGACGGGACTTAAAAGTGGAGAGAGTGTCAGAGTTACGGATGTCTGGTGGGAGGGTGTTCCAGAGGTGGGGGCCAGATCGGCTGAATGCCCTGGACCCCATGGTGACCAGGCGGGCGGGTGGTACAGTGAGTTGAGTGGAAGAGGAGGACCGGAGAGTGCGGGTGGGTGTGTTGGTGTGCAGGTGTTCACAAATGTATGGAGGGGCGAGGTTGTGGAGGGCCTTGAAGGTGAGGAGCAGAATCTTGAAATGGATGCGGGTTTTGACCGGGAGCCAGTGAAGCTGATGAAGGACAGGAGTGATGTGATTAATGGAGGGGGTTCTGGTGATGATGGGAGCGGCAGAGTTCTGGACCAGTTGAAGCTTACGGATGGACTTGAGGGGGATACCAAAGAGGAGGGAGTTACAGTAATCGATGCGGGAAGTGACCAGGGTGTGAACAAGGATGGCTGTGCTATGGGGTGTGATGGATGGGCGGAGGCGGTTGATGTTGCGTAGATGGTAATAGGCAGACCTGGGGATATTATTGATGTGTGCTTGGAATGATAGTGTGCTGTCGAGGATGGCACCCAGACTCTTAACCTGAGGGGAGGGGAAAACTGAGGTGTTATCGATAGTGATGGAAAAGCTGTCAGGTTTTGTCTGGGTTGATTTGGTGCCGATGAGGAGAACTTCTGTTTTATTGCTGTTGAGTTTGAGAAAGTTGCAGGTGAACCAGGTTTTTCATTTCAGAGATGCAATCAGTAAGAGTCGGTGATGCCAATGGAGGATAGTCTGTTGAGGAGTGTGGTGTGACAGATGGTATCAAAGGCTGCAATCAGGTCCAGGAGGATGAGGATGGTGAGTAGTCCAGAATCAGCTGCCATAAGGAGGTCGTTGGTGATTTTGATGAGTGCTGTTTCACTGCTATGGAGTGGGCGGAATCCGGACCGGAATTGTTCGTAAAAGTAATTGTCAGATAGGTGAAAATGGAGTTGGGAGGCAACTGTGTTTTCCAGGATTTTGGAGATGAAGGGCAGATTTGATATAGGACGGAAGTTGTTGGAGGGGTCTGCACCAGGTTTTTTCAGAATTGGGGTGATGGCAGCAGTTTTGAAGGATGTAGGGACAGTTCCAGTAGTAAGAGAGGAGTGGATGATTGCAGAAATGAGAGGAATTAGGGAGGGGAGGGAGGCCTTAACCAGATGTGTGGGTAGGGGGTCAAGTTGACAGGTGGATGGCTTGGATTTCCGAATTAGTTCAGTGATTTCTGAGATATCAGGGAGCTGGAAGGAGGAGAATGAGTGTGTGGAAGGGTAAAAGTCAGCTGAGATATTGAGATGAGGGGTTGATCCCAGGTGCAGGTGAATGTTCTTGATTTTATCGATGAAAAAGGACATCATGGAGTTTCAGAGGGAGGTTGTGTACAAGTGAGGGGGGGAGAATCCTGGGGTTGGGTAATTTTGTTAAGTAGGGAAAACAGTGACTTAGAGTTTCCTTTGCTGGCAGTGATCATATTTGAGTAGTAGTGGGTTTTAGTGCTGGCAATGGACTCCTTATAATGCAAGATGTGGTTCTTGTACATCTCTTTGTGAATACTGAGACCAGTTTTCCTATGAAGACGTTCAAGTTGCCGACCTTTGGCTTTCATTAAACGGAGATCGGGAGTGAACCAAGGGGCAGAGACGGAAAAGGAAACGGATCTGGTTTTTAAGGGAATTAAGGATATTATTGAGTCCATTGTTGTAATGAGAGACCAGATCATCAGGAGTGGATAGATTGTGAATGTCAGGGAGGCAGGAGGAGTGGATTCTTGAAGTGAGAGTGGCAGGGTCAATATTCTTTATTTTACGAAATTAAATAGGGCAGGTTTTTTTTGGGATGGAGAGATTAAATGTTTAAATGTAAATGAGGGAAGAAAATGGTCAGTTATGGGGAGTTCATCAGCTGTGAGATCAAAAGGGGTGACACCAGAGCAGCAGATTAAGTCCAGAATGTGTGCTGGGGAAAGTGGTATGTTGTTGACATCCAACACTCTCTAAACAGGAAATAAAGTCTTTGGTGAGCGGCAGATTGATATTGTCCATGTGAATGTTAAAATCACGCCGTAGAATTATGTTTGGTGAGAGAGAGGATAAATGGGTGAGATAGGCAGCAAAGTCATTTAAAAATTCACTATTCGGGTTAGGGGGGCGGTAGACGGTAGCAATGATGGTTGGAGTGGGACCAGACAACTCGCAGACAACAAGAATAGACAACAATAAGAGTGCATCTCCTTCTCTCCCTCACTCACTCACGCATTCAAACACGTTATGTATTTTTCACTGATCCAAGCACTCCAATACAAAAATGTAAAGTAACTTGTAATTTGAGTAACTTTATAACAAAGTTCTTTTTACTCTTACTCAAGTAGGTTTTCCAATAGGAATATTTACTTTTACTCAAGTAGATTTTGAAAGAAGTAATTTTACTTTCACTTGAGTATAGATTCTCAGTACTCTACCCACCACTGGGCGTTTGTGTGTGGGGGACCCCCGTTTACATGGCTAGAGGCTAGGTGATCGCTACTGTTGTACTCCCAGTAGAAGCTAAATGCTAACAACAATGCTTCAAAATTATATATAATTTTTTTTTTTCACTCTACACAAACACTGTCTCACATGAAAGCTGAGACAGAGTCCAATGGTGTGAGCCTCATCATTTTGTGATCTAATTTTGATTAACTAGATGTGAAGGAATAAGGTCAAAACATACTTTTCCAAGTTACTACTACCACACACACACACACACACACACCAAACGTTATCAGAAGAGCTCAGCTGTGCTATTTGACTAAGCTACATTTAAATAATAGACCAAAGAGTACATTATGGAGACGAAATACTGGTATTCTGAACAATAAGAATGTTGTAGAGGAGATGAAGAAAGAAATTAGTGCATGTATAAAGGATAATAAGATTGGTCAGGCGAAATTAACACATTATAGAACAGGGCCCCGTTTCCCGATAACGATGGATCTTCGCTCGTACGATCATTCTCCCGATGGATCTTGCGATCCATCGATAATTTCTTTGGAGCGTTTCCCGAAACTCCTCTTAACGTGAACGCGCATTCGCTGCACTCACGACGTCGTAGGATTGTAACTGTCTACTGACACGGTGCTGAAATGGGCTCCGTAGGAGGGGGAGACGCAGGAATGTCGCAGGAAAATTGTGTTAAAAAGGGTTAAAATATATCCCCATCAAGGACAACAGCAGAGTAGCCTACGAAAAAAATAGACTGCAATTATATGAATGCTAAAGACATTAAAACACAATTGATTAGGCTGAAACCGACATATATCAGTCCTAATCCTGAATGCACTGTTCGTTTCACGGCATTTTCCCCCCTGAAATAATTCCATATGACAAAAAATTAAAAATAGCTTGTGTGACAACTACATTTATCTTAATGGGCTGATTTCTGAAACATGCTTTGCGCAGCAAAGGGAGACGACTTAATCTGATTCCGCATAAGGGTTTCCTTGATTGATAATTTGATTGGCTATAAAAGCCCCTCCGGAAATAGGGTAAGGTATGTATTGATGAGGAATACAACGAAGCCCACCGTCTGGCCCGGTGCATCGTTGAGCGCACGATCGGGAGGTGGAAGTTGCGCTTTAGATGCCTTCACAGGTCAGGCGGAGGGCTCCAGTTTTCG
This sequence comes from Gadus chalcogrammus, assembly GCF_026213295.1. Taxonomy (NCBI): domain Eukaryota; kingdom Metazoa; phylum Chordata; class Actinopteri; order Gadiformes; family Gadidae; genus Gadus; species Gadus chalcogrammus. Next base: position 22,735,836 of record NC_079429.1, on the reverse strand, counting down.
CCGGCCCTCATGCGCCGTGATATGTGTGACGGCTATGTTGCACAAAATTGCAGCTAAGGCTGGGGTGGCATTGCTTGAACCGGAGGACGTTGAGGCCGATGACGACGAGGAAGATCGGTGTGAGGACGGCCTCCCTCATAACTACGCGGCTGGTTTTCATGCGCGTCGAAGAGTGATTGAGACTTTTTTTTAACCCCCTCCACCCTCCCACATGTCACTAAACATTACCAATCCCCACCATATCCCAGCCTTTTGCCTGCTCCTTTGCTTGTTTTTTTTATAATTTATTCTATTTCTTTATTTTTATTTTATTTCATTTTGTACATTATTTTATGCTACGTTTTATGAGTAGCCTATGTCAGTCTGCACAAATCCCCCCACTTTCTCTCACACATTTTGAGTGCCCTGCCTGCGCAAACATTTTCTGGACTGTCCCTTTTTATTTTGGCAATTTTAACATCTTTGTTAATAAATTAATTCATAATCTTTATTAATTACCAAACTAAGAACATAAAGGCGCAATGCGTTTTAATAAAACGCATCCAATAGACGGAATGTCCGATGGTGTCGCCACTGAGGCTATAGCTGACGATGCTCTTAGCGTCCTACGAGTACCTACGAGCACCCTGGAGTATTCGTTAGCTACGAGCGTTTTCAAGACGTTCGTTCCCCGATGCTTTCGGGAAACGCGGTGAAAACTCTACGATGCCCTTTCGACGCACTTCACGATCCACTTAGGCTAACGACGCTTTCGGGAAACGGGGCCCAGGTCAATAAATAACAGATAAGTGCAGGGCCCAGTTTCCCGATATCGATGGATCCAGTGGTGTAGTCTATTTATTGTAGTGGGTGTACTGTAAAGATTCTCTCCCAGCCTCGTACACACCCGTCCCGCCGGTACGTGTACGTGTGTGGCGCTTATATGGTTTCGCACCACACTCACTAACGCAGGGGTCTACAACCCACTGCATGGATTTAAAAGTGCAACAATTATCAACAATCATGGAAAGCTGAATAGGCTATCAGTTTTAATAACAGTATGAACAAATAGAACACAAAAATGACAAATTGTCCTTTGTGTATCTATAGTAGCAATAGCACCTGCTAAACAAGGTCAAAATCGACTCAAAATAATTGAATGAACTGTTTATTTTTTTATTTTTTTATTGTTTATGTTTATTTATTTATTTTTTCCACAATGTCTTGTTTTTTTTAAACGATTTATGATGACTATATGCTCTGTAAGGTGACCTTGGGTGTCTTGAAAGGCGCCTCTAAATTAAATGTATTATTATTATTATTATTATTATTAAAACCATGGCTAACCAATGCATGAGAAGGAGATGAAAGGAGACTAATGTTCTAAGTCTAAAAGTCATAAATTACTGCACCTTAAAAATGACCATGAATTAGCTATACTCTCATTTGCATAGTAATTAACTTTATGAATTTAAATTGTGTATGCCAACTGCATGTTGGCTGACATTTACCCAACGTTCTTCCCTCCACTCTAACCAAGGATGCCTGTTTTTAAATTCCCTAGCCTGACACCAAGTCCGAAAGGCTGGTCAGGGGTTCTCATCTAAAAGTAAAAAGGAGATATGCAGTGGGATTAAAACATTGTCTTCTTTTGACTTCTTGTTATGTGGTATACACATTTATATGGGAGGACTGGACACACACACACACCACACACACCACACACACACACACCACACACACACACACACACACACACACACACACACACACACACAACACACACACACAACACACACACACACTTTTCTGTTGTGTCTTTGCTAGTCTCCGTAGCTCTGGTAGTGGCATCTGCTGCTGCAGGGTCAACCGAAGCAGCAGCAGTAGATTTTGGGCCAGGTTTAAAATTAACTAAAACACCGAAACAATGTAGTTTGCTTTTCATATTGTAATGTTGAATGTTATTGTAATGTAGCCTGGGATTCTTTAAGTGTTTGTGGTGTGTTTTTTAACGTTGTAACCAGTTCTTTTATAGCCTGGCTCCTCCCGCCTAAGTACTTCTGCTCAATTTGAATTTCCCTTCAGTACTACATCTGGGTTTGCGGTATATTCCTTGGTTTTCTCTGTCCAAATTTTGTGCGTCCAATAAGCGAACAGAGGCTGACAACAATGACAGTAGAGTCAGCTTTGTTGACAGACATCTTCACGCACAGTGTTTGGTTTGTTTACAGCCTGCGTGCAACGTGATTCACGGCCAAACGTTAGCAACTGGTAGTGGCAGATCCAGAATGGCCCTGGGCAGATCCAATAGTTTTAAACTTAAACAGACACCCGCCTTCAAGTGAGTTAACGTTTGTCAATTGAGTGGGTCCAGACTCTGTGCAAATGAAATGAAGTACGAGAGTCTGGTAGGACCAGGGCCTCGTTTCCCGATAACGATGAATCTTCGCTCGTACGATCATTCTCACGATGGATCTTGCGAACCCTCGTGAATTTCTTTTGAGCGTTTCCCGAAACTCCTCTTAACATGGATGCGTGTTCACTGCACTCACGACGTTCGTAGGATTGTAACTGTCTACTGACACAGTGCTGAAATGGGCTCCGTACTTAAGTAGACGCAGGCATGTCGCAGGAAAATGGAGTTAAAATGCGTGGCCATCAAGGCCAACAGCAGAGTAGCCTACGAAAAAAATAGACTGCAATAATTTGAATGCTAAAGATAATAAAACACAATTGATAGGCCTAGGCCGACATATGTATCGGTCCTAATCCTGAATGCACTGCGTGTACATTTTTTCACCCTTCCATATTATAAAAATAAAAAATAGCTTGTGTGACAACTAGGTGCTGCTTTCTAAAACATGCTTTGCGCAGCAAAGAGAGCCGACTTTATCTGATTCCGCATAAGGTTTCATTGATTGGAACGCACTCTCTTGTCTAGAATATTTGTAGACATTAAAAAGGCAACGTTCCATTCATTCATTATCATTCAAGCGCAGAGGCTAGGCATTAACCCACGGCTATTGCTGACCCGATTAGGAGAGCTTGGTCTAGATCCTGCCCATATTGTTCGGCAGGATGATGTAGGCTATAGGTCTTTTTACGCTGCCAAGCCGGTTCGGTCGCAGCTTGGCACGCCCGGCGCTTTCACCTTCTTATTTCAAGTTTCCTGTGTAAAACCATGGGGGTCAACCCCCGGTCGTCATGGCGCGGGCTTTCTTGGTTCAATGGAGAAGGCGCACAGAGTCTAGAACTCTTTAGAATAATTTGCATTATTGCATACTCCCGAATGTTTTAATTTTTTTATGAATGAAGACACCCGCATGCCATAAGGAGTTCACGCGATTAACTATGGTCAGGGATGTTCGTTACTGTCTAGAAACGGTCCAATAAATAGTGAACTTCATCACAGCCTCACCGAAGCGCCTACAGTGCTTAATGTAAACAATCGCAACAAAAAAAATTTGCAGAAATCATCCGACACCCGCTGGTCTCAGCATGATTCATGTCTACAGTAGCCTATGTCTTCTGTCATTGATAAATATGAGGACATTTTATCCACGATGGTTGAATTAAAATCAGAGGGAGACAGCAAGTGCAGATCGAAAGCGATCACCCACACATGAGCAATGGAATCATTTGATTTTATATGCCTTGTGATGACGTGGCGCTTGATCTGTACATTTCGGCTGCGCATGTATTTTTGGAATTTTAAATTACTGCAATAAATGATGTTGATGTTGACTTCTAACATGTCTATCTTTGCTGTTTAAATCTAACAGTAGTCTATGAGTAATACTGTATATCGGCGGTAACCACTGTTTTTGGTTGCGAAATTGTACCAGCTGGGCATTCCGTGGTATTGGATAGGGGCGGCCTTACCTACAGGCGGGTTAGGCGGCCGCCTAGAGCGGCATCTAGAGGGGGAGCGCAAAATAATGCGCCCGAAAAAAAAAAAAAAACATTTTTTTTCCCTCCTGGCGCATATTTTTGCGCCCCTTCTATATCTCCAACCAATATTTTGACATTAAAAAAAATAAATCTAACATTAGGGTAAAATGAGCCAAAAATCGAAAACGGAAGGGGAACCTACCTCCTTGGTTTCGTCAGAACATGCTAGTACTATAAGGCGTTTGGTTAGAGTGTTTTCAAGAATCGAGAATCAAGAACGAAATCAAGAAAATGAAGAGGCAAAAGCCATCCGGGGCGCAATTTTTTCCTCTGTGGATTTTATTCTTGAATTAATGTTTGTTCATCGTTGCGATCGTTGTGTTTATGTGAAAGAAATGCAGTTACAGGGCAAAATTGTTTTTCAAGGTTGCAATTCAGTTTTCGTGGGGAATTAACAAACTTTTTTTTTTTTTTTTTGCGGAGGGGGGGGGGGGGGGGGGGGGGGGGGGGGGGGGGGGGGGGGGGGGGGGGGGGGGGGGGGGGGGGGGGGGGGGTGGGGGGGGGGGGGGGGGGGGGGGGGGGGGGGGGGGGGGGGGGGGGGGGGGGGGAGCGCCAGGATGAAGCTCGCCTAGAGCGCCAAATGTGCTGGGGCCGCCCCCATCCGATACACGAAATGTCCGCTGGGCAATAGCAGGCTAACGATGCTCTTAGCATCCTACAAGTACTGATACGTATCCGTGCACATTTTTAAGTCGGTATACGCAAATATTGAAGTGTTCCTAGTGGGTATATGGCGTATACCTGCGTATCACGTAGAATACACCACTGGATGGATCCACGCTCGTACGATCATTCTCACAAAGGATCTTTCAAACCTTGGTAAAAAATGTCTGAGCGTGTCCCACAACTCCTCTTAACATGAACGCGCGGTGCACTGCTCTAACGACGTTCGTAGGCTTGTAAATGTCTACTGACACAGTGCTGAAATGGGCTCTGTAGGAGGAGGCGACGCAGAAATGTTGTTGGATGAATGGACGGGTTGCCCCGTCCTGAGGGGTGTTCCATGAACGGAGGTTTAACAAACACTGAGTTAACGCTGAACTCGAGGTTGATTGACCCTGTGCCGACCAACCCAGAGTTTTCGGTTCCACAGCAGCGGTTATGCATTAGTTCAATCAACTCGGGGTTGGTTAACACAGGGTTGTGCGTGTCCACGCCAAACTTAAAAAGACGTGATGTATGGATCATGGAAACCCTGATCGATATGGCGAAACGGGCCGCTTATTTCAATGAAATGGAACTCTATGACGAGGAGAAGGACATTATCACAAGAAAAGGGAACGCTAAAACCTCTGGAACCCGGAGAACCAAAGCCTGGCAGCGGATCGCTGACCGCGTATATGCGTTAGTTACACGTCAAAAGCATGATCCTTAATATTTGAGCCATGAATATATAAATATCCCAGTTAAGCATTCTTAAAGATCCTACCACATAACCCCTTTCTTCTAAAACAATATGTACTCCGATTGCTTCAAAGCAGTCAGAGGATCAAGTATAAAGTATAAAAAAGTATAAAAAACATACAAACTGGTAAGCTTTTCCCACCATCGTAGGCCTATTGGTATAAATTTAAATAAGCCATTTTTTTAAGCCAATCGTGAAAAGGCCGACAGTCGGCAGACTGGATCTGGCCCTCAAATTGTCTTGACCCCGGTGGAGGAGCTGTTAATAAACATAAATTCAGGGCGCCCTGGCATGGAGGGGGTACCTGGAGGTACCTACCACCTCAGAGAGTCATGGGCCATACCCCACACAAAAGTGACAATTCATCAACTTCACAGATCAAGATGGATCAGTGCTTGTAATGAAGCCGCCGGCTACGATCGAACATTCTCCAGTGGATGCAAGTCCGTTGGGACTATTTTATACTTTGTGTTGTAAGTGCCTCTCGGCATAGTACTCAGACAATATTGCTCTTTGTATGATAGGAGGCCGATACAAATCTTGGATGGGTCATCTGAAACGACTGTGATGTGCTCAGCATCTCCAGCATTATAGCCTAGATAAAACCACCATTTGAAAAAAACGGAGGGCTACGCAAATAGTCTGGAGTGAACTGAGGCCAGGTCCTCGATTGGTAGTGTTGGCTATGTAAGGCTATTTAAATATATTAAAGATTTGCGCGAGAATCTATATCTCTCCACTCCAGCAAAAAGTCATTTGATATGCCAAGATGTCGAGCCGTGGTCTTATCAATCGCTCCCGGTGGATTGCACGTATAATTTGCGCTCTGATATCAGCAGTTCTCTCATCAAAAGGGCATGCCATTGTGAACACATGAAATCTGCGGTGAACGCCGGTTGAAATACCCAAAACCGGGTTATGTTTCAAACTTAACCTGCGTAAAACCTGGTCCGACCAGGTTTGATTCAGAGCATATGTTGCTATAGCAACTAACATACCGTGATCCTTTTGGAACGGAAAACCGAGGGTTACAGCAAACCCTGGGTTAACTTACCCGGTTATGTGATAAAACCGGCTTTGTGGAACACCCCACTGGTGATGGCTTTTCCCCCTGGCACGCTATTGGCTGGTTTAACACAATGACGACAAGGAAGCGACTGCAAGCAGCCAATTGCGTACAGAGTTATTCTAACTGGGCCCATTGATCACGCCTCTTGTGCTGCAGATTTTTTTTTTTTATAGATCCTTTAGATCCTGTCCACATTGTTGGGCAGGGGTAGGACGGTGCGGGCAATGTAAGCGGGAAAGCGAGCAGCGGTGGGGAACGCATCGCACAGTTTCCCGTAGCAGCCTACGTTCACTGCAGACACTACGCTCTCAACTTGGCGATTGTGCACTCCACTAAGGTCAGGGATGTTCATAACTGTCTAGATAGGAAATACTGAAGAAGAAATATTGAACTTCATCACAGCCTCACCAAAGTGCTTTATGGCAAACAATCGCAACAAAAAACGCCTGCAAAAATTCTCCAACACCTGCTGGTCTCAGAATTATTCATGTACAGTATTCTTCTGTCATTGATCAAAATGAGGACATTTTATCCACGATGCTTGCATTAAAATCAAAGGGAGGAAGCAAGTGCAGCTCGAAAGCGACCTCCCACACAAGAGCAATGCAATCATTAGATTTTATTGTATGCCCTTGTGACAGGGTTGCCTTGTGACGTGACGTTTAAATCGGCACATTTTGGCTGTGCGTATATATTTTTGGAATTTCAAATTGCTGCAATAAATTATGTTGTTCTCGACTTCTAAAATGACTCTGTCTTTGCTGTTTATATCTAACAGTAGTCTATGAGTAATATATCGCCGGTAACCACTGTTTTTGGGGTATTGCGAAATTGTGCCAGCCGGACAATCCGTGGAATTGGATGTGTTTTAATAAAACACATCCAATATCACGGAATGTCCAGCTGGTGACTCCACTGAGGCTATAGTAACGATGCTATTAGCACCCCATGAGTACCCCTGGAGCCCTCGTTATCGACGTGTGTTCTCACGACGTTCGTTACGCAACGATGCTTTCAGGATACGGTCTGGAAAACTGTACGAGTGCTCGTACGAGGAACTGTACGGAACTAAACAATGCTTTTCAGGGGAACTGGGCCCAGGTCTGGGCCTGGTTTTCGACGCTGAAAAAGGCTTTTGACCGGGTTGGCTGTGGCCTTGTCTGTACAGGGTGCTTGAGATGCCAGGCTTCAATGCTATGTTTTTACATTTGCATATAATCCCTTTGATAATAATCAGCCAGATTAAGATCAATGGCCATTTGATTTACAGCTTAAAAGGTTGCATCCAGCGATCTGGGGCCGAAACATAAATGATTCACATTCAATCTGATCTTTCCTCACACTGATCAGACAGCTGCGCGCCCCATAAGCAGGCCGTCAAAAATGCGTCTCTGTAAGCAGCCTATGCTCCGAGATCATAACAAAAACAAAATGTACTACCAACCACTCAAAAAAGCCAAAATAAATAGGTATTCCAATCAATCCACCAACAAGGGGGGGTGGTTTGGGATTTGCGCTGCGTTCATGATAGTTTTACTGGGATGCACGAAACTGGAAGGGAGGGGCGAGCTGGCTCTGTTTGTCTTGGGAATTCTCGCTTTCCAAACAGGTTTGCTGATACAACCTTTAAAATGTTTAAAGGGACCCGCTGGGGATGCTGCTTGAGCTCCAACCGTGGCTGGTTCTCTACATGGAGGCCTACGGGGGGCCCATGCCTCTGTAGAAATGTCCCTGCCCCCCCCCCCCTGTGCTGACTAAATAAAAAATATGAAATTGTTATGCTTTTACATGCAAGGCCCAAAAGCGGAAACAATGTCCACCTTAGATCCCAGTGTTTTCCCCACCGCGGCCCCTCCTTGCTTCCTCACCCGCCTGCATCAGACAAATTCCTCACCTCACCTGTTGCGCCTCAGCTCTTCTGATCACTACATCAACCCAACATATAGACCTCTCCTCTCAGTTCACTCAGTGCCAGGATTGTCCTATTTACTAGGTCTCCTAGCGTTTTCCGGTCTGGATTTCACCCCGGTAATCGACCATGCCTGTCCCCGACTGCTGCCTGATCTGTCTCTGTTCCCGTTGATCGACCCTGCCTTCCCCCCCGAAAACAGATTATCGGACCCTGCCTGTCCCCGACCTGCCTGCCCGTTCAGTCTTGTCCTCCCCGTGATGTGACCCTTGCCTTCGCCCCTGACAACGAACTTCTGCCTGCCCCTGCCTGTCTTCTGTCTGCTTCGGGTTCCATCACCTGTCGGTAGTGATGGCAGTGTGACACTGAAGCTTGCGATACGTGCTTCAACCAACTCCCACAAGAAGCACTGCTTCGAAGGCTTGCGTTCAGGAGCAAAAAAAACCACCGTGACATGTGAACGTGCCGAAGCAGCAACTGGTTCGTTGCCTGAATGAATCCACTTTGACTGGTCCTGCGGCTCGGTGGAGAAGCTTTGAGCAAAAAAAAAGAAAAAACCGACTCAAGTCCATAACCCTGCGTTCACACCCAAAAAGATTGCAAAAAGTTGACGCGCGATCGTAGATTCCCATTCAAAGGGAATGTAGCAAGGACGCGTGCTTGCTTTGCTGCCGCAGCATTTGCTGCCGAGAAAAGCGGGCAGCAAAACTTGATTTGCAGGGCGTCGTCAAAATCTGATTTGCGGCGCGGGCCTGCCCTGCCCGCTGTTGGGCACGGGGCGAAGGGCGTCGCTCATTGTATTTTGCGGCGCGTCAAATGCTGCCTCGAGTTGAAATATTTCAACTTTTTGACGCGCCGCAAACCTTTGACGTGCCGCAAAACTTGATTTGACGCGCCGCAAAACTCAGGCGTCAACGCGTTCGGGCAGCAAATGCATCTTTTGGTGTGAACGCAGGGTAAGGGCAGACTCTACCTCAATACAATCTTTTGAGTGTCTAACCCCATCCCCACATAATCACCCCCCTAGAGTTACTCAAGCACACCTAACCCAACCTTGTCCGAAGCCAGCTGGTCACCGCCTAATTATTTAGGCGGTAATGAAAAAAAAAAAACACAATCGATGCTATAATCGTTTACCTGGGAGTTGTGCATAGTACGGTATGTATGTAATAGATCAACGTAAGGGTATCGATTAGAGTAGACTAGGGATAACACACTGACTGTGGAGTGGAGGACCCGGGTTCAAATCCCATTCCTGGGTGGGGAAAGTTTTATATGCTGTTTCAATTATATCCTAGCCTACATCAGTTAGCCCTATCTGGACAGAAGGCTAGGTATATCCCTTTAAAGAACAATTTAGACATCTGTATTTAGATCAATCTTTATTCGTGAAAAGATCATGCTATTAAGTATTTGGGTTTGTGTTGTTTGTTGCGTCAAATCGTTTTCAAAGCAGGGATACGTTGAATCCACTGCAGCCTCGAAACTTCGCCAGGCAGAGGGTCACTGTCACTGAAGCTTTCGACGTAATGAACCCATTTTCGAAACATTGGCTCAACTGGTTCGATGCTTCATAAAAGCTCATTGCCCATCACTACCTGTCGGCTCCCACGGCATGTCCTCCAAGGACACTCCGTGTCTACCACAAAGCAAGTTTTACCCCACTGTGATATCTTCGAACTATCCATGAGGAATGTGTTAATAAAAGTCAATACCGATTGTCTGCCTTGCCTACGTGTGCTACATTTGGGTCCTCTCCCGACCCGTACAGCAACGTTGTACACTGTTAAAATAGAGCGGCGCAACCAAAAACATTGGTGCTGCTGCTCAGTGAATGAGGAGCTCAGCAACTACTCTTGGAGAAAGGAGCTACAATTTTCTAAGCAGTAAGCAAACTACGTCATCTCGTAAGTGACTTGTTCTTGCAAATGACTGTTACTGTACTTACCTCGCATTGATACATGAAAATTAAGTATGTAAATGTCTGGTCTCAGGTATATTTAGAAATGTAATCATATCTAAGCAAACTCATCGAAGCAGAAACGAGTATCCAAATGTCAGTATCCTTGATAGGTTTAGGGCTACACAATTTTGTGATGTGAACCTCGTAACTAATCTGTTTTGGCATTTGCATTGCGATGACTAAATACACATGAGCAAAGTTGTATGTTAGTAGGAGGGATGGTTCGGCAACGAAATGTAATGCATGCCCCTATTTTTTTTTCATCATCATGAAATCGAGGAAGGGACATTGCATCCTTTTTTGCCCCGGTAAACAAAAAGGGATGAGAAACAGTAATGAGAGAAACAAGTCAAGGTATTGAGAGAGCTGAGAAGCAGGAAGGGGGAGAGCCATGAGGAGTCAGGGGAGGTGTGGGATTAGGGCAGGGTGATGAACGTGAGGGCTCTGACACAGAGAGGAAAATTCCGGAAGTGAGGAGCCAGAACAACACAGAGACAGGCGAGAGAAACAGCCAGAGGGACACGCAAGTGGATTGCGTTGAATTAATTTTATGCCAAAGTTGTTGTACTTATTTTATCGCTAGTGTCCCTGATTCCCAATTTACAGCTTGGGATAAACTGATATCTTTGGTTTATTTGGGCTGAATAAAGGATTCAAGACACTCCAATTAGGAATGAGGTTTCAAATATAATACATAAACTTCCTGGAGACAGTAAACGTTTAATTTGGCCATTCTAAAACTTTCCATTTTGGATCTGGAGAAACTGATTTATTTTAGTTTTAACTTGGAAAAACAAGGATATTTTGAAGTTCTTACAATTGAGAATTTGACACAGAATTTATGACACAGAAATTAAAAAGGAATAACCGTGAGATGGTATATGAACGAAAATTGGAGTGCTGACAGGTTAATATAACAAACACCCCTCAAATTGTTTCTAAACTGTACAGGGGGTACAAAAAAGAAATGAGAGAAGTACACTATACGTAAAAACAAAGTGTAGGAATTAGAATTGAACACTGTACTATCAGTGAGTGATTGGCAATACTGAAAACCCAAAGCCCTTACTCGGACTAGCTCCAACAGATGGAGGGAATTGGGGTGGAAAAGGTATCCGTTTTTTTCATTACACCTGAACAATAAACAATTGGATAGACAGCAGCACTGTTGGAGACAATGTTGGATACTTTAACAGCAATTACTCACATATATTCTGGACAGGTGTAAAAGTTCAAAACATTTTGGATTAGTGTTATTCAGATTCTGGAGGAGTTATTAAAGATATAAGATTCCCAGTGAACCCCAGATATGCACTCTTGGTTTTGAACCTGGGCTGTATAATTGGAAAATAAGACAAGCTCTTGTTTTAAATCTTTATAAATTTGCAGCGCTTAAAAAAGGCCATCACAAGGATCTGGTTGAAACTTGACCCTGCTGGACCGGGTCATCGGACGGGACATTGTAGTATAAATCAGAGGGTGGGGGTAAGTCACTCATGTGCAAGTTCACAAGCAAGTCTCAAGTCATAACCTTCAAGTCTCAAGCAAGTCCCTCAAGTCACTGTGGTGAGAAGTCAAGCAAGTCACAAGTCAGTCATTGCTCAGGTCAAGCAAGTCACAAGTCAAGTCAATTGCTCAGGTCAAGCAAGTCACAAGTCAGTCATACAAACATCTGGATGATCTAACCCAGTTTCCACATTTAAAAATCGGGTAAAGAGAGTGGTTCAGTAAGTTGAGGTTTTATTTCAACATTAACAATAACAATGTCTTAACATTAACAATAACTCAAAATATTCAAAACATTCCAAACCACTTATGTGAAAGTTTGAAACTGTTTTTATGATCATTATCCGTCCAACCGATGAACAGAATCAAATAGAACCTCTAGGTGGGCCGTATACGAGAACAGTTTCAAGCCATGCACTCAATCTCCCTACATGTTGTAGAAGTTAGGTTATTTGCAAGCACATGGCATCAGACATGAAAAAAAAAGAATATTTCAAACGGGTGATATCACAATACACAAGTACTGTAGGAAGGGGAATAGCCTGAAAGCTGGTAGCAATCTTGCTGCCCTCACAACATACATCGACTTACAATGCATTGTATTTGCAAAAAAAAAAATATTGACAGTACTTTGTCACTGAGTTGTGAATGATGGGGTAACATTATCACCCCACCATGGCTGAACACACGTTCAACAGGTGCACTTGGTGCAGGAATGTCCATAACTCTTACCTCCAACCTGTGAACCAAAGAGGGGAGGGTGCGCCTGTTCATGCGCCCAAAACTGAAGGCAGCTCTGTCCATCACAAATGGTCCAGGTAGTAGTTCAACTGAATTTGGGGAGCTGAACCTTGAACCCTCTTAATTTTTTGCGGTGATGCTGAGAACGAGCCCAGGCTGACTGCTCTGGCTCTGACGGTGTTGTAGATAACCTCCAGCCAATGAATTTCAGAACCACGAGTGGCATTGGACAGTTAGTACGTCAATCCAAACGGCGTACTGCCACTCCCCCGCGAGTGACCCCTTCGTGCACGTGCACGTACTCAAAGTTGGACTGACCTTTTATTTTTACTAAAGTAAAAATAAAAGGATGATTCAAAGTATATTTTTCACTATGGCAAATATTTTGAAAACTCCCTCAAATGAACTAACCCATCATTGTAAATAGATAAAATAACATGTAGAAATATAAATAGTGATCATGCAAATTGCGAGATGACTATTTTGAATTATCATTGAAAAAATAAAAAGTTTATTTACCTTTTGGACAGAGCAAGATGTTGTGTGTCCTTAGTCTGCTCCGTCCCTCAGACCCTAGAAAAAAAATAATGATACAAGAAAACATTTCATATATATGTATTATATATAGGCCTACAGACCACACACTCAAAATGATTTGTCAGATTACAAAACCATTTGGGTGGTGTAATCATCACCTCACGATGACTGAGAACGCTGCTGACCACGTCGATGCGGCCTCTCTCGGGTACGTTCCAATCTCGTTGTCACACGAGGTGTGGGAACTCACATGCCTCTGCAATCATGGTCACATTCACAGGCCCTACAGATACAAGGATACATCACGGCTTTAGCACAATAAAAACACATGGTTCAATGGGTCTACTATGTCTATGATTTATTGTGAAATGTCTTCAGTCTACTGGAGTACTGGTTTTTAACCCTCACCAAGGGCTGTTGGGGTCAGTTTCCAACTGTGAGTCCTGCGGCCCTTGGCACATAGGACAGGAGGCTTGCTGGGCACCAGGCGAGTGGTGTGGAGAGTGTAGTTTGAAGAGATTAAAGGGGCTCATGCTCACCTGCCAGAACACACACCCTCTGTTATTGAAAGCATGGGGGTCTTAACAAACAAGCCACCTCCTTTAGGATGTGGCTTGTTTGTTAAGACCCCAGGTCATTGTCTTTGTCGAGATGTAAATCAATCATTAGGATTTTGTTTAACTCACCTCCTGTGTAGACACTTGCAAAAATTGATCAGTTGATATCCATTATATCCTAAACAAGTATTTAAAAGCTCCCATAGCTGTATCTTTGTTTTGTCCGTTCTGTGTGAGCATGGGCAGTGGCATTGTAAACACAGAATCATAACTTGTAGATTTGTTTATGGGCACCATTGGAGAAAGTTACCTAGCCAGGGCAGTCCGTTTGCGCTTGCCTGGGTTGGACACGACAAAGATACAGCTATGGGAGTTGCTTAACAATCGTTTGGTATATGATTGATGCTAATTGATGGCCAACTGTCTTTTTTTTAGAATGCTTCTAGAGGAGGTGAGTTGAACAAAAATCATGGAGGAGTTAATAGCTTGGCAAAGACTATGTCAACAATGAACCTGGGGTCTTACCAAACCAGCCAAACCCTTTAAGCAAATTTGGTTTAGTTTAATAGAGCTGAAAGTAAAAAAAAATGAAACCCACAACAATATGATTTTAGCTGATGAATCTAAATCGACATGTTATCATGTCTACATGTAATGTTCACATTACAGTACAATTAATGACATATCAGGGGGTATTCTATGAAAGTAAGGAATGTTGTTGCTGTACCATTATACAGCTGCTTTGGTAGTTGAAGACGGTCGCCTTCAGCTCCAGGTTCTCCCCTCGGATGATGGAGTAGGGAGGCTGAGATCCAGGAAGAAGGGCTGGAAGACGACCAGCTCTTTGGGGCGAGGCCAGGGCCAAAACCCTGCTCTGACAGGCAGAAAGCCTCAGTCTCCCAGGTGGTGATGGTGTCCGGGACGGTTACGTGCACCTCCTCCAGACCTGACTTTCTAGAGAGAGAGAGAGAGAGCGAGATAGAGAATTTGTGTCACATCGCATAACAAACCACGCTCTCCCTCAGTTTCTAAGCTATCACCTTTATAACTCGGAAATCCAAGTAAGTAGAATTCTGAAAGTAAAAAAATTGCTCACCCCACTTCCACTATGTGTCCCACAACCATGTTTCAGGGAAGAAGGTGCGGACAGTCTCTATGATTTGAGGTTGAGGGTGAGAACCTCCATGAGCATCCATTCTGTTCATCGCAACTGCCATTGGGTAACTGTTCAACCTATAAGTTACTAATCAAAGTAAAAAGGTTTAATGTTAACTGAGCCCCGAATTTGATTTGATTGAAATTTATTTCGAACATGTAAAAGAAAACAAAATATATATCATACACAAATTACTGATGTTAAACAAAATAGAAAGCATAATTAGATACATAAATGATAAATACTTGATAATTGTGACATGTTCGAAAAGGAGTGGGAAGAAGTTTACACTTATTTAATCCCACCCCTTTTCTGTAACTCATTGAAATTAAGATTCCTTAGTCATTATAATAGTAATTATTAACATTTTCATTATTATTAATAAATATATGTATATATATTATATATTATTTTTTAAGGTATCCAAACATATAATTTCTAAAAATAAAATGTATAACTTATATGTTCATATCAGATATATACTATAATTTCTTACACATGTCAAAAAAATGAATAAATAAATAAACAAAATAAACAAAAAACATTCATGAAAATATATAGATATTATCTCACTATTGATATATTTTAGTATCAAAACTATAATTTAAATTCAGATTTTTTTTAAAAAATAAATACAAAAAAAAGAATAAATAACAAACTAAATAAATAAACAATTAACCCCCAATGAAAATCAAACACCTTCATCCTTGTACCCTGTGAGAATCATTTCCTTTAACCTTGTTTTGAATAGTTTTATGTTAGGACATTGTTTGAGCTCTTCCTTTATTCCACAATTTACACTCCACGGACAGAAATACAAAAACCTTTTCTGGTTGTACGCACCTTTTTCATTTTAAAATTAAACAATCCCCGTAAAAAAATAATTCCCTTCTCTTTGTGTGAATTTCTTTTGAATATTTGCCGGGTAGTTTGTTATTTTTTGCTTTAAACATTAATTGTGCTGTTTGAAATTCAACCAGATCTGTTAATTTGAGTATTTGACTGCATGAATAATGAGTTTGTATGATCCTATACCCAGCATTGAAAATGGTCCGTATAGCTCTTTTCTGCAGAATAAAAAGTGAGTGTAATGTACTTTTGTAATCATTGCCCCAAAACCTCTGCACAGTAACTTAAATAAGGTGAAACCAGTGAACAATAGAGGATGTGTAATGATTTATGATCCAGAACCTGTTTAGCTTTATATAATACTGCAATGCTTCTTGACAACTTGGAGTGAATATGTTTTATGTGAGATTTCCAGTTTAGTTTCTCATCAATTGTTACACCAAGGAATTTTATTTGACTAACTCGTTCAATGTCTACGCCATCAATCTGTATCTTTATTTGTTCGTTTGTTCTGCAGTATCCTAATAACTTAAATTTGTTTTGCTCAAGTTTAACGATAATTTATTAATATCGAACCATAATTTGAATTTGCTAATTTCAAAAAGGGAAGTCTGGGGCCCCCTGCTTGAGCTGCTCCCCCCGCGACCCGACCCCGGATAAGCGGATGACGATGAGGAGGATGAGGAGGAATTTCAAAATTTAACGCCTCTACTAATTGATATAAATCATCACCTGAAAAAATATATTTGTATCGTCAGCAAACAGAACAAGTTTCAACACATTCGATACATTACATATATCATTTATGTAAAGCATGGTTTTATCAAACTGTGGGGCGCAGCCAGAGTTCTTCAGGGGGGGCGCGACGTGAGAAAACAATAAACCCGGAAAAAAAACCTGAAAGTCGATGTTTCAAATCATCAGTCGTACTTCAACTGTAGAAGTAACATAACTAAATAAATTGTCAACCGTTTATCTTCGTGCAAACCATTTAACAAATCTACACACTTGTATCTTCAATAATATCTGAACAGAATTTCGATATCATTTAAAATCTCTTCAGAATCAGTTTTAGTTTCATACCGCTTTGTTTTCAACTGTTTTCATTGAAGACGTCAGCCCATTCTGATACACCTACTTCTAGACATCGTAACATCATTCATTTTTCACCGTTTACCATCGTTCAAACCATTAAACAAATCTACACACTTGTATCTTCAATAGTATCAAAGGAATTTTGATAGCATTTATACTTTTTTCAGAATCACAGTTTTAGTTTCAAACCGGCATCGTTTTCAGTTGCTTATAATAATTTAGGTCACCATAGCAACGCCGGTAAACAAACCCCGCCGATAGTCGAATCTCTGGACTGAAAGGCAGATCTGATTCGACCCTGAATGAATCTGTGTAAACTGGCAGGTTACACAGATTAAGATGTTCAAATGTATTTAAAAAAGGTTAAGCTAAAAACATGCTTAGATAAAGTTGTTAAATTGTGTTAAGAAATGTGTTTAAAAACGCACAAAGATGTTGTAATGTTTCAGAAATATGTTTAAAATATTCTGACGTGTTGCTGAAAAAATATGTTTCAAATGTTTCAAAAATATGTTTCAAATGTTTTAAAATTATGATCAGAGATGTTTAAAATGTGAAAAATAATTAAGATAGCTTTCAAAACACAGGTATTTAGAACATTTTTTTGGGGGGGGGGGGGGGGGGCTCAGCTGAAATTTCTTCTCTGAGGGGGGGCTCACTCTCTCACACTTGAAAACCCCTGATGTAAAGAATAAACCATTTTGGGCCCAACATTGACCCCTGGGGGCCACCACAAGCAATGTCCAAACACACAGAGGAACAATCACCAAGTGTCATAAATGGTTGCCTGTCACTCAAATAACTCCTCACCCAGTTGCCCACTATACCCGCCGTAACGCTCCAGTTTTTCTATTAATATGTCCATGATTTATTGTGTCAAATGCTTTTTTTAGATATAGGAATATCCCTATTGATTGTTGTTTTTGGTCTATAGAATTAGTGATTTCTTCAATTGAATCTAATAAAGCCATTGATGTAGATCTATTTGCTCTGAATCCGTATTGATTATCAGTGAGCAGTTTGTGTTTATCTATGAAATTGTCCAGTCGATTATTGAATAGTTTTTTCAAGAATTTGAGAATTGTGGCAATAATGAGACCGGTCTGTAATTTGTGAAGTGGTGTTTGTTCCCAGATTTGTACAAAGGTATGACTTTTGCTATTTTCATTTTGTTTGGAAATGTACCAGTTTGGAATGAAAGGTTACAGATGTATGTGAATGGTTTTGTTATTCCATCAATTACCTTTTTTTACCACAGTCATATCTATCTCATCACAATCATTTGATTTTTTACCCATACAATTCAAACGATATCAACAATTTCCCTTTCGTCCACTGCTGTGAGAAACATAGAGAACTCATTTCTGCTAATTAATTTTTCCATATTTTGCTCAGATGACCCTTGATCAGGAATTTTTTCTGCAAGGTCCAAAACAATATCACACAAGGTTATTAAAGCAGTTGGCCACAACATCCATATTGTACTCCTCCTTATCATCAACCAAAAAATACTTAAGATAATTTCTGAGTCCAGAACCATTTTTTATAACACTGTTCAGTATGTTCCATATTAATTCCTTAATATTGTTCCTTAATAAAGTATTTTTTATTAGTTCTTATGATTTTAGTTAACTTATTTTTATATGTTTTATATCTGTTCTCAGCATCTTCAGTTTTCAGCCTTATAAAATTCTGGTACAGTGTATTTTCTTTTTACAGGCATTTTGTAGGCCCCTCGTGATCCATGGACATTCAGAGTATTTAATTTTTGTGTATTTTCTTATTGGACAGTTTTTATTGTATAATGTTTTGAATATCCTGAGAAATTCTTCATATGCATTGTTAATAGGGATGCACCGAAATGAAAATTCTTGGCCGAAACTGAATATACTGAAACAGTTGGCCAAAAGCCGAAACCGAATACCGAATGTGGCTTTTGCTGTTTTCATTCATTTTGCTTTAAATGTTTCACCATTGCATAAATCAAACAATTACATGTCCTTTATAAACTTTTGTGTGTTGCTTTTCAATAAAAAAAATCAATTACAAATTTGATACAAAATATTAATTTGATACTGAACGTTTTCTAACATTCCAGCAGACCTTATAGCAAGAATTTAAGAACAATGTACCTTTAAATAAATGAGTAAAACAAATATATATTTTTTTTTTATAAAAAATAAAATATTCAGTGTATTATTTTCGGCTTTTTTACTCCTTCGGCCGAAACCGAACATTATGTTTTGGGCCAATTTCGGCCGAACATTTTCGGTGGCCGAATATTCGATGCATCCCTAACTGTTAATATCTATTTTCTCATACATTTCATTCCAGTTTCTGTGCCTGCAGTTCATTTTTAAAAGCAATCATCGATTCTTCAGATCTAACTCGTCTGTATTCTTTATTTTTGACTGGCTTATTGATCTTATAGTTCCTGTCATAAACTGTAAAAACTGGTAGATCGTCGCTTATATCATTTATCAATAGTCCGCTTGGTGTATTGTTTTCAATGTCATTAGTGAATATATTGTCTATGAGAGTGGCACAATGTGATGTGACACTCTGAACAGTACTTGAAGAGGGTACTGCTCAGAGTGTGGGTTAACCCTGATAAATTATAGGTATCTGATTATTGGACATAAACATACTTCCCCAGACAATAAAAAAAAGTCTCACCCATGCGTTGATGGTAGTAGTTTACACCATTGTACGTGACACAGGAAGGTGATTTGAGAACCAAATTTGTCAACATCTTCAGCCCCACTCCCTAGATGAAACAAATAATGTATACAAATTATCAGAATTTTTTCCACATTTTGGTTGCATGCTTAATTCCAATGTATGTCAATGAACAAGTACCTCAAATACTGAATACGCGTTGCTGTCATCATGGACTGGGTATGGCAGGATAGATCTTTTGGATCTCACCCTCAAACAAGCCTCAGGATCATTGACTTCATATGGATACATGCTTGCTCTCTGGACTGGCAACAAGTTAAAAATCTGCAAAGGGTTCAAATAAAATGCAAAAAGCAGTTTGTTTTCCCGACTGGGCCTTCATTCATTCAAGGTTCCACAATATATATTAGTAGCCAGGGAAACACATTTGGGGGTAAAGTTCTGAGCAGCCAGGGCCAAACGGGAAGGAGGTGCAACAAATAACCCTCCCCTATGGAGAAAAGAACTGCAGAAACTTGATATTGCAGTCATGTAAATTAGTTTGTATAACTCTTAATCACAGTACAATCTCAGAAGAGACTTCCTGGGCCACATTATATTACAAACCCTAACCATAAGTCATCTAAATGGCAAGGAAAAAAGTATTTTCAGGAAAGAAAATAGGTTAGCATGAAATGAACCTGTTTAAGTTTATCATAAGCTGGTAGCCATGGTTTATATATATATATATATCATCATCGTCATCCGCTTATCCGGGGTCGGGTCGCGGGGGGAGCAGCTCAAGCAGGGGGCCCCAGACTTCCCTTTCCCGGGCCACATTGACCAGCTCTGACGGGGGGATCCCGAGGCGTTCCCAGGCCAGTGTTGAGATATAATCTCTCCACCTAGTCCTGGGTCTTCCCCGAGGTCTCCTCCCCACTGGACGTGCCTGAAACACCTCCCAAGGAAGGCGCCCAGTGGGCATCCTTACCAGATGCCCGAACCACCTCAGCTGACTCCTTTCTAAGTAAAGGAGCAGCGGCTCTAATCCGAGTTCCTCACGGATGGCTGAGCTTCTCACCCTATCCCTAAGGGAGACGCCAGCCACCCTTCTGAGAAAACTCATCTCGGCCGCTTGTACCCGCGATCTCGTCCTTTCGGTCATCACCCAGCCCTCATGACCATAGGTGAGGATAGGAACGAAGATCGACCGGTAGATCGAGAGCTTTGCCTTGCGGCTCAGCTCTCTTTTCGTTACAACGGTGCGGTAAAGCGAACGCAATACCGCCCCCGCTGCTCCGATTCTCCGGCCAATCTCACGCTCCATAGTACCCTCACTCGCGAACAAGACCCCGAGGTACTTGAACTCCTTCACTTGGGCTAAGGACTCATTTCCTACCCGGAGTAAGCAATCCACCGGTTTCCTGCTAAGAGTCATGGCCTCAGATTTAGCGGTGCTGATCCTCATCCCAGCCGCTTCACACTCGGCCGCCAGCCGATCCAGTGAGTGCTGAAGGTCACAGGCCGATGATCCAATGAGGACCACATCATCTGCAAAAAGCAGTGACGAGATCCTCAGACCACCGAACTGCAACCCCTCCCCACCACGACTACGCCTCGATATCCTGTCCATGTATATCACAAACAGGATTGGTGACAAGGCGCAGCCCTGGCGGAGACCAGCACCCACTGAGAACGAAACTGACTGGCTGCCGAGAACACGAACACAGCTCTCGCTTTGGGAGTACAAAGATTGGATGGCCCTGAGGATAGACCCCCTTACCCCATACTCCCGCAGCACCTCCCACAGTTTCTCCCGGGGGACCCGGTCATACGCCTTCTCCAGATCCACAAAACACATGTAGACCGGATGGGCATACTCCCAGGCCCCCTCCAGGATCCTTGCGAGAGTGAAGAGCTGGTCCGTAGTTCCACGTCCGGGGCGAAAACCGCATTGTTCCTCTTCAATCTGAGGTTCGACGATCGGCCGAACCCTCCTTTCCAGCACCTTGGAGTAGACTTTACCAGGGAGGCTGAGAAGTGTGATACCCCGGTAATTGGCACACACTCTCTGGTCCCCCTTTTTGAACAGGGGAACCACCACCCCGGTTTGCCACTCCTTTGGCACTGTACCCGACTCCCACGCGATGTTGAATAGGCGTGTCAACCATGACAGCCCCTCAACACCCAGAGCCTTTAGCATTTCTGGCTGGATCTCATCAATCCCTGGGGCTTTGCCACTGCGGAGATGTTTGACTACCTCAGTGACCTCCACCAGGGAAATTGACGACGAAACACCATCAACCTCGAGCTCTGCCTCCAACATAGAGGGCGTGTTATTCGGATTCAGGAGTTCCTCAAAGTGTTCCTTCCAACGTCCGACGACCTCCTCAGTTGAGGTCAACAGAGTCCCATCCTTACTGTACACAGCTTGGATGGTTCCCCGTTTCCCCCTCCTGAGGTGCCGGATAGTCTTCCAGAAACACTTTGGTGCCGACCGAAAGTCCTTCTCCATGGCCTCTCCGAACTTCTCCCACACCCGCTGCTTAGCCTCCGACACGGCAGCCGCTGCAGCCCTTCGAGCCTGTCGGTACCCTGCAACCGAGTCAGGAGTCCTCCAGGATATCATATCCTGGAAGGCCTCCTTCTTCAGTCGGACGGCTTCCCTGACCACCGGTGTCCACCACGGTGTCCGAGGGTTACCGCCCCTTGAGGAGCCTAAGACCCTGAGGCCACAGCTAGCCACCGCAGCTTCAGCAATGGAGGCTTTGAACACCGCCCACTCCGGCTCAATGCCCCCAACCTCCACAGGAATGCCAGAAAAGCTCCTGCCGGAGGTGTGAGTTGAAGATACCTAGGACGGGGGCCTCCTCCAGACGTTCCCAGTTCACCCGCACTACTCGTTTGGGCTTACCAGGTCTATCCGGAAATTTCCCCCATTCCCTGATCCAACTCACAACCAGATGGTGGTCGGTTGACAGTTCCGCCCCTCTCTTTACCCGAGTGTCCAAAACATGCGGCCTCAGATCAGATGACACGATCACGAAATCGATCATCGATCTTCGGCCTAGGGTACTCTGGTACCAGGTACACTTATGAGCACCCTTATGTTCGAACATGGTGTTTGTTATGGATAATCCATGACTAGCACAGAAGTCCAATAACAAACGACCGCTCGGGTTTAGATCAGGGAGGCCGTTCCTCCCCACCACGCCTCTCCAGGTGTCTCCATCGTTGCCCACGTGGGCGTTAAAGTCTCCCAGCAGAACTACGGAGTCCCCTACTGGAGCCCCATACAGGACTCCATTCAGGGTCTCCAAGAAGGCCGAGTACTCTGAGCTGCTGTTTGGTGCATACGCACAAACAACAGTCAGAGTTTTCCCCCCTACAACCCTTAGGCGCAGGGAGGCGACCCTCTCGTCTACCGGGGTAAACTCCAACACCGCGGCGCTCAGCCGGGGATTTATGAGTATCCCCACACCCGCCCGGCGCCTCACGCCCTCGGCAACTCCGGAGAAGAATAGAGTCCAACCCTTATCCAGGAGTACGGTACCAGAGCTGAGACTGTGCGTGGAGGTAAGCCCCACCAGATCTAACTGATAGCGCTCCACCTCCCTCACAAGCTCCGGTTCCTATCCCCACAGCGAGGTGACGTTCCACGTCCCCAGAGCCAGCTTCTGCCGCCCGGGTCTGGTCCGTCGAGACCCCTGACCTTCGCTGCCACCCATGTGGCTGCGCACCCGACCCCAACGGGTCTTCCCACAGGTGGTGGGCCCATGGGATGAAGAGAGGGGGGGTGCCACGTAGTTTGTTCGGGCTGTGCCCGACCGGGCTCCGTGGTAAACCCGGCCACCAGGCGCTCGCCATCGAGCCCTCCGTCTGGGCCTGGCTCCAGACGGGGGCCCCGGACTTCCTCCGGGCCGGGTCACATCTCCTCTTTTTTCGTTCTTCATTGGAGTTTTTTGAACCATTCTTAGTCTGGCCCCTCACCTGAGACCACTCTGCCATGAGAGACCCTACCAGGAGCACAAGGCTCCAGACAACACAGCTCTCAGGTTCACAGGGACACGCAAACCTCTCCACCACGATAAGGTGACGGTTCCAGGAGAGGCTAGTATCATGCATTGTAAAAATGTTTGTAAAAATCGGATACCCGTGCCCGGTTTAAAGAAACTTCATTTCCAGGCTGTCTTAATGTACGGAAGGTATTACTTATGAGAATCTTGTGGCTTTTGAGAAGAAATTACTTGACAGCCATAAAACATGGCATTCTTAATTGAGTACAACAGTAGTTCAAGTTGTCATAATGGTTTACATATTATGTGTTACGTGGATTTTTATTATACTTAATATCAATCAAAGCGCAAAAATTGCTCTAAGCCTGACTCTTGCTCTTCACTGGTTCACTCGTTGGTGCAGTAGGCAGCACCTCATTCGCATAATCTGTAGGTCGTGAGTTCGAGCCTCTCACAGGGCACAGAGTTTTAGAAACTAAATAGTATCATATATTGTAAAAATGTTTGTAAAAAAAATCGGATACCACTGCCTGGTTTAAAGATTCTTGATTTCCAGGCTATCTTAATATTCTGAAGGTATTACTTCTGAGAACCTGGTTGCTTCTGGGAAGAAATTACTTGACAGCCATAAAACATGGCATTCCTAATTGTGTACAACAGTAGTTCAAATGTTCCTATTGATTTAACATGATACGTGTAACATGGATTTTTATAATACTTTGTATCGATCTTAGCGCAAAAATTGGTATGAGCCTGAATACTTGTGATCTGGTTGCCTCGTTGGCGCAGTAGGCAGCGCGTGAGTTCGAGCCTCACATGGGGCATAGAGTTTTAGAAACTAACTAGTTTCATGCATTGTAAAAAAATCGGATACCCGTGCCCGGTTTAAAGAAACTTCATTTCCAGGCTGTCTTAATGTACGGAAGGTATTACTTATGAGAATCTTGTGGCTTCTGAGAAGAAATGACTTGAGAGCCATAACACATGGCATTCTTCATTGAGCACAACAGTAGTTAAATTTTTCATATTGATTTAACATAATATGTGTAACATGGATTTTTATTATACTTAATATCAATCTTAGCGCAAAAATTGCTGTATGCCTGACTCTTGCTGTTCAATGGTTCCCATGTTGGTGCAGTAGGCAGCACGACATTCTCATAATCTGAAGGTTGTGAGTTCGAGCCTCTCACAGGGCACAGAGTTTTAGAAACTAAATAGTATCATATATTGTAAAAATGTTTGTAAAAAAAATCGGATACCAGTGCCCGGTTTAAAGATTCTTGATTTCCAGGCTATCTTAATATTCTGAAGGTATTACTTCTGAGAACCTTGTTGCTTCTGGGAAGAAATGACTTGACAGCCATAAAACATGGCATTCCTAATTGAGCACAACAGTAGTTAAATTTTTCATATTGATTTAACATAATATGTGTAACATGGATTTTTATTATTCTTAATATCAATCTTAGCGCAAAAATTCCTGAAAGCCTGACTCTTGCTGTTCAATGGTTCCCATGTTGGTGCAGTGGGCAGCACGTCATTCTCATAATCTGATGGTCGTGAGTTCGAGCCTCTCACAGGGCACAGAGTATTAGAAACTAATTAGTATCATACATTGTAAAAATGTTTGTAAAAAAAATCGGATACCAGTGCCCGGTTTAACGATTCTTGATTTCCAGGCTATCTTAATATTCTGAAGGTATTACTTCTGAGAACCTTGTTGCTTCTGGGAAGAAATGACTTGACAGAGTTTTAGAAACTAAATAGTATCATATATTGTAAAAATGTTTGTAAAAAAAATCGGATACCAGTGCCCGGTTTAAAGATTCTTGATTTCCAGGCTATCTTAATATTCTGAAGGTATTACTTCTGAGAACCTAGTTGCTTCTGGGAGGAAATGACTTGACAGCCATAAAACATGGCATTCCTAATTGTGTACAACAGTAGTTCAAATTCTCCTATTGATTTAACATGATATGTGTAACATGGATTTTAATTATACTCTGTATCGATCTTAGCACAAAAATTGGTATGAGCCTGAATGGTTTTGATCTGGTTGCCTCGTTGGCGCAGTAGGCAGCGCGTCAGTCTCATAAACAGAAGGTCGTGAGTTCGAGCCTCACACGGGGCATAGAGTTTTAGAAACTAACAATTATCATGCATTGTAAAAATGTTTGTAAAAAAATCGGATACCCGTGCCCGGTGCAAAGAAACTTCATTTCCCGGCTGTCATGATATACTGAAGGAATTACTTATGAGAATCTTGTGGCTTCTGAGAAGAAATTACTTGAGAGCCATAACACATGGCATTCTTCATTGAGCACAACAGTAGTTACATTTTTCATATTGATTTAACATAATGTGTAACATGGATTTTTATTATACTTAATATCAATCTTAGCGCAAAAATTGCTGTAAGCCTGACTCTTGCTGGTCAATGGTTCCCATGTTGGTGCAGTAGGCAGCACGTCATTCTCATAATCTGAAGGTCGTGAGTTCGAGCCTCTCACAGGGCACAGAGTTTTAGAAACTAAATGGTATCATATATTGTAAAAATGTTTGTAAAAAAAATCGGATACCAGTGCCCGGTTTAAAGATTCTTGATTTCCAGGCTATCTTAATATTCTGAAGGTATTACTTCTGAGAACCTTGTTGCTCGTTGCCTCGTTGGCGCAGTAGACAGCGCGTCAGTCTCATAATCTGAAGGTCGTTCGAGCCTCACACGGGGCATAGAGTTTTAGAAACTAACAAGTATCATGCATTGTAAAAATGTATGTAAAAAAATCGGATACCCGTGCCCGGTTCAAAGAAACTTAATTTCCAGGCTGTCTTAATGTACGGAAGGTATTACTTATGAGAATCTTGTGGCTTCTGAGAAGAAATTACTTGACAGCCATAAAACATGGCATCCTTAATTGAGTACAACAGTAGTTCAAGTTGTCATAATGATTTATATATTATGTGTTACGTGGATTTTTATTATACTTAATATCAATCAAAGAGCAAAAATTGTTCTAAGCCTGACTATTGCTGTTCACTGGTTCCCTCGTTGGTGCAGTAGAGAGCAAGTCATTCGCATAATCTGAAGTTCGTGTGTTCGAGCCTCTCACAGGGCACAGATTTTTAGAAACTAAATAGTATCATATATTGTAAAAATGTTTGTAAAAAAAATCGGATACCAGTGCCCGGTTTAAAGATTCTTGATTTCCAGGCTATCTTAATATTCTGAAGGTATTACTTCTGAGAACCTTGTTGCTTCTGGGAAGAAATGACTTGACAGCCATAAAACATGGCATTCCTAATTGCGTACAACAGGAGTTCAAATTCTCCTATTGATTTAACATTATACGTGTAACATGGATTTTAATTATACTCCGTATCGATCTTAGCGCAAAAATTGTTATGAGCCTGAATGGTTATGATCTAGTTCCCTCGTTGGCGCAGTAGGCAGCGTGTCATTCTCATAATCTGAAGGTCGTGAGTTCGAGCCTCACACGGGGCATTGAGTTTTAGAAACTAACTAGTATCATGCATTGTAAAAATGTTTGTAAAAAAAATCGGATACCAGTGAAGAAATTAATTGACAGCCATAAAACATGGCATTCCTAATTGTGTACAACAGTAGTTCAAATTTTCCTATTGATTTAACATGATACGTGTAACATGGATTTTTATTATACTTTGTATCGATCTTAGCGCAAAAATTGGTATGAGCCTGAAAGGTTGTGATTTACTTGCCTCGTTGGCGCAGTAGGCAGCGCGTCAGTCTCATAATCTGAAGGTCGTGAGTTCGAGCCTCACACGGGGCATAGAGTTTTAGAAACTAACAAGTATCATGCATTGTAAAAATGTATGTAAAAAAATCGCATACCCGTGCCGGGTTCAAAGAAACTTAATTTCCCGGCTGTCATGATATACTGAAGGAATTACTTATGAGAATCTTGTGGCTTCTGAGAAGAAATTACTTGAGAGCCATAACACATGGCATTCTTCATTGAGCACAACAGTAGTTACATTTTTCATATTGATTTAACATAATATGTGTAACATGGATTTTTATTATACTTAATATCAATCTTAGCGCAAAAATTGCTGTAAGCCTGACTCTTGCTGTTCAATGGTTCCGATGTTGGTGCAGAAGGCAGCACGTCATTCTCATAATCTGATGGTCGTGAGTTCGAACCTCTCACAGGGCACAGAGTATTAGAAACTAAACAGTATCATATATTGTAAAAATGTTTGTAAAAAAAATCGGATACCAGTGCCCGGTTTAAAGATTCTTGATTTCCAGGCTATCTTAATATTCTGAAGGTATTACTTCTGAGAACCTTGTTGCTTCTGGGAAGAAATGACTTGACAGCCAAAAAACATGGCATTCCTAATTGTGTACAACAGGAGTTCAAATTCTCCTATTGATTTAACATGATACGTGTAACATGGATTTTTATAATACTCTGTATCGATCTTAGCGCAAAAATTGGTATGAGCCTGAATGGTTGTGATCCGGTAGCCTCGTTGGCGCAGTAGGCAGAGCGTCAGTCTCATAATCTGAAGGTCGTGAGTTCGAGCCTCAAACGGGGCATAGTTTTTTAGAAACTAACTAGTATCATGCATTGTAAAAATGTTTGCATTTCCAGGCTGTCTTAATGTACGGAAGGTATTACTTATGAGAATCTTGTGGCTTCTGAGAAGAAATTACTTGACAGCCATAAAACATGGCATCCTTAATTGAGTACAACAGTAGTTCAAGTTGTCATAATGATTTATATATTATGTGTTACGTGGATTTTTATTATACTTAATATCAATGTAAAAAAATCGGATACCCGTGCCCGGTTCAAAGAAACTTAATTTCCCGGCTGTCATGATATACTGAAGGAATTACTTATGAGAATCTTGTGGCTTCTGAGAAGAAATTACTTGAGAGCCATAACACATGGCATTCTTCATTGAGCACAACAGTAGTTAAATTTTTCATATTGATTTAACATAATATGTGTAACATGGATTTTTATTATACTTAATATCAATCTTAGCGCAAAAATTGGTGTAAGCCTGACTCTTGCTGTTCAATGGTTACCATGTTGGTGCAGTAGGTAGCACGTCATTCTCATATTCTGATGGTTGTGAGTTCGAGCCTCTCACAGGGCACAGAGTATTAGAAACTAAATAGTATCATATATTGTAAAAAAATTGTAAAAAAAATCGGATACCAGTGCCCGGTTTAAAGATTCTTGATTTCCAGGCTATCTTAATATTCTGAAGGTATTACTTCTGAGAACCTTGTTGCTTCTGGGAAGAAATGACTTGACAGCCATAAAACATGGCATTCCTAATTGTGTACAACAGGAGTTCAAATTCTCCTATTGATTTAACATGATACGTGTAACATGGATTTTTATAATACTCTGTATCGATCTTAGCGCAAAAATTGGTATGAGCCTGAATGGTTATACTTTGGTTGCCTCGTTGGCGCAGTAGGCAGCGCGGCAGTCTCATAATCTGAAGGTCGTGAGTTCGAGCCTCACACGGGGCATAGAGTTTTAGAAACTAACAAGTATCATGCATTGTAAAAATGTATGTAAAAAAATCGCATACCCGTGCCCGGTTCAAAGAAACTTAATTTCCCGGCTGTCATGATATACTGAAGGAATTACTTATGAGAATCTTGTGGCTTCTGGGAAGAAATGACTTGACAGCCATAAAACATGGCATTCCTAATTGTGTACAACAGTAGTTCAAATGTTCCTATTGATTTAACATGATACGTGTAACATGGATTTTTATAATACTTTGTATCGATCTTAGCGCAAAAATTGTTATGAGCCTGAAAGGTAATGATCTGGTTGCCTCCTTGGCGCAGTAGGCAGTGCGTCAGTCTCATAATCTGAAGGTCGTGAGTTCGAGCCTCACACGGGGCATTGAGTTTTAGAAACTAACTAGTATCATGCATTGTAAAAATGTTTGTAAAAAAATCGGATACCCGTGCCCGGTTTAAAGAAACTTCATTTCCAGGCTGTCTTAATGTACGGAAGGTATTACTGATGAGGATCTTGTGGCTTCTGAGAAGAAATGACTTGAGAGCCATAACACATGGCATTCTTCATTGAGCACAACAGTAGTTACATTTTTCATTTTGATTTAACATAATATGTGTAACATGGATTTTTGTTATACTTAATATCAATCTTAGCGCAAAAATTGCTGTAAGCCTGACTCTTACTGTTCAATGGTTCTCATGTTGGTGCAGTAGGCAGCACGTCATTCTCATAATCTGAAGGTCGTGAGTTCGAGCCACTCACAGGGCACAGAGTTTTAGAAACTAAATAGTATCATATATTGTAAAAATGTTTGTAAAAAAAATCGGATACCAGTGCCCGGTTTAAAGATTCTTGATTTCCAGGCTATCTTAATATTCTGAAGGTATTACTTCTGAGAACCTAGTTGCTTCTGGGAGGAAATGACTTGACAGCCATAAAACATGGCATTCCTAATTGTGTACAACAGTAGTTCAAATTCTCCTATTGATTTAACATGATACGTGTAACATGGATTTTAATTATACTCTGTATCGATCTTAGCGCAAAAATTGGTATGAGCCTGAATGGTTGTGATCTGGTTCCCTCGTTGGCCCAGTAGGCAGCGCGTCAGTCTCATAATTTGAAGGTCGTGAGTTCGAGCCTCACTCGGGGCATAGAGTTATAGAAACTAACAAGTATCATGCATTGTAAAAATGTTTGTAAAAAAATCGGATACCCGTTCCCGGTTTAAAGAAACTGCATTTCCAGGCTGTCTTAATATACTGAAGGTATTACTTATGAGAATCTTGTGGCTTCTGAGAAGAAATGACTTGAGAGCCATAACACATGGCATTCTTCATTGAGCACAACAGTATATATTGATACTGAGCCAGGGATGGACTGGCCCAAAAATTTGGCCCGGGACTTTGGGATGGAGAGGCCTTTTATGAGACCGCGGGAATAGCGCGCGTAGAATTTTGCCACGGTGTAAAATAATAAAAACTAGTCCTTATCCGTGGATATGTGCATTGCAACGGCATGTCAATGTTGGGATGTGCATGTGTTTAGAATATTGTGAAGATCACTGGGAAATATTTTATAAGCAATCTTGTCCATGTACAAAATATTAGAAATTGCATGTGCCTAGAAAGGTAAATCAAGGCTGAAAATGATCTAAATAGTGCAAGATACAATTATTTTAGTGGAAAAAAATTGTCATACACAGGGTTTGGGAGATGGGGGCGGGCCGGGGTTTGTTGTGCGTTGCTGTGGTTACTGGTGGTGAAGTGTTCCAATGGTTTATTAGCGGTGGTATCTAATAAATCGCTCTCTAATCAATACTTCATTCACTGCCTCTTCCGTGGGCATTACAATATTATGAATTGTTCTCCGACGTCTCTGGTACTTCCATAATTAGTTCAAGTCATTTTTATATTGCCAAACATGCTCGCTAGTGCACCTGTCATAGCTATACTACTGTGTCCTGTTCCCGCCGAACCATTAGTCTCGCTGACATGGGCGTCGCGTCAACCTTGGCTTTTCCACGGAAAAGGTCGGTTAATTTAGCACATTTGGCTGCGTCTTGCTCTAACATTTTTTTCCTTTTCAACCTCAACTTCTGAGCGCCACCCAATTCTTTTGCCTCTTCACCACCTTTTTTCCTTTTTGACATTTTCGTATTTCTGTGTAACTTCAGTGAGATCAACGAGAAGTACCGGGTAAGTGACCCGGCCGTGTGTCAGGCTGAGCCAATCAGAAATGACAGACCGCGGAGCAGTCCAAGTTGGGAGGGGCCGTTCGGCTGCTCTGCTGCTTTGGCCGCTCGCTTTGCCCCCATACACTGTGGGGGTGCTCCCCCCTCTAAATTGACAGTAATACATCGGCCCGGTTCACCGTCAGGCAAGAGCTCCGTTTCGCGCTGTAAGTAAGAATATCCGGTAGCAGGCCACCCCAAATCACGGCTTACTTAATTTTTTCATTTTTTTTTACATCTTTTACAAAAAAAAAAAAAAAAAAAAATAATAATAATAATAATAATAATAATAAATTACGGCCGGCCGGCTCGGCCTGAAATCGTCCGGCCGTTCGGGAAATCTCCCGAACCTCCCGATGGCCAGTCCGCCCCTGTACTGAGCACAACAGTATATATTGATATTATACTTAATATCAATCTTAGCGCAAAAATTGCTGTAAGCCTGACTCTTGCTCTTCAATGGTTCCTATGTTGGTGCAGTAGGCAGCACGTCATTCTCATAATCTGAAGGTCGTGAGTTCGAGCCTCTCACAGGGCACAGAGTTTTTGAAACTAAATAGTATCATATATTGTAAAAATGTTTGTAAAAAAAATCGGATACCAGTTCCCGGTTTAAAGATTCTTGATTTCCAGGCTATCTTAATATTCTGAAGGTATTACTTCTGAGAACCTAGTTGCTTCTGGGAGGAAATGTCTTGACAGCCATAAAACATGGCATTCCTAATTGTGTACAACAGTAGTTCAAATTCTCCTATTGATTTAACATGATACGTGTAACATGGATTTTAATTATACTCTGTATCGATCTTAGCGCTAAAATTAGTATGAGCCTGAATGTTTGTGATCTGGTTGCCTCGTTGGCGCAGTAGGCAGCGCGTCAGTCTCATAATCTGAAGGTCGTGAGTTCGAGCCTCACACTGGGCATAGAGTTTTAGAAACTAACAAGTATCATGCATTGTAAAAATGAATGTAAAAAAATCGGATACCCGTGCCCGGTTTAAAGAAACTTCATTTCCCGGCTGTCATGATATACTGAAGGAATTACTTATGAGAATCTTGTGGCTTCTGAGAAGAAATTACTTGACAGCCATAAAACATGGCATCCTTAATTGAGTACAACAGTAGTTCAAGTTGTCATAATGATTTATATATTATGTGTTACGTGGATTTTTATTATACTTAATATCAATCAAAGCGCAAAAATTGCTCTAAGCCTGACTGTTGCTGTTCACTGGTTCCCTCGTTGGTGCAGTAGGCAGCAAGTCATTTGCATAATCTGAAGGTCGTGAGTTCGAGCCTCTCACAGGACACAGATTATTAGAAACTAAATAGTATCATATATTGTAAAAATGTTTGTAAAAAAAATCGGATACCAGTGCCCGGTTTAAAGATTCTTGATTTCCAGGCTATCTTAATATTCTGAAGGTATTACTTCTGAGAACCTTGTTGCTTCTGGGAAGAAATGACTTGACAGCCATAAAACATGGCATTCCTAATTGTGTACAACAGGAGTTCAAATTCTCCTATTGATTTAACATGATACGTGTAACATGGATTTTTATAATACTCTGTATCGATCTTAGCACAAAAATTGGTATGAGCCTGAATGGTTGTGATCTGGTTGCCTCGTTGGCGCTACCTAAATCCGATCCGTCTGCTTTTTAGATTCTGGATCGTCCAACCAAATCATCGGATTTCCAATATCTTTTCACCAGAATGACCAATCACACGTTCCACTGTCCATTTCTCTCCATTTCTCTTCCATATCTTTTCACCAGAATGACCAATCACACGTTACACTGTCCATTTCTCTCCCTGCGCTAAGCCAATCACGGACAGGCTAGCGACGCTCCGAATTCGGAATGGATTTTAACTGTAGAACAAACCACACGTATTCAATCGTCATTCCTGAAAACGACTCTGTAAGGTAAGGGTTTGAATTACATTAAAACACATTTAACACATTTAACACATCCAATCGCGGAAATGATCCACCCTATAAATTCGGACAGGTCATGCTCTGGAAAAGGTAGCGGTAATAACGGTAGTAAGTACGCTCTTCTGAAAACTAGTCTGCAATGTAACTGTTTGCAATTTACATTACAACAAATGCTTTACATTTAAGAACCAATAAATCGCGGAAATTATCGAAGTTATAAATTCGTTCTACTGAATATAGGGTATTACTTTATCCAAAAGTCTGACCGTGCGGATTGTTTTACCTTGTCCGGACATGTCACTACTTTTCCTTGTCATTTCACTGACTTTGGTTAATTTACTAGCATGTTAGCATCGGTTTAACTTTACGAACTTGGGTCAACTTCTTGTTAATTTATTGCATGTCAGCCTCAGTAGGAACTAGTAGTACGATTACGGTGAACGACCATTTTAATTCACCTGTACGGTGAACGACCATTTTAATTCACCTGTACGGTAAACAACCATTTTAAATTACATGGGGATATACTAGGGATTATTTTGTATGTATCACACACACACACACACACACACACACACACACACACACACACACACACACACACACACACATATGTATATGTATATATATATATATATATATATATATATAGCATATGTCTTTGACAATGTATGGTAACTTGGCCATTCTTCCCCTTGTCTTCAGATGTCTACTAAGAAGCATCGATCCATGGGGTCTGAGGAGTGGGTGAGCCGCCTGAGGGCATTTGCCTCTTCTGGCACTTGGCCCTCCAGTGCAGGGAACAGGCCATCTCCAAAACAGGCCAAGTGGCACAACCTCTACCAGAAGGTAAGCTTTGCCCCAACAGTAAACCAAAACTCCAAAGTGAACCAATTGTGTCTAAGTAAATCATTCTTTTCAATTAATTACAGATTGAGAAGTGTCCCATGATGCTGCGTGGGCAGACCTTAATGTTAGGGATAGCCCAGACATGTACCTGTGGCTTTCACTCCCAGCAGGTAATATTGAGAGCCTGGTGAAATAAATGCATTTTGTAGGCTTACAATTTGTGACGTGGACAAAATCCCATATTGATTAGTATTAATGCTTGTTTAATGGTTTTATTGTTTCTGTCTGTCAGTCTGTGAGAAGCCCTGCAGCTACCTCTGCCTCCACCTCTGCTGCGCCTGCACGGAGCCCTGGGAGGCCTGCATTGACGCTGGCGATGGTGAATATTTCCATCACATTAAATACCATGTCATTCACCTGGTTAGCCATGATCAACTCATCTCAGATCTGTGTGTTTACATAACTTTCATGCGTATCACTGGTGTGTGTATCATGTCATTTTTAACACCATTTTATTAAGACTATTCTTGGTTGATTTTCAGTTTGAGAAAGCGCGGTTTGGTGGGACTTTGTCTGCTGCAGCCAAGCCGAATGTCAATCTGACCAGGAGGCCTGTTGAGGTAATTGATGTACCTATAGCTGTGCCTGATGCCTAAGAACACAGCCATACAGCCAACACTATCTTTGTTTTGTAATTGTACTTCATCGGCTCTGTTTCCCCCTCTTCCCAGCGTCCCTCCAGCCCTGCCACTGTCCCGTCTGGGAGAAGCACTCCATCCGCTACCCCACCTCGAGTGACGCCCCCTTCCAGTCCCAGATTCTACAGGCCTGTCTCCCCTTTCTCTCTGCCTCCATCCAGCCCCATCATGTCGGCGGCGAGGACCAGCTCTTCTCCTCTGGTTCGTGCAACTGTAATAACCTCTCTACAGGTCTTACATACTGTAGCGTGTAGCGGATAGATGATTTATGATCTTTTTCTTTTTCTTTATGTAGGTTGAATCAGATACGAGTCCTGCTCCTCCAGGTCTCCTCCCTGCTCCTCCAGGTCTCCTCCCTGCTCCTCCAGGTCTCCTCCCTGCTCCTCCAGGTCCCCTCCCTGCTCCTCCTGGTCCCCTCCCTGCTCCTCCTCTTGCTGCTCAGTTCTGGCTGCCGGTGGAAATGAGGAAGACCATTCCCCAGCAGGACCAGCGCTGGATTGCATCCACGCTGTGGAGGAACCAGCGGCTGCGACCGGACGTCCAGCTCTGGTATGAGCCACCTGTTCCTGCCCTCATCTACAACCAGGTCCCATCACCAGACCGCTTTTTTATGCACCGGCTCCTCGTGTGGATGCCCTACCACCTGTGGAAGGCAATATTTGATCACACTAAACCCCATCAATATTAGATCAAAAATATTTATAACATTTTGCCCATAGAAAACTCTTTGTCCAGCCAAACTAAATAATTTGATACAATCATACCTGTCCACAAAGGTATGCGTGTGACATCCGTGTCATCCGGATGCTACGGGAGAGGACCCTCGGCAACAGCTCCACACGCCTGGCCAAACAGCTGCGGGAGAACCACGGCGAGGAGTGGCTGCAGCGGTTGGCCCGCTACATGGAGCTGGCCAATGACTTTGCCCGCAGGCCCGGTCTCTTCCCTGTGGTCTGTCAGAGCCCCCCCGAGCCTATCGCTGTCCCGACCAACAGGTGCCTCCTGACGGTGTACGGGAAGGACTTGATGAGCCGTATGGGTCACATCAAGGCCAGCATCACCTCCACCTTTGGCTCCATTTTAAAAATGGATTCTACAAAGAAGGTAAAAAGGACATCAGTAATAATGCATCAACAATATATGAAATGGGTTTTCTCATAACACCATATCCCAGCTTGGGAGCCATTGAAGTTATAGTCACAAATGTGTCAATGTTTATTTGATGTGCATTTTTGCGTGTGTAAATGCCTCTTTTATATGTTTATTCCTAGATATATATTTTGCTTCTGTTTTGTTCTTATTCTAATTTATATTACTGTTTTGAAAGCACTCTGAATTAGTTTATTCTGATTAATTCCAGATGACCAAAAAGCTGTCTGGAGCCGCCAAGGGGACGGCGCTCTGGGTGTCCTCCGTCAGCAACGAGAAGGGGCAGGTCCTGATCAGCAGGAGCTGATGGGGGACAAAGGCAGGGACCTGCTGGGTGTTCCCCTCCTGGACCGGGTGAGGATGGAGCACATCTGGCGGGTTCAGAAGAGGCACGTCAAGTGCATCCAGGACCTGCCAGGTGTGCCTCTGTACACAAAGACCGGCACCACCACCACCAAGGACGGCGTCGTCCTCACCAAATACAGGTGTGCGCGAGGTTCAACGTCACTGGAGTCCAGACAGCCCAGGAGGGACCTGGACTGGACCGGATGGTGTCAGGCCTCATCAGGCGCTACAGCGAGGCGGGCGTGGCTCCCCCTATACTCCTCTATGTGGACTGTGGCTGCTGCAAGGAGACGGGAGGGGAGAGCAAGCTGCAGGCCAGGTTCGGCGGCTGGCCAGACCTCGTCATCCGGCTGGACATCTGGCACTTCCTTCGGCGGCTTGCGGCCGGATGCACGACCGACGCCCACGCCCTGTACCCCATCTTCATGGCCACGCTCTCCGTCTGCCTGTTTGAGTGGGACCCTGAAGATGTGGCCCTTCTGCGCCACGCCAAGAGGGAGGAGCTCCGGAGGGAGGGTGTGCCCGGCATCTCCGAGGCTCTGGTGGACAGCCGGTTGACCAAGGCCCAGTTGGCGCTATACTGCAGGCGGAGGACCCGTGGAGAGGAGGCCACCATCCGCCAGGTGGAGGCCCTGCTGCAGGAGCTGATGGGGGACAAGGGCAGGGACCTGCTGGGTGTTCCCCTCCTGGACCGGGTGAGGATGGAGCACATCTGGCGGGTTCAGAAGAGGCACGTCAAGTGCATCCAGGACCTGCCAGGTGTGCCTCTGTACACAAAGACCGGCACCACCACCACCAAGGACGGCGTTGTCCTCACCAAATACAGGTGTGCGCGAGGTTCAACGTCACTGGAGTCCTTCCACTGCCACCTGAACCGCTTTATTCCAGGTGAGTTTTAATGGCATCACCAGCGTCTAACACACTGACGACCATTTACTTTTATTGGTAATACATGTTTTACAATACAATATTCTGTACTTTCAGGGACCCAGGCCAATGACCTGAACTTCCAGCTCTACTTGCTGGACGGGCTGAACCGGTGGAACCAGGACCGGGCTGCTGCTGCTGTGGCTGAGAAGATGTCCGCTCTCCTCAGCTACTCAGGGGATCTGGTACACTGTGTGAACACATTTGGCACCAATGTGTTTGGACAGATGTTTGTCCCCTCTTTCCGCCTCCCCAGCAAGTACACTGGTAAGTTGCACTGAATACTGAATGCTTCACACTGGGACATGAAATGACGACCAGGCATGTATACGTTTATAATGAAATGTTGTTAATTATGCAAAACAGATTAGATTCACATATTTGCATATTCTGTCGTCCAATCTGTCATCATAAATATGTTAACAAGTCACAACAAGAAGGTGCTATAATCAAATAATGAATGGGGGCTGCTCACTTTCTATCTATATTCAGACCAACATTAATATGGGTTCCACACATGTTGATGTACTTATTCTGCTAATCACAATGTTGTTTTCATTCCCAGGAGAGTTGATAGGCATTGACTACCTCTACATGCAGACGGGGAAGTGCATGCAGGACATGGATCCTGAGGGGGAGGAGGGGGAGCAGCTGCTGGAGGACCTGGGCGACGAGGCAGAGGATGAGGGCTTCACAGACGACACCGAGGCTAGTCTGGAGCTCTTCTCTGCCCTCATTTCACTACCACCTGCTCAGCCCTCCACCAGTGGTTCCTGGTCCGCTGCTCCACCTCCTCCTTCTCCACCACCACCGGCTCAGCCCTCCACCAGTGGTTCCTGGTCCGCTGCTCCACCTCCTCCTTCTCCACCACCACCGGCTCAGCCCTCCACC
Source organism: Gadus chalcogrammus (assembly GCF_026213295.1). Classification (NCBI taxonomy): domain Eukaryota; kingdom Metazoa; phylum Chordata; class Actinopteri; order Gadiformes; family Gadidae; genus Gadus; species Gadus chalcogrammus. The sequence continues at coordinate 22,697,871 of NC_079429.1, read as the reverse complement.
AGTGGTTCCTGGTCCGCTGCTCCACCTCCTCCTTCTCCTCCACCACCGGCTCAGCCCTCCACCAGTGGTTCCTGGTCCGCTGCTCCACCTCCTCCTTCTCCTCCACCACCGGCTAAGCCCTCCACCAGTGGTTCCTGGTCCGCTGCTCCACCTCCTCCTTCTCCACCACCACCTCCACCTGCGTCATCTGCTGTCACCGCTCCGGGTGCCGCCCCACAGGTTCCTGTTGAGCAGTTGGTAAGTACCTTTGAGAAATAGTGAAACATAACATTTAGATTTCTTTCCTATTTGTCCAGCATCGATGTTAAAATGGTTTTATTTTTCAGGCAGTGGATGAAAACAACATCCCGGGCCTGGAGAGGGTGGACCGCCTAGCCGAGTATCTGGTGGGGCTGAGGAGCCAGACCAGCCTGGCCCTCAGCAACCGGGATGTCAGCATCATCGTCGGCCTGTGGGAGGACCTGCTGCCCTACGACCAGCAGAAGGCGGTGTACCATGCACGGCACCAGGACAGGCTGCTGACGGGGCGCTTCAGGTCGCCGAAGAAGAAGGGAGAGTTCACGTCGGGTGTGGACAGTTTGCGGAGATGCACCATAACAGCGAGTGCATCTCCTGCACAGTGGCCTTCATGCTGCCGCCTGGTTGATGCCATCTGTGTTAGGCTCTGCACTCTCCACCCTTCCCCTACCAAGAAGGGGAAGGGGTACCTCTCAAGGTGGAGTCTGATCCTGAGGGACTACCGCAGGATCAGACAGCTCATCCTGGCCAACGGGGCCGTGATGTCCACCACCAGCCTGCAGCTGGTTGAGGTGAACCAGACCACCCTCATCCAGTGGCACAACAGGAGGGTGGCCAGGCAGGGTGTCTCCGTGTTGTGCCAGGGTGTGGACCTGCCTGCCCCTGTGCCTGTTGCCACCGTGGTCTTACCTCCGGGTATGGACCGCCCCGCTGTGGCTCCTCAAACCCCGGGCCTGGTGAAATATTCCTACCACCTCCCGGAGAGCACAGCGGGGCGGGCCAAAATGAACCGGAGGGCCACAGCCACTGCCACCGCAGCCGTAGCACCAGCACCAGCACCGGCACCAGCACCAGCAACGGCACCTGCAACGGCTGTAAGGCCCAGGATGAAGACAGCCCAGAGGCGGCTGTTTCCCTGTCCTCCCACCCCTGCCCCTGTCATCAGCAGCACCCCTGCTCCATTTGTTTTTGCCCTCCCCCGGGCCCCTGCTCCATTTGTTTTTGCCCTCCCCCGGGCCCCTACTCTCTCCGGCACTCCTGCCCTCACCCAATCCCTCCCTAGCACATCATTCCTCCCGGTAAACCCCCTGTTGCGCTACCCTCACGCCCAGCCCCCCATTATGTTTGCTGTCCCCTCAGCAGTGCCTCCTGCAGAACGGAAGAGGCCTTACAACAGGACTGGGGAGGCAACTAAATGCAGGAGGTGTGGGGAGCCCCGGAGTGCAGCGACTGGCCACAGCCAGTACAAGGGGAAAATCTACTGCCCCTCCTCCGAGTCCCTGACCAAGGAGCAGTGGTTGGCGGAGAGGAGGAAATAAGATTACCAGTGTATAGTATCTATGTTATATGTTAAAATAAACATGTTTATATATTAACAAATGTTTTAAGAATTATTTGCTGGTCATCTTATTCGAATCATTAGCCAGATCCACTCCACAAGAGGAAGCACCATACTACTATTGCAATATAATATGCACACAAAATGATTTATAGTTGAAATACTTGTAGGTTGAAGATGGAGGCTAAATTGAGCCCACAGGTCACAATACAAATAATAACTAAACAAGTAGCTTGCTAAAGAGTGCACAGGTGTGCTGTGAATAGCTGTATGGCTACAACAATAGTGGAAAAGAAAGTAACATATTCATTAGAATATTCCCATTAAAATAAGTGCATATGTGTGTCAATGGAGGGCAAGGGTAATTATATTTGCGCAAGAGATCTTGAGTACATCCATGAATGAACCAAAAAAACTGTTTGTCACCGGCGGGACTTGAACCGCCGACCTTCTGTTCCAAGGCTGAAGAATTGCAAACAAAACTCCACATTCTCAGGTTTTTATTAGTATTTTACGTAATGAAATGTTTTTTTGTAATTTATGTCCTAAATTTCTCTCATTCCCTTCCCTTTCCCCTTTTTCTCCCTTTGTCCTCTCTTTTTCCTCTCTTTTTCCCCTTTTTCTCCCTTTTTCCTCTCTTTTCTTCTCCCCCCCTTCTCCCCCCTTTCCTTCCTTCTTCCCCCCCCTTAAATGACTATTGTTCCCCAGCTTTGGCGCAGTAGGCAGCGCGTCAGTCTCATAATTTGAAGGTCGTGAGTTCGAGCCTCACACGGAGCATAGTGTTTTAGAAAGTAACTAGTATCATGCATTGTAAAAATGTTTGTAAAAAAATCGGATACCCGTGCCCGGTTTAAAGAAACTTCATTTCCAGGCTGTCTTAATGTACGGAAGGTATTACTTATGAGAATCTTGTGGCTTCTGAGAAGAAATTACTTGACAGCGATAAAACATGGCATCCTTAATTGAGTACAACAGTAGTTCAAGTTGTCATAATGATTTACATATTATGTGTTACGTGGATTTTTATTATACTTAATATCAATCAAAGCGCAAAAGTTGCTCTAAGCCTGACTCTTGCGGTTCACTGGTTCCCTCGTTGGTGCAGTAGGCAGCACGTCATTCGCATAATCTGAAGGTCGTGAGTTCGAGCCTCTCACAGGGCACAGAGTTTTAGAAACTAAATAGTATCATATATTGTAAAAATGTTTGTAAAAAAAATCGGATACCAGTGCCCGGTTTAAAGATTCTTGATTTCCAGGCTATCTTAATATTCTGAAGGTATTACTTCTGAGAACCTTGTTGCTTCTGGGAAGAAATGACTTGACAGAGTTTTAGAAACTAAATAGTATCATATATTGTAAAAATGTTTGTAAAAAAAATCGGATACCAGTGCCCGGTTTAAAGAAACTTCATTTCCAGGCTATCTTAATATTCTGAAGGTATTACTTCTGAGAACCTTGTTGCTTCTGGGAAGAAATGACTTGACAGCCATAAAACATGGCATTCCTAATTGTGTACAACAGTAGTTCAAATTCTCCTATTGATTTAACATGATGCGTGTAACATGGATTTTAATTATACTCTGTATCGATCTTAGCGCAAAAATTGGTATGAGCCTGAATGGTTGTGATCTAGTTGCCTCGTTGGCGCAGTAGGCAGCGCGTCAGTCTCATAATCTGAAGGTCGTGAGTTCGAGCCTCACACGGGGCATAGAGTTTTAGAAACTAACAAGTATCATGCATTGTAAAAATGTTTGTAAAAAAATCGGATACCCGTGCCCGGTTCAAAGAAACTTAATTTCCCGGCTGTCATGATATACTGAAGGAATTACTTATGAGAATCTTGTGGCTTCTGAGAAGAAATTACTTGAGAGCCATAACACATGGCATTCTTCATTGAGCACAACAGTAGTTAAATTTTTCATATTGATTTAACATAATATATGTAACATGGATTTTTATTATACTTTATATCAATCTTAGCGCAAAATTTGCTGTAAGCCTGACTCTTGCTGCTCAATGGTTCCCATGTTGGTGCAGTAGGCAGCACGTCATTCTCATAATCTGATGGTCATTAGTTCGAGCCTCTCACAGGGCACAGAGTATTAGAAACTAAATAGTATCATATATTGTAAAAATGTTTGTAAAAAAAATCGGATACCAGTGCCCGGTTTAAAGATTCTTGATTTCCAGGCTATCTTAATATTCTGAAGGTATTACTTCTGAGAACCTTGTTGCTTCTGGGAAGAAATGACTTGACAGCCATAAAACATGGCATTCCTAATTGTGTACAACAGTAGTTCAAATGTTCCTATTGATTTAACATGATACGTGTAACATGGATTTTTATAATACTTTGTATCGATCTTAGCGCAAAAATTGGAATGAGCCTGAATGGTTATGATTTGGTTGCCTCGTTTGCGCAGTAGGCCAAGTCTCATAATCTGAAGATCGTGAGTTCGAGCCTCACACGGGGCATTGAGTTTTAGAAACTAACTAGTATCCTGCATTGTAAAAATGTTTGTAAAAAAAACGGATACCCGTGCCCGGTTTAAAGAAACTTCATTTCCAGGCTGTCTTAATGTACGGAAGGTATTACTTATGAGAATCTTGTGGCTTCTGAGAAGAAATTACTTGACAGCCATAAAACATGGCATCCTTAATTGAGTACAACAGTAGTTCAAGTTGTCATAATGATTTATATATTATGTGTCAGGTGGATTTTTATCATACTTAATATCAATCAAAGCGCAAAAATTGCTCTAAGCCTTACTCTTGCTGTTCACTGGTTCCCTCGTTGGTGCAGTAGGCAGCAAGTCATTCGCATAATCTGAAGGTCGTGAGTTCGAGCCTCTCACAGGGCACAGATTTTTAGAAACGAAATAGTATCATATATTGTAAAAATGTTTGTAAAAAAAATCGGATACCAGTACCCGGTTTAAAGATTCTTGATTTCCAGGCTATCTTAATATTCTGAAGGTATTACTTCTGAGAACCTAGTTGCTTCTGGGAGGAAATGACTTGACAGCCATAAAACATGGCATTCCTAATTGTGTACAACAGTAGTTCAAATTCTCCTATTGATTTAACATGATACGTGTAACATGGATTTTAATTATACTCTGTATCGATCTTAGCGCAAAAATTGGTATGAGCCTGAAAGGTTGTGATTTATTTGCCTCTTTGGCGCAGTAGGCAGCGCGTCAGTCTCATAATCTGAAGGTCGTGAGTTCGAGCCTCACACGGGGCATAGAGTTTTAGAAACTAACAAGTATCATGCATTGTAAAAATGTATGTAAAAAAATCGGATACCCGTGCCCGGTTCAAAGAAACTTAATTTCCCGGCTGTCATGATATACTGAAGGAATTACTTATGAGAATCTTGTGGCTTCTGAGAAGAAATTACTTAAGAGCCATAACACATGGCATTCTTCATTGAGCACAACGGTAGTTAAATTTTTCATATTGATTTAACATAATATGTGTAACATGGATTTTTATTATACTTAATATCAATCTTTGCGCAAAAATTGCTCAAAGCCTGACTGTTGCTGTTCACTGGTTCCCTCGTTGGTGCAGTAGGCAGCAAGTCATTCGCATAATCTGAATGTCGTTAGTTCGAGCCTCTCACAGGGCACAGATTTTTAGAAACTAAATAGTATCATATATTGTAAAAATGTTTGTAAAAAAAATCGGATACCAGTGCCCGGTTTAAAGATTCTTGATTTCCAGGCTATCTTAATATTCTGAAGGTATTACTTCTGAGAACCTTGTTGCTTCTGGGAAGAAATGACTTGACAGCCATAAAACATGGCATTCCTAATTGTGTACAACAGTAGTTCAAATGTTCCTATTGATTTAACATGATACGTGTAACATGGATTTTTATAATACTTTGTATCGATCTTAGCGCAATAATTGGTATGAGCCTGAATGGTTATGATTCGGTTGCCTCGTTTGCGCAGTAGGCCAAGTCTCATAATCTGAAGATCGTGAGTTCGAGCCTCACACGGGGCATTGAGTTTTAGAAACTAACTAGTATCCTGCATTGTAAAAATGTTTGTAAAAAAATCGGATACCCGTGCCCGGTTTAAAGAAACTTCATTTCCAGGCTGTCTTAATGTACGGAAGGTATTACTTATGAGAATCTTGTGGCTTCTGAGAAGAAATTACTTGACAGCCATAAAACATGGCATCCTTAATTGAGTACAACAGTAGTTCAAGTTGTCATAATGATTTATATATTATGTGTTAGGTGGATTTTTATTATACTTAATATCAATCAAAGCGCAAAAATTGCTCTAAGCCTTACTCTTGCTGTTCACTGGTTCCCTCGTTGGTGCAGTAGGCAGCAAGTCATTCGCATAATCTGAAGGTTGTGAGTTCGAGCCTCTCACAGGGCACAGGTTTTTAGAAACGAAATAGTATCATATATTGTAAAAATGTTTGTAAAAAAAATCGGATACCAGTGCCCGGTTTAAAGATTCTTGATTTCCAGGCTATCTTAATATTCTGAAGGTATTACTTCTGAGAACCTTGTTGCTTCTGGGAAGAAATGACTTGACAGCCATAAAACATGGCATTCCTAATTGTGTACAACAGCAGTTCAAATTCTCCTATTGATTTAACATGATACGTGTAACATGGATTTTAATTATACACTGTATCGATCTTAGCGCAAAAATTGGTATGAGCCTGAATGGTTGTGATCTGGTTGCCTCGTTGGCGCAGTAGGCAGCGCGTCAGTCTCATAATCTGAAGGTCGTGAGTTCGAGCCTCACACGGGGCATAGTGTTTTAGAAACTAACAAGTATCATGCATTGTAAAAATGTTTGTAAAAAAATCGGATACCCGTGCCCGGTTCAAAGAAACTTCATTTCCCGGCTGTCATGATATACTGAAGGAATTACTTATGAGAATCTTGTGGCTTCTGAGAAGAAATTACTTGAGAGCCATAACACATGGCATTCTTCATTGAGCACAACAGTAGTTAAATTTTTCATATTGATTTAACATAATGTGTAACATGGATTTTTATTATACTTAATATCAATCTTAGCGCAAAAATTGCTGTAAGCCTGACTCTTGCTGCTCAATGGTTCCCATGTTGGTGCAGTAGGCAGCACGTCATTCTCATAATCTGATGGTCGTGAGTTCGAGCCTCTCACAGGGCACAGAGTATTAGAAACTAAATAGTATCATATATTGTAAAAATGTTTGTAAAAAAACCGGATACCAGTGCCCGGTTTAAAGATTCTTGATTTCCAGGCTATCATAATATTCTGAAGGTAATACTTCTGAGAACCTTGTTGCTTCTGGGAAGAAATGACTTGACAGCCATAAAACATGGCATTCCTAATTGTGTACAACAGTAGTTCAAATGTTCCTATTGATTTAACATGATACGTGTAACATGGATTTTTATAATACTTTGTATCGATCTTAGCGCAAAAATTGGTATGAGCCTGCATGGTTATGATTTGGTTGCCTCGTTTGCGCAGTAGGCCAAGTCTCATAATCTGAAGATCGTGAGTTCGAGCCTCACACGGGGCATTGAGTTTTAGAAACTAACTAGTATCATGCATTGTAAAAATGTTTGTAAAAAAATCGGATACCCGTGCCCGGTTTAAAGAAACTTCATTTCCAGGCTGTCTTAATGTACGGAAGGTATTACTTATGAGAATCTTGTGGCTTCTGAGAAGAAATTACTTGACAGCCATAAAACATGGCATCCTTAATTGAGTACAACAGTAGTTCAAGTTGTCATAATGATTTATATATTATGTGTCAGGTGGATTTTTATTATACTTAATATCAATCAAAGCGCAAAAATTGCTCTAAGCCTGACTCTTGCTGTTCACTGGTTCCCTCGTTGGTGCAGTAGGCAGCAAGTCATTCGCATAAACTGAAGGTCGTGAGTTCGAGCCTCTCACAGGGCACGGATTTTTAGAAACTAAATAGTATCATATATTGTAAAAATGTTTGTAAAAAAAATCGGATACCAGTGCCCGGTTTAAAGATTCTTGATTTCCAGGCTATCTTAATATTCTGAAGGTATTACTTCTGAGAACCTTGTTGCTTCTGGGAAGAAATGACTTGACAGCCATAAAACATGGCATTCCTAATTGTGTACAACAGGAGTTCAAATTCTCCTATTGATTTAACATGATACGTGTAACATGGATTTTTATAATACTCTGTATCGATCTTAGCGCAAAAATTGGTATGAGCCTGAATGGTTGTGATCTGGCTGCCTCGTTGGCGCTACCTAAATCCGATCCGTCTGCTTTTTAGATTCTGGATCGTCCAACCAAATCATCGGATTTCCAATATCTTTTCACCAGAATGACCAATCACACGTTCCACTGTCCATTTCTCTCCATTTCTCTTCCATATCTTTTCACCAGAATGACCAATCACACGTTCCACTGTCCATTTCTCTCCCTGCGCTAAGCCAATCACGGACAGGCTAGCGACGCTCCGAATTCGGAATGGATTTTAACTGTAGAACAAACCACACGTATTCAATCGTCATTCCTGAAAACGACTCTGTAAGGTAAGGGTTTGAATTACATTAAAACACATTTAACACATCCAATCGCGGAAATGATCCACCCTATAAATTCGGACAGGTCATGCTCTGGAAAAGGTAGCGGTAATAACGGTAGTAAGTACGCTCTTCTGAAAACTAGTCTGCAATGTAACTGTTTGCAATTTACATTACAACAAATGCTTTACATTTAAGAACCAATAAATCGCGGAAATTATCGACGTTATAAATTCGTTCTACTGAATATAGGGTATTACTTTATCCAAAAGTCTGACCGTGCGGATTGTCTTAGCTTGTCCGGACATGTCACTACTTTTCCTCGTCATTTCACTGACTTTGGTTAATTTACAAGCATGTTAGCATCGGTTTAACTTTACTAACTTGAAATGATCGACGATCTAAATTCGTTCTACTGAATATTGGTATTATTTAATCCAAAAGTCTGACCGTGCGGATTGTCTTACCTTGTCCGGACATGTCACTACTTTTCCTTGTCATTTCTCTGACTTTGGTTAATTTACTAGCATGTTAGCATCGGTTTAACTTTACGAACTTGGGTCAACTTCTTGTTAATTTATTGCATGTCAGCCTCAGTAGGAACTAGTAGTACGATTACGGTGAACGACCATTTTAATTCACCTGTACGGTGAACGACCATTTTAATTCACCTGTACGGTAAACAACCATTTTAGATTACATGGGGATATACTAGGGATTATTTTGTATGTATCACACATACACACACACACACACACACACACACACACACACACACACACACACACACACGTATATGTATATATATATATATATATATATATATATATATAGCATATGTCTTTGACAATGTATGGTAACTTGGCCATTCTTCCCCTTGTCTTCAGATGTCTACTAAGAAGCATCGATCCATGGGGTCTGAGGAGTGGGTGAGCCGCCTGAGGGCATTTGCCTCTTCTGGCACTTGGCCCTCCAGTGCAGGGAACAGGCCATCTCCAAAACAGGCCAAGTGGCACAACCTCTACCAGAAGGTAAGCTTTGCCCCGACAGTAAACCAAAACTCCAAAGTGAACCAATTGTGTCTAAGTAAATCATTCTTTTCAATTAATTACAGATTGAGAAGTGTCCCATGATGCTGCGTGGGCAGACCTTAATGTTAGGGATAGCCCAGACATGTACCTGTGGCTTTCACTCCCAGCAGGTAATATTGAGAGCCTGGTGAAATAAATGCATTTTGTAGGCTTACAATTTGTGATGTGGACAAAATCCCATATTGATTAGTATTAATGCTTGTTTAATGGTTTTATTGTTTCTGTCTGTCAGTCTGTGAGAAGCCCTGCAGCTACCTCTGCCTCCACCTCTGCTGCGCCTGCACGGAGCCCTGGGAGGCCTGCATTGACGCTGGCGATGGTGAATATTTCCATCACATTAAATACCATGTCATTCACCTGGTTAGCCATGATCAACTCATCTCAGATCTGTGTGTTTACATAACTTTCATGCGTATCACTGGTGTGTGTATAATGTCATTTTTAACACCATTTTATTAAGACTATTCTTGGTTGATTTTCAGTTTGAGAAAGCGCGGTTTGGTGGGACTTTGTCTGCTGCAGCCAAGCCGAATGTCAATCTGACCAGGAGGCCTGTTGAGGTAATTGATGTACCTATAGCTGTGCCTGATGCCTAAGAACACAGCCATACAGCCAACACTATCTTTGTTTTGTAATTGTACTTCATCGGCTCTGTTTCCCCCTCTTCCCAGCGTCCCTCCAGCCCTGCCACTGTCCCGTCTGGGAGAAGCACTCCATCCGCTACCCCACCTCGAGTGACGCCCCCTTCCAGTCCCAGATTCTACAGGCCTGTCTCCCCTTTCTCTCTGCCTCCATCCAGCCCCATCATGTCGGCGGCGAGGACCAGCTCTTCTCCTCTGGTTCGTGCAACTGTAATAACCTCTCTACAGGTCTTACATACTGTAGCGTGTAGCGGATAGATGATTTATGATCTTTTTCTTTTTCTTTATGTAGGTTGAATCAGATACGAGTCCTGCTCCTCCAGGTCTCCTCCCTGCTCCTCCAGGTCTCCTCCCTGCTCCTCCAGGTCTCCTCCCTGCTCCTCCAGGTCTCCTCCCTGCTCCTCCAGGTCTCCTCCCTGCTCCTCCAGGTCCCCTCCCTGCTCCTCCTGGTCCCCTCCCTGCTCCTCCTGGTCCCCTCCCTGCTCCTCCTCTTGCTGCTCAGTTCTGGCTGCCGGTGGAAATGAGGAAGACCATTCCCCAGCAGGACCAGCGCTGGATTGCATCCACGCTGTGGAGGAACCAGCGGCTGCGACCGGACGTCCAGCTCTGGTATGAGCCACCTGTTCCTGCCCTCATCTACAACCAGGTCCCATCACCAGACCGCTTTTTTATGCACCGGCTCCTGGTGTGGATGCCCTACCACCTGTGGAAGGTGAGGCTGTCCTGCCCCCAGTGCAAGGGGCAGCTCACCGGGGCCGGCATCCACAAGAGGGCACGGAAGGTCCTGGACGTGGACAGGTACTACCTGATGGTGACGGAGACCCTCAGGTGCAACTCCTCCAGTTGCATATCAAATTACCTGTCCACGAGCCAGACCGTCCTGGACCAGCTGAGCTTGGCTCTCCGCGGGGAGTTCCGCCTCATCCTGACCCGCAAGTGAGTTCAGATCATGAAAGCAAATATCTTTTTTCAGTAATCAGTAATCCAGCAAATAGCAATATTTGATCACACTAAACCCCATCAATATTAGATCAAAAATATTTATAACATTTTGCCCATAGAAAACTCTTTGTCCAGCCAAACTAAATAATTTGATACAATCATACCTGTCCACAAAGGTATGCGTGTGACATCCGTGTCATCCGGATGCTACGGGAGAGGACCCTCGGCAACAGCTCCACACGCCTGGCCAAACAGCTGCGGGAGAACCACGGCGAGGAGTGGCTGCAGCGGTTGGCCCGCTACATGGAGCTGGCCAATGACTTTGCCCGCAGGCCCGGTCTCTTCCCTGTGGTCTGTCAGAGCCCCCCCGAGCCTATCGCTGTCCCGACCAACAGGTGGCTCCTGACGGTGTACGGGAAGGACTTGATGAGCCGTATGGGTCACATCAAGGCCAGCATCACCTCCACCTTTGGCTCCATTTTAAAAATGGATTCTACAAAGAAGGTAAAAAGGACATCAGTAATAATGCATCAACAATATATGAAATGGGTTTTCTCATAACACCATATCCCAGCTTGGGAGCCATTGAAGTTATAGTCACAAATGTGTCAATGTTTATTTGATGTGCATTTTTGCGTGTGTAAATGCCTCTTTTATATGTTTATTCCTAGATATATATTTTGCTTCTGTTTTGTTCTTATTCTAATTTATATTACTGTTTTGAAAGCACTCTGAATTAGTTTATTCTGATTAATTCCAGATGACCAAAAAGCTGGCTGGAGCCGCCAAGGGGACGGCGCTCTGGGTGTCCTCCGTCAGCAACGAGAAGGGGCAGGTCCTGATCAGCGTCCTGACAGCCCAGGAGGGACCTGGACTGGACCGGATGGTGTCAGGCCTCATCAGGCGCTACAGCGAGGCGGGCGTGGCTCCCCCTATACTCCTCTATGTGGACTGTGGCTGCTGCAAGGAGACGGGAGGGGAGAGCAAGCTGCAGGCCAGGTTCGGCGGCTGGCCAGACCTCGTCATCCGGCTGGACATCTGGCACTTCCTTCGGCGGCTTGCGGCCGGATGCACGACCGACGCCCACGCCCTGTACCCCATCTTCATGGCCACGCTCTCCGTCTGCCTGTTTGAGTGGGACCCTGAAGATGTGGCCCTTCTGCGCCACGCCAAGAGGGAGGAGCTCCGGAGGGAGGGTGTGCCCGGCATCTCCGAGGCTCTGGTGGACAGCCGGTTGACCAAGGCCCAGTTGGCGCTGTACTGCAGGCGGAGGACCCGTGGAGAGGAGGCCACCATCCGCCAGGTGGAGGCCCTGCTGCAGGAGCTGATGGGGGACAAAGGCAGGGACCTGCTGGGTGTTCCCCTCCTGGACCGGGTGAGGATGGAGCACATCTGGCGGGTTCAGAAGAGGCACGTCAAGTGCATCCAGGACCTGCCAGGTGTGCCTCTGTACACAAAGACCGGCACCACCACCACCAAGGACGGCGTCGTCCTCACCAAATACAGGTGTGCGCGAGGTTCAACGTCACTGGAGTCCTTCCACTGCCACCTGAACCGCTTTATTCCAGGTGAGTTTTAATGGCATCACCAGCGTCTAACACACTGACGACCATTTACTTTTATTGGTAATACATGTTTTACAATACAATATTCTGTACTTTCAGGGACCCAGGCCAATGACCTGAACTTCCAGCTCTACTTGCTGGACGGGCTGAACCGGTGGAACCAGGACCGGGCTGCTGCTGCTGTGGCTGAGAAGATGTCCGCTCTCCTCAGCTACTCAGGGGATCTGGTGCACTGTGTGAACACATTTGGCACCAATGTGTTTGGACAGATGTTTGTCCCCTCTTTCCGCCTCCCCAGCAAGTACACTGGTAAGTTGCACTGAATACTGAATGCGTCACACTGGGACATGAAATGACGACCAGGCATGTATACGTTTATAATGAAATGTTGTTAATTATGCAAAACAGATTTGATTCACATATTTGCATATTCTGTCGTCCAATCTGTCATCATAAATATGTTAACAAGTCACAACAAGAAGATGCTATAATCAAATAATGAATGGGGGCTGCTCACTTTCTATCTATATTCAGACCAACATTAATATGGGTTCCACACATGTTGATGTACTTATTCTGCTAATCACAATGTTGTTTTCATTCCCAGGAGAGTTGATAGGCATTGACTACCTCTACATGCAGACGGGGAAGTGCATGCAGGACATGGATCCTGAGGGGGAGGAGACGGAGCAGCTGCTGGAGGACCTGGGCGACGAGGCAGAGGATGAGGGCTTCACAGACGACACCGAGGCTAGTCTGGAGCTCTTCTCTGCCCTCATTTCACTACCACCTGCTCAGCCCTCCACCAGTGGTTCCTGGTCCGCTGCTCCACCTCCTCCTTCTCCATCACCACCGGCTCAGCCCTCCACCAGTGGTTCCTGGTCCGCTGCTCCACCTCCTCCTTCTCCTCCACCACCGGCTCAGCCCTCCACCAGTGGTTCCTGGTCCGCTGCTCCACCTCCTCCTTCTCCACCACCACCTCCACCTGCGTCATCTGCTGTCACCGCTCTGGGTGCCGCCCCACAGGTTCCTGTTGAGCAGTTGGTAAGTACCTTTGAGAAATAGTGAAACATAACATTTAGATTTCTTTCCTATTTGTCCAGCATCGATGTTAAAATGGTTTTATTTTTCAGGCAGTGGATGAAAACAACATCCCGGGCCTGGAGAGGGTGGACCACCTAGCCGAGTATCTGGTGGGGCTGAGGAGCCAGACCAGCCTGGCCCTCAGCAACCGGGATGTCGGCATCATCGTCGGCCTGTGGGAGGAGCTGCTGCCCTACGACCAGCAGAAGGCGGTGTACCATGCACGGCACCAGGACAGGCTGCTGACGGGGCGCTTCAGGTCGCCGAAGAAGAAGGGAGAGTTCACGTCGGGTGTGGACAGTTTGCGGAGATGCACCATAACAGCGAGTGCATCTCCTGCACAGTGGCCTTCATGCTGCCGCCTGGTTGATGCCATCTGTGTTAGGCTCTGCACCCTCCACCCTTCCCCTACCAAGAAGGGGAAGGGGTACCTCTCAAGGTGGAGTCTGATCCTGAGGGACTACCGCAGGATCAGACAGCTCATCCTGGCCAACGGGGCCGTGATGTCCACCACCAGCCTGCAGCTGGTTGAGGTGAACCAGACCACCCTCATCCAGTGGCACAACAGGAGGGTGGCCAGGCAGGGTGTCTCCGTGTTGTGCCAGGGTGTGGACCTGCCTGCCCCTGTGCCTGTTGCCACCGTGGTCTTACCTCCGGGTATGGACCGCCCCGCTGTGGCTCCTCAAACCCCGGGCCTGGTGAAATATTCCTACCACCTCCCGGAGAGCACAGCGGGGCGGGCCAAAATGAACCGGAGGGCCACAGCCACTGCCACCGCAGCCGTAGCACCAGCACCAGCACCGGCACCAGCACCAGCAACGGCACCTGCAACGGCTGTAAGGCCCAGGATGAAGACAGCCCAGAGGCGGCTGTTTCCCTGTCCTCCCACCCCTGCCCCTGTCATCAGCAGCACCCCTGCTCCATTTGTTTTTGCCCTCCCCCGGGCCCCTGCTCCATTTGTTTTTGCCCTCCCCCGGGCCCCTACTCTCTCCGGCACTCCTGCCCTCACCCAATCCCTCCCTAGCACATCATTCCTCCCGGTAAACCCCCTGTTGCGCTACCCTCACGCCCAGCCCCCCATTATGTTTGCTGTCCCCTCAGCAGTGCCTCCTGCAGAACGGAAGAGGCCTTACAACAGGACTGGGGAGGCAAATAAATGCAGGAGGTGTGGGGAGCCCCGGAGTGCAGCGACTGGCCACAGCCAGTACAAGGGGAAAATCTACTGCCCCTCCTCCGAGTCCCTGACCAAGGAGCAGTGGTTGGCGGAGAGGAGGAAATAAGATTACCAGTGTATAGTATCTATGTTATATGTTAAAATAAACATGTTTATATATTAACAAATGTTTTAAGAATTATTTGCTGGTCATCTTATTCGAATCATTAGCCAGATCCACACCACAAGAGGAAGCACCATACTACTATTGCAATATAATATGCACACAAAAGGATTTATAGTTGAAATACTTGTAGGTTGAAGATGGAGGCTAAATTGAGCCCACAGGTCACGATACAAATAACTAAACAAGTAGCTTGCTAAAGAGTGCACAGGTGTGCTGTGAATAGCTGTATGGCTACAACAATAGTGGAAAAGAAAGTAACATATTCATTAGAATATTCCCATTAAAATAAGTGCATATGTGTGTCAATGGAGGGCAAGGGTAATTATATTTGCGCAAGAGATCTTGAGTACATCCATGAATGAACCAAAAAAAATGTTTGTCACCGGTGGGACTTGAACCGCCGACCTTCTGTTCCAAGGCTGAAGAATTGCAAACAAAACTCCACATTCTCAGGTTTTTATTAGTTTTTTATTGTAATGAAATGTTTTTTTGTAATTTATGTCCTAAATTTCTCTCAATCCCTTCCCTTTCCCCTTTTTCTCCCTTTGTCCTCTCTTTTTCCTCTCTTTTTCCCCTTTTTCTCCCTTTTTCCTCTCTTTTTCCTTCCTTTTCTTCTCCCCCCCTTCTCCCCCCTTTCCTTCCTTCTTCCCCCCCCTTAAAAGACTATTGTTCCCCAGCTTTGGCGCAAGCTGGGGAACAATAGTCTTTTAAGGGGGGGGAAGAAGGAAGGAAAGGGGGGAGAAGGGGGGGAGAAGAAAAGGAAGGAAAAAGAGAGGAAAAAGGGAGAAAAAGGGGAAAAAGAGAGGACAAAGGGAGAAAAAGGGGAAAGGGAAGGGAATGAGAGAAATTTAGGACATAAATTACAAAAAAACATTTCATTACATAAAAAACTAATAAAAACCTGAGAATGTGGAGTTTTGTTTGCAATTCTTCAGCCTTGGAACAGAAGGTCGGCGGTTCAAGTCCCACCGGTGACAAACATTTTTTTTGGTTAATTCATGGATGTACTCAAGATCTCTTGCGCAAATATAATTACCCTTGCCCTCCATTGACACACATATGCACTTATTTTAATGGGAATATTCTAATGAATATGTTACTTTCTTTTCCACTATTGTTGTAGCCATACAGCTATTCACAGCACACCTGTGCACTCTTTAGCAAGCTACTTGTTTAGTTATTATTTGTATTGTGACCTGTGGGCTCAATTTAGCCTCCATCTTCAACCTACAAGTATTTCAACTATAAATCATTTTGTGTGCATATTATATTGCAATAGTAGTATGTTGCTTCCTCTTGTGGAGTGGATCTGGCTAATGATTCGAATAAGATGACCAGCAAATAATTCTTAAAACATTTGTTAATATATAAACATGTTTATTTTAACATATAACATAGATACTATACACTGGTAATCTTATTTCCTCCTCTCCGCCAACCACTGCTCCTTGGTCAGGGACTCGGAGGAGGGGCAGTAGATTTTCCCCTTGTACTGGCTGTGGCCAGTCGCTGCACTCCGGGGCTCCCCACACCTCCTGCATTTATTTGCCTCCCCAGTCCTGTTGTAAGGCCTCTTCCGTTCTGCAGGAGGCACTGCTGAGGGGACAGCAAACATAATGGGGGGCTGGGCGTGAGGGTAGCGCAACAGGGGGTTTACCGGGAGGAATGATGTGCTAGGGAGGGATTGGGTGAGGGCAGGAGTGCCGGAGAGAGTAGGGGCCCGGGGGAGGGCAAAAACAAATGGAGCAGGGGCCCGGGGGAGGGCAAAAACAAATGGAGCAGGGGTGCTGCTGATGACAGGGGCAGGGGTGGGAGGACAGGGAAACAGCCGCCTCTGGGCTGTCTTCATCCTGGGCCTTACAGCCGTTGCAGGTGCCGTTGCTGGTGCTGGTGCCGGTGCTGGTGCTGGTGCTACGGCTGCGGTGGCAGTGGCTGTGGCCCTCCGGTTCATTTTGGCCCGCCCCGCTGTGCTCTCCGGGAGGTGGTAGGAATATTTCACCAGGCCCGGGGTTTGAGGAGCCACAGCGGGGCGGTCCATACCCGGAGGTAAGACCACGGTGGCAACAGGCACAGGGGCAGGCAGGTCTACACCCTGGCACAACACGGAGACACCCTGCCTGGCCACCCTCCTGTTGTGCCACTGGATGAGGGTGGTCTGGTTCACCTCAACCAGCTGCAGGCTGGTGGTGGACATCACGGCCCCGTTGGCCAGGATGAGCTGTCTGATCCTGCGGTAGTCCCTCAGGATCAGACTCCACCTTGAGAGGTACCCCTTCCCCTTCTTGGTAGGGGAAGGGTGGAGGGTGCAGAGCCTAACACAGATGGCATCAACCAGGCGGCAGCATGAAGGCCACTGTGCAGGAGATGCACTCGCTGTTATGGTGCATCTCCGCAAACTGTCCACACCCGACGTGAACTCTCCCTTCTTCTTCGGCGACCTGAAGCGCCCCGTCAGCAGCCTGTCCTGGTGCCGTGCATGGTACACCGCCTTCTGCTGGTCGTAGGGCAGCAGGTCCTCCCACAGGCCGACGATGATGCCGACATCCCGGTTGCTGAGGGCCAGGCTGGTCTGGCTCCTCAGCCCCACCAGATACTCGGCTAGGCGGTCCACCCTCTCCAGGCCCGGGATGTTGTTTTCATCCACTGCCTGAAAAATAAAACCATTTTAACATCGATGCTGGACAAATAGGAAAGAAATCGAAATGTTATGTTTCACTATTGCTCAAAGGTACTTACCAACTGCTCAACAGGAACCTGTGGGGCGGCACCCGGAGCGGTGACAGCAGATGACGCAGGTGGAGGTGGTGGTGGAGAAGGAGGAGGTGGAGCAGCGGACCAGGAACCACTGGTGGAGGGCTGAGCCGGTGGTGGAGGAGAAGGAGGAGGTGGAGCAGCGGACCAGGAACCACTGGTGGAGGGCTGAGCCGGTGGTGGTGGAGAAGGAGGAGGTGGAGCAGCGGACCAGGAACCACTGGTGGAGGGCTGAGCCGGTGGTGGAGAAGGAGGAGGTGGAGCAGCGGACCAGGAACCACTGGTGGAGGGCTGAGCAGGTGGTAGTGAAATGAGGGCAGAGAAGAGCTCCAGACTAGCCTCGGTGTCGTCTGTGAAGCCCTCATCCTCTGCCTCGTCGCCCAGGTCCTCCAGCAGCTGCTCCGTCTCCTCCCCCTCAGGATCCATGTCCTGCATGCACTTCCCCGTCTGCATGTAGAGGTAGTCAATGCCTATCAACTCTCCTGGGAATGAAAACAACATTTTGATTAGCAGAATAAGTACATCAACATGTGTGGAACCCATATTAATGTTGGTCTGAATATAGATAGAAAGTGAGCAGCCCCCATTCATTATTTGATTATAGCACCTTCTTGTTGTGACTTGTTAACATATTTATGATGACAGATTGGACGACAGAATATGCAAATATGTGAATCTAATCTGTTTTGCATAATTAACAACATTTCATTATAAACGTATACATGCCTGGTCGTCATTTCATGTCCCAGTGTAAAGCATTCAGTATTCAGTGCAACTTACCAGTGTACTTGCTGGGGAGGCGGAAAGAGGGGACAAACATCTGTCCAAACACATTGGTGCCAAATGTGTTCACACAGTGTACCAGATCCCCTGAGTAGCTGAGGAGAGCGGACATCTTCTCAGCCACAGCAGCAGCAGCCCGGTCCTGGTTCCACCGGTTCAGCCCGTCCAGCAAGTAGAGCTGGAAGTTCAGGTCATTGGCCTGGGTCCCTGAAAGTACAGAATATTGTATTGTAAAACATGTATTACCAATAAAAGTAAATGGTCGTCAGTGTGTTAGACGCTGGTGATGCCATTAAAACTCACCTGGAATAAAGCGGTTCAGGTGGCAGTGGAAGGACTCCAGTGACGTTGAACCTCGCGCACACCTGTATTTGGTGAGGACGACGCCGTCCTTGGTGGTGGTGGTGCCGGTCTCTGTGTACAGAGGCACACCTGGCAGGTCCTGGATGCACTTGACGTGCCTCTTCTGAACCCGCCAGATGTGCTCCATCCTCACCTGGTCCAGGAGGGGAACACCCAGCAGGTCCCTGCCTTTGTCCCCCATCAGCTCCTGCAGCAGGGCCTCCACCTGGCGGATGGTGGCCTCCTCTCCACGGGTCCTCCGCCTGCAGTACAGCGCCAACTGGGCCTTGGTCAACCGGCTGTCCACCAGAGCCTCGGAGATGCCGGGCACACCCTCCCTCCGGAGCTCCTCCCTCTTGGCGTGGCGCAGAAGGGCCACATCTTCAGGGTCCCACTCAAACAGGCAGACGGAGAGCGTGGCCATGAAGATGGGGTACAGGGCGTGGGCGTCGGTCGTGCATCCGGCCGCAAGCCGCCGAAGGAAGTGCCAGATGTCCAGCCGGATGACGAGGTCTGGCCAGCCGCCGAACCTGGCCTGCAGCTTGCTCTCCCCTCCCGTCTCCTTGCAGCAGCCACAGTCCACATAGAGGAGTATAGGGGGAGCCACGCCCGCCTCGCTGTAGCGCCTGATGAGGCCTGACACCATCCGGTCCAGTCCAGGTCCCTCCTGGGCTGTCAGGACGCTGATCAGGACCTGCCCCTTCTCGTTGCTGACGGAGGACACCCAGAGCGCCGTCCCCTTGGCGGCTCCAGCCAGCTTTTTGGTCATCTGGAATTAATCAGAATAAACTAATTCAGAGTGCTTTCAAAACAGTAATATAAATTAGAATAAGAACAAAACAGAAGCAAAATATATATCTAGGAATAAACATATAAAAGAGGCATTTACACACGCAAAAATGCACATCAAATAAACATTGACACATTTGTGACTATAACTTCAATGGCTCCCAAGCTGGGATATGGTGTTATGAGAAAACCCATTTCATATATTGTTGATGCATTATTACTGATGTCCTTTTTACCTTCTTTGTAGAATCCATTTTTAAAATGGAGCCAAAGGTGGAGGTGATGCTGGCCTTGATGTGACCCATACGGCTCATCAAGTCCTTCCCGTACACCGTCAGGAGCCACCTGTTGGTCGGGACAGCGATAGGCTCGGGGGGGCTCTGACAGACCACAGGGAAGAGACCGGGCCTGCGGGCAAAGTCATTGGCCAGCTCCATGTAGCGGGCCAACCGCTGCAGCCACTCCTCGCCGTGGTTCTCCCGCAGCTGTTTGGCCAGGCGTGTGGAGCTGTTGCCGAGGGTCCTCTCCCGTAGCATCCGGATGACACGGATGTCACACGCATACCTTTGTGGACAGGTATGATTGTATCAAATTATTTAGTTTGGCTGGACAAAGAGTTTTCTATGGGCAAAATGTTATAAATATTTTTGATCTAATATTGATGGGGTTTAGTGTGATCAAATATTGCTATTTGCTGGATTACTGATTACTGAAAAAATATATTTGCTTTCATGATCTGAACTCACTTGCGGGTCAGGATGAGGCGGAACTCCCCGCGGAGAGCCAAGCTCAGCTGGTCCAGGACGGTCTGGCTCGTGGACAGGTAATTTGATATGCAACTGGAGGAGTTGCACCTGAGGGTCTCCGTCACCATCAGGTAGTACCTGTCCACGTCCAGGACCTTCCGTGCCCTCTTGTGGATGCCGGCCCCGGTGAGCTGCCCCTTGCACTGGGGGCAGGACAGCCTCACCTTCCACAGGTGGTAGGGCATCCACACCAGGAGCCGGTGCATAAAAAAGCGGTCTGGTGATGGGACCTGGTTGTAGATGAGGGCAGGAACAGGTGGCTCATACCAGAGCTGGACGTCCGGTCGCAGCCGCTGGTTCCTCCACAGCGTGGATGCAATCCAGCGCTGGTCCTGCTGGGGAATGGTCTTCCTCATTTCCACCGGCAGCCAGAACTGAGCAGCAAGAGGAGGAGCAGGGAGGGGACCAGGAGGAGCAGGGAGGGGACCAGGAGGAGCAGGGAGGGGACCTGGAGGAGCAGGGAGGAGACCTGGAGGAGCAGGGAGGAGACCTGGAGGAGCAGGGAGGAGACCTGGAGGAGCAGGGAGGAGACCTGGAGGAGCAGGGAGGAGACCTGGAGGAGCAGGACTCGTATCTGATTCAACCTACATAAAGAAAAAGAAAAAGATCATAAATCATCTATCCGCTACACGCTACAGTATGTAAGACCTGTAGAGAGGTTATTACAGTTGCACGAACCAGAGGAGAAGAGCTGGTCCTCGCCGCCGACATGATGGGGCTGGATGGAGGCAGAGAGAAAGGGGAGACAGGCCTGTAGAATCTGGGACTGGAAGGGGGCGTCACTCGAGGTGGGGTAGCGGATGGAGTGCTTCTCCCAGACGGGACAGTGGCAGGGCTGGAGGGACGCTGGGAAGAGGGGGAAACAGAGCCGATGAAGTACAATTACAAAACAAAGATAGTGTTGGCTGTATGGCTGTGTTCTTAGGCATCAGGCACAGCTATAGGTACATCAATTACCTCAACAGGCCTCCTGGTCAGATTGACATTCGGCTTGGCTGCAGCAGACAAAGTCCCACCAAACCGCGCTTTCTCAAACTGAAAATCAACCAAGAATAGTCTTAATAAAATGGTGTTAAAAATGACATTATACACACACCAGTGATACGCATGAAAGTTATGTAAACACA
Organism: Gadus chalcogrammus; assembly: GCF_026213295.1. Lineage (NCBI taxonomy): Eukaryota > Metazoa > Chordata > Actinopteri > Gadiformes > Gadidae > Gadus > Gadus chalcogrammus. Next base: position 22,676,489 of record NC_079429.1, on the reverse strand, counting down.
CAGATCTGAGATGAGTTGATCATGGCTAACCAGGTGAATGACATGGTATTTAATGTGATGGAAATATTCACCATCGCCAGCGTCAATGCAGGCCTCCCAGGGCTCCGTGCAGGCGCAGCAGAGGTGGAGGCAGAGGTAGCTGCAGGGCTTCTCACAGACTGACAGACAGAAACAATAAAACCATTAAACAAGCATTAATACTAATCAATATGGGATTTTGTCCACATCACAAATTGTAAGCCTACAAAATGCATTTATTTCACCAGGCTCTCAATATTACCTGCTGGGAGTGAAAGCCACAGGTACATGTCTGGGCTATCCCTAACATTAAGGTCTGCCCACGCAGCATCATGGGACACTTCTCAATCTGTAATTAATTGAAAAGAATGATTTACTTAGACACAATTGGTTCACTTTGGAGTTTTGGTTTACTGTTGGGGCAAAGCTTACCTTCTGGTAGAGGTTGTGCCACTTGGCCTGTTTTGGAGATGGCCTGTTCCCTGCACTGGAGGGCCAAGTGCCAGAAGAGGCAAATGCCCTCAGGCGGCTCACCCACTCCTCAGACCCCATGGATCGATGCTTCTTAGTAGACATCTGAAGACAAGGGGAAGAATGGCCAAGTTACCATACATTGTCAAAGACATATGCTATATATATATATATATATATATATATATATATATATATATATATACATATACGTGTGTGTGTGTGTGTGTGTGTGTGTGTGTGTGTGTGTGTGTGTGTGTGTGTGTGTGTGTATGTGTGATACATACAAAATAATCCCTAGTATATCCCCATGTAATCTAAAATGGTTGTTTACCGTACAGGTGAATTAAAATGGTCGTTCACCGTACAGGTGAATTAAAATGGTCGTTCACCGTAATCGTACTACTAGTTCCTACTGAGGCTGACATGCAATAAATTAACAAGAAGTTGACCCAAGTTCGTAAAGTTAAACCGATGCTAACATGCTAGTAAATTAACCAAAGTCAGTGAAATGACAAGGAAAAGTAGTGACATGTCCGGACAAGGTAAGACAATCCGCACGGTCAGACTTTTGGATTAAATAATACCAATATTCAGTAGAACGAATTTAGATCGTCGATCATTTCAAGTTAGTAAAGTTAAACCGATGCTAACATGCTTGTAAATTAACCAAAGTCAGTGAAATGACGAGGAAAAGTAGTGACATGTCCGGACAAGCTAAGACAATCCGCACGGTCAGACTTTTGGATAAAGTAATACCCTATATTCAGTAGAACGAATTTATAACGTCGATAATTTCCGCGATTTATTGGTTCTTAAATGTAAAGCATTTGTTGTAATGTAAATTGCAAACAGTTACATTGCAGACTAGTTTTCAGAAGAGCGTACTTACTACCGTTATTACCGCTACCTTTTCCAGAGCATGACCTGTCCGAATTTATAGGGTGGATCATTTCCGCGATTGGATGTGTTAAATGTGTTAAATGTGTTTTAATGTAATTCAAACCCTTACCTTACAGAGTCGTTTTCAGGAATGACGATTGAATACGTGTGGTTTGTTCTACAGTTAAAATCCATTCCGAATTCGGAGCGTCGCTAGCCTGTCCGTGATTGGCTTAGCGCAGGGAGAGAAATGGACAGTGGAACGTGTGATTGGTCATTCTGGTGAAAAGATATGGAAGAGAAATGGAGAGAAATGGACAGTGGAACGTGTGATTGGTCATTCTGGTGAAAAGATATTGGAAATCCGATGATTTGGTTGGACGATCCAGAATCTAAAAAGCAGACGGATCGGATTTAGGTAGCGCCAACGAGGCAACCAGATCACAACCATTCAGGCTCATACCAATGTTTGCGCTAAGATCGATACAGAGTATAATTAAAATCCATGTTACACGTATCATGTTAAATCAATAGGAGAATTTGAACTACTGTTGTACACAATTAGGAATGCCATGTTTTATGGCTGTCAAGTCATTTCTTCCCAGAAGCAACAAGGTTCTCAGAAGTAATACCTTCAGAATATTAAGATAGCCTGGAAATCAAGAATCTTTAAACCGGGCACTGGTATCCAATTTTTTTTACAAACATTTTTACAATATATGATACTATTTAGTTTCTAAAACTCTGTCAAGTCATTTCTTCCCAGAAGCAACAAGGTTCTCAGAAGTAATACCTTCAGAATATTAAGATAGCCTGGAAATCAAGAATCTTTAAACCGGGCACTGGTATCCGATTTTTTTTACAAACATTTTTACAATATATGATACTATTTAGTTTCTAATACTCTGTGCCCTGTGAGAGGCTCGAACTCACGACCATCAGATTATGAGAATGACGTGCTGCCTACTGCACCAACATGGGAACCATTGAGCAGCATGAGTCAGGCTTACAGCAATTTTTGCGCTAAGATTGATATTAAGTATAATAAAAATCCATGTTACACATATTATGTTAAATCAATATGAAAAATTTAACTACTGTTGTGCTCAATGAAGAATGCCATGTGTTATGGCTCTCAAGTAATTTCTTCTCAGAAGCCACAAGATTCTCATAAGTAATTCCTTCAGTATATCATGACAGCCGGGAAATTACGTTTCTTTGAACCGGGCACGGGTATCCGATTTTTTTACAAACATTTTTACAATGCATGATACTTGTTAGTTTCTAAAACTCTTTGCCCCGTGTGAGGCTCGAACTCACGACCTTCAGATTATGAGACTGACGCGCTGCCTACTGCGCCAACGAGACAACCAGATCACAACCAATTCAGGCTCATACCAATTTTTGCGCTAAGATCGATACAGAGTATAATTAAAATCCATGTTACACGTATCATGTTAAATCAATAGGAGAATTTGAACTACTGTTGTACACAATTAGGAATGCCATGTTTTATGGCTGTCAAGTCATTTCTTCCCAGAAGCAACAAGGTTCTCAGAAGTAATACCTTCAGAATATTAAGATAGCCTGGAAATCAAGAATCTTTAAACCGGGCACTGGTATCCGATTTTTTTTACAAACATTTTTACAATATATGATACTATTTAGTTTCTAAAACTCTGTCAAGTCATTTCTTCCCAGAAGCAACAAGGTTCTCAGAAGTAATACCTTCAGAATATTAAGATAGCCTGGAAATCAAGAATCTTTAAACCGGGCACTGGTATCCGATTTTTTTTACAAACATTTTTACAATATATGATACTATTTAGTTTCTAAAAATCTGTGCCCTGTGAGAGGCTCGAACTCACGACCTTCAGATTATGCGAATGACTTGCTGCCTACTGCACCAACGAGGGAACCAGTGAACAGCAAGAGTCAGGCTTAGAGCAATTTTTGCGCTTTGATTGATATTAAGTATAATAAAATTCCACGTAACACATAATATATAAATCATTATGACAACTTGAACTACTGTTGTACTCAATTAAGGATGCCATGTTTTATGGCTGTCAAGTAATTTCTTCTCAGAAGCCACAAGATTATCATAAGTAATACCTTCCGTACATTAAGACAGCCTGGAAATGAAGTTTCTTTAAACCGGGCACGGGTATCCGATTTTTTTACAAACATTTTTACAATGCATGATACTGGTTAGTTTCTAAAACTCAATGCCCCGTGTGAGGCTCGAACTCACGCCCTTCAGATTATGAGACTGCCACGCTGCCTACTGCGCCAACGAGGCAACCAGGTCACAACCATTCAGGCTCATACCAATTTTTGCGCTAAGATCGATACAGAGTATAATTAAAATCCATGTTACACGTATCATGTTAAATCAATAGGAGAATTTGAACTACTGTTGTACACAATTAGGAATGCCATGTTTTATGGCTGTCAAGTCATTTCTTCCCAGAAGCAACAAGGTTCTCAGAAGTAATACCTTCAGAATATTAAGATAGCCTGGAAATCAAGAATCTTTAAACCGGGCACTGGTATCCGATTTTTTTTACAAACATTTTTACAATATATGATACTATTTAGTTTCTAAAACTCTGTCAAGTCATTTCTTCCCAGAAGCAACAAGGTTCTCAGAAGTAATACCTTCAGAATATTAAGATAGCCTGGAAATCAAGAATATTTAAACCGGGCACTGGAATCCGATTTTTTTTACAAACATTTTTACAATATATGATACTATTTAGTTTCTAAAACTCTGTGCCCTGTGAGAGGCTCGAACTCACGACCTTCAGATTATGCGAATGACGTGCTGCCTACTGCACCAACAAAACCAGTGAACCGCAAGAGTCAGGCTTAGAGCAATTTTTGCGCTTTGATTGATATTAAGTATAATAAAAATCCACGTAACACATAATATGTAAATCATTATGACAACTTCAACTACTGTTGTACTCAATTAAGGATGCCATGTTTTATGGCTGTCAAGTAATTTCTTCTCAGAAGCCACAAGATTTTCATAAGTAATACCTTCCGTACATTAAGACAGCCTGGAAATGAAGTTTCTTTAAACCGGGCACGGGTATCCGATTTTTTTACAAACATTTTTACAATGCATGATACTAGTTAGTTTCTAAAACACTATGCCCCGTGTGAGGCTCGAACTCACGACCTTCAGATTATGAGATTGACGCGCTGCCTACTGCGCCAACGAGGCAACCAGATCACAACCATTGAGGCTCATACCAATTTTAGCGCTAAGATCGATACAGAGTATAATTAAAATCCATGTTACACGTATCATGTTAAATCAATAGGAGAATTTGAACTACTGTTGTACACAATTAGGAATGCCATGTTTTATGGCTGTCAAGTCATTTCTTCCCAGAAGCAACAAGGTTCTCAGAAGTAATACCTTCAGAATATTAAGATAGCCTGGAAATCAAGAATCTTTAAACCGGGCACTGGTATCCGATTTTTTTTACAAACATTTTTACAATATATGATACCATTTAGTTTCTAAAACTCTGTCAAGTCATTTCTTCCCAGAAGCAACAAGGTTCTCAGAAGTAATACCTTCAGAATATTAAGATAGCCTGGAAATCAAGAATCTTTAAACCGGGCACTGGTATCCGATTTTTTTTACAAACATTTTTACAATATATGATACTATTTAGTTTCTAAAAATCTGTGCCCTGTGAGAGGCTCGAACTCACGACCTTCAGATTATGCGAATGACTTGCTGCCTACTGCACCAACGAGGGAACCAGTGAACAGCAAGAGTCAGGCTTAGTGCAATTTTTGCGCTTTGATTGATATTAAGTATAATAAAAATCCACGTAACACATAATATATAAATCATTATGACAACTTGAACTACTGTTGTACTCAATTAAGGATGCCATGTTTTATGGCTGTCAAGTAATTTCTTCTCAGAAGCCACAAGATTATCATAAGTAATACCTTCCGTACATTAAGACAGCCTGGAAATGAAGTTTCTTTAAACCGGGCACGGGCATCCGATTTTTTTACAAACATTTTTACAATGCATGATACTTGTTAGTTTCTAAAACTCAATGCCCCGTGTGAGGCTCGAACTCACCACCTTCAGATTATGAGACTGCCACGCTGCCTACTGCGCCAACGAGGCAACCAGGTCACAACCATTCAGGCTCATACCAATTTTTGCGCTAAGATCGATACAGAGTATAATTAAAATCCATGTTACACGTATCATGTTAAATCAATAGGAGAATTTGAACTACTGTTGTACACAATTAGGAATGCCATGTTTTATGGCTGTCAAGTAATTTCTTCCCAGAAGCAACAAGGTTCTCAGAAGTAATACCTTCAGAATATTAAGATAGCCTGGAAATCAAGAATCTTTAAACCGGGCACTGGTATCCGATTTTTTTTACAAACATTTTTACAATATATGATACTATTTAGTTTCTAAAACTCTGTCAAGTCATTTCTTCCCAGAAGCAACAAGGTTCTCAGAAGTAATGCCTTCAGAATATTAAGATAGCCTGGAAATCAAGAATCTTTAAACCGGGCACTGGTATCCGATTTTTTTTACAAACATTTTTACAATATATGATACTATTTAGTTTCTAAAACTCTGTGCCCTGTGAGAGGCTCGAACTCACGACCTTCAGATTATGCGAATGACTTGCTGCCTACTGCACCAACGAGGGAACCAGTGAACAGCAAGAGTCAGGCTTAGAGCAATTTTTGCGCTTTGATTGATATTAAGTATAATAAAAATCCACGTAACACATAATATATAAATCATTATGACAACTTGCACTACTGTTGTACTCAATTAAGGATGCCATGTTTTATGGCTGTCAAGTAATTTCTTCTCAGAAGCCACAAGATCCTCATAAGTAATACCTTCCGTACATTAAGACAGCCTGGAAATGAAGTTTCTTTAAACCGGGCACGGGTATCCGATTTTTTTACAAACATTTTTACAATGCATGATACTAGTTAGTTTCTAAAACTCAATGCCCCGTGTGAGGCTCGAACTCACGACCTTCAGATTATGAGACTGACGCGCTGCCTACTGCGCCAACGAGGCAACTAAAACATAACCATTGAGGCTCATACCAATTTTAGCGCTAAGATCGATACAGAGTATAATTAAAATCCATGTTACACGTATCATGTTAAATCAATAGGAGAATTTGAACTACTGTTGCACACAATTAGGAATGCCATGTTTTATGGCTGTCAAGTCATTTCCTCCCAGAAGCAACTAGGTTCTCAGAAGTAATACCTTCAGAATATTAAGATAGCCTGGAAATCAAGAATCTTTAAACCGGGCACTGGTACCCGATTTTTTTTACAAACATTTTTACAGTATATGATACTATTAAGTTTCTAATACTCTGTGCCCTGTGAGAGGCTCGAACTCACGACCATCAGATTATGAGAATGACATGCTGCCTACTGCACCAACATGGGAACCATTGAACAGCAAGAGTCAGGCTTACAGCAATTTTTGCGCTAAGATTGATATTAAGTATAATAAAAATCCATGTTACACATATTATGTTAAATCAATATGAAACATTTAACTACTGTTGTGCTCAATGAAGAATGCCATGTGTTATGGCTCTCAAGTAATTTCTTCTCAGAAGCCACAAGATTCTCATAAGTAATTCCTTCAGTATATCATGACAGCCGGGAAATGAAGTTTCTTTGAACCGGGCACGGGTATCCGATTTTTTTACGAACATTTTTACAATGCATGATACTTGTTAGTTTCTAAAACTCTATGCCCCGTGTGAGGCTCGAACTCACGACCTTCAGATTATGAGACTGACGCGCTGCCTACTGCGCCAACGAGGCAACCAGATCACAGTCATTCAGGCTCATACCAATGTTTGCGCTAAGATCGATACAGAGTATAATTAAAATCCATGTTACACGTATCATGTTAAATCAATAGGAGAATTTAAACTACTGTTGTACACAATTAGGAATGCCATGTTTTATGGCTGTCAAGTAATTTCTTCCCAGAAGCAACAAGGTTCTCAGAAGTAATACCTTCAGAATATTAAGATAGCCTGGAAATCAAGAATCTTTAAACCGGGCACTGGTATCCGATTTTTTTTACAAACATTTTTACAATGTATGATACTATTTAGTTTCTAAAACTCTGTCAAGTCATTTCTTCCCAGAAGCAACAAGGTTCTCAGAAGTAATACCTTCAGAATATTAAGATAGCCTGGAAATCAAGAATCTTTAAACCGGGCACTGGTATCCGATTTTTTTTACAAACATTTTTACAATATATGATACTATTTAGTTTCTAATACTCTGTGCCCTGTGAGAGGCTCGAACTCACGACCATCAGATTATGAGAATGACGTGCTGCCTACTGCACCAACATGGGAACCATTGAGCAGCAAGAGTCAGGCTTACAGCAATTTTTGCGCTAAGATTGATATTAAGTATAATAAAAATCCATGTTACACATATTATGTTAAATCAATATGAAAAATTTAACTACTGTTGTGCTCAATGAAGAATGCCATGTGTTATGGCTCTCAAGTAATTTCTTCTCAGAAGCCACAAGATTCTCATAAGTAATTCCTTCAGTATATCATGACAGCCGGGAAATTACGTTTCTTTGAACCGGGCACGGGTATCCGATTTTTTTACAAACATTTTTACAATGCATGATACTAGTTAGTTTCTAAAACTCAATGCCCCGTGTGAGGCTCGAACTCACGACCTTCAGATTATGAGACTGACGCGCTGCCTACTGCGCCAACGAGGCAACTAAAACATAACCATTGAGGCTCATACCAATTTTAGCGCTAAGATCGATACAGAGTATAATTAAAATCCATGTTACACGTATCATGTTAAATCAATAGGAGAATTTGAACTACTGTTGCACACAATTAGGAATGCCATGTTTTATGGCTGTCAAGTCATTTCCTCCCAGAAGCAACTAGGTTCTCAGAAGTAATACCTTCAGAATATTAAGATAGCCTGGAAATCAAGAATCTTTAAACCGGGCACTGGTATCCGATTTTTTTTACAAACATTTTTACAATATATGATACTATTTAGTTTCTAATACTCTGTGCCCTGTGAGAGGCTCGAACTCACGACCATCAGATTATGAGAACGACGTGCTGCCTACTGCACCAACATGGGAACCATTGAGCAGCAAGAGTCAGGCTTACAGCAAATTTTGCGCTGAGATTGATATAAAGTATAATAAAAATCCATGTTACATATATTATGTTAAATCAATATGAAAAATTTAACTACTGTTGTGCTCAATGAAGAATGCCATGTGTTATGGCTCTCAAGTAATTTCTTCTCAGAAGCCACAAGATTCTCATAAGTAATTCCTTCAGTATATCATGACAGCCGGGAAATTAAGTTTCTTTGAACCGGGCACGGGTATCCGATTTTTTTACAAACATTTTTACAATGCATGATACTTGTTAGTTTCTAAAACTCTATGCCCCGTGTGAGGCTCGAACTCACGACCTTCAGATTATGAGACTGACGCGCTGCCTACTGCGCCAACGAGGCAACCAGATCACAACCATTCAGGCTCATACCAATTTTTGCGCTAAGATCGATACAGAGTATAATTAAAATCCATGTTACACGTATCATGTTAAATCAATAGGAGAATTTGAACTACTGTTGTACACAATTAGGAATGCCATGTTTCATGGCTGTCAAGTCATTTCTTCCCAGAAGCAACAAGGTTCTCAGCAGTAATACCTTCAGAATATTAAGATAGCCTGGAAATCAAGAATCTTTAAACCGGGCACTGGTATCCGATTTTTTTTACAAAGATTTTTACAATATATGATACTATTTAGTTTCTAAAAATCTGTGCCCTGTGAGAGGCTCGAACTCACGACCTTCAGATTATGCGAATGACTTGCTGCCTACTGCACCAACGAGGGAACCAGTGTACAGCAAGAGTCAGGCTTAGAGCAATTTTTGCGCTTTGATTGATATTAAGTATAATAAAAATCCACCTAACACATAATATATAAATCATTATGACAACTTGAACTACTGTTGTACTCAATTAAGGATGCCATGTTTTATGGCTGTCAAGCAATTTCTTCTCAGAAGCCACAAGATTCTCATAAGTAATACCTTCCGTACATTAAGACAGCCTGGAAATGAACTTTCTTTAAACCGGGCACGGGTATCCGATTTTTTTACAAACATTTTTACAATGCATGATACTAGTTAGTTTCTAAAACTCAATGCCCCGTGTGAGGCTCGAACTCACGATCTTCAGATTATGAGACTTGGCCTACTGCGCAAACGAGGCAACCAAATCATAACCATTCAGGCTCATACCAATTATTGCGCTAAGATCGATACAAAGTATTATAAAAATCCATGTTACACGTATCATGTTAAATCAATAGGAACATTTGAACTACTGTTGTACACAATTAGGAATGCCATGTTTTATGGCTGTCAAGTCATTTCTTCCCAGAAGCAAAAAGGTTCTCAGAAGTAATACCTTCAGAATATTAAGATAGCCTGGAAATCAAGAATCTTTAAACCGGGCACTGGTATCCGATTTTTTTTACAAACATTTTTACAATATATGATACTATTTAGTTTCTAATACTCTGTGCCCTGTGAGAGGCTCGAACTCACGACCATCAGATTATGAGAATGACGTGCTGCCTACTGCACCAACATGGGAACCATTGAGCAGCAAGAGTCAGGCTTACAGCAAATTTTGCGCTAAGATTGATATAAAGTATAATAAAAATCCATGTTACATATATTATGTTAAATCAATATGAAAAATTTAACTACTGTTGTGCTCAATGAAGAATGCCATGTGTTATGGCTCTCAAGTAATTTCTTCTCAGAAGCCACAAGATTCTCATAAGTAATTCCTTCAGTATATCATGACAGCCGGGAAATTAAGTTTCTTTGAACCGGGCACGGGTATCCGATTTTTTTACAAACATTTTTACAATGCATGATACTTGTTAGTTTCTAAAAAGCTATGCCCCGTGTGAGGCTCGAACTCACGACCTTCAGATTATGAGACTGACGCGCTGCCTACTGCGCCAACGAGGCAACCAGATCACAACCATTCAGGCTCATACCAATTTTTGCGCTAAGATCGATACAGAGTATAATTAAAATCCATGTTACACGTATCATGTTAAATCAATAGGAGAATTTGAACTACTGTTGTACACAATTAGGAATGCCATGTTTTATGGCTGTCAAGTCATTTCTTCCCAGAAGCAACAAGGTTCTCAGAAGTAATACCTTCAGAATATTAAGATAGCCTGGAAATCAAGAATCTTTAAACCGGGCACTGGTATCCGATTTTTTTTACAAACATTTTTACAATATATGATACTATTTAGTTTCTAAAACTCTGTCAAGTCATTTCTTCCCAGAAGCAACAAGGTTCTCAGAAGTAATACCTTCAGAATATTAAGATAGCCTGGAAATCAAGAATCTTTAAACCGGGCACTGGTATCCGATTTTTTTTACAAACATTTTTACAATATATGATACTATTTAGTTTCTAAAACTCTGTGCCCTGTGAGAGGCTCGAACTCACGACCTTCAGATTATGAGACTGACGCGCTGCCTACTAGAGTATAACTAGAGTATAATTAAAGTCCATGTTACACGTATCATGTTAAATCAATAGGAGAATTTGAACTACTGTTGTACACAATTAGGAATGCCATGTTTTATGGCTGTCAAGTAATTTCTTCCCAGAAGCAACAAGGTTCTCAGAAGTAATACCTTCAGAATATTAAGATAGCCTGGAAATCAAGAATCTTTAAACCGGGCACTGGTATCCGATTTTTTTTACAAACATTTTTACAATATATGATACTATTTAGTTTCTAAAACTCTGTCAAGTCATTTCTTCCCAGAAGCAACAAGGTTCTCAGAAGTAATGCCTTCAGAATATTAAGACAGCCTGGAAATGAAGTTTCTTTAAACCGGGCATGGGTATCCGATTTTTTTACAAACATTTTTACAATGCATGATACTAGTTAGTTTCTAAAATACTATGCCCCGTGTGAGGCTCGAACTCACGACCTTCAGATTATGAGACTGACGTGCTGCCTACTGCGCCAACGAGGCAACCAGATCACAACCATTGAGGCTCATACCAATTTTAGCGCTAAGATCGATACAGAGTATAATTAAAATCCATGTTACACATATCATGTTAAATCAATAGGAGAATTTGAACTACTGTTGCACACAATTAGGAATGCCATGTTTTATGGCTGTCAAGTCATTTCCTCCCAGTAGCAACTAGGTTCTCAGAAGTAATACCTTCAGAATATTAAGATAGCCTGGAAATCAAGAATCTTTAAACCGGGCACTGGTATCCGATTTTTTTTACAAACATTTTTACAGTATATGATACTATTAAGTTTCTAATACTCTGTGCCCTGTGAGAGGCTCGAACTCACGACCATCAGATTATGAGAATGACATGCTGCCTACTGCACCAACATGGGAACCATTGAACAGCAAGAGTCAGGCTTACAGTAATTTTTGCGCTAAGATTGATATTAAGTATAATAAAAATCCATGTTACACATATTATGTTAAATCAATATGAAAAAGTTAACTACTGTTGTGCTCAATGAAGAATGCCATGTGTTATGGCTCTCAAGTAATTTCTTCTCAGAAGCCACAAGATTCTCATAAGTAATTCCTTCAGTATATCATGACAGCCGGGAAATGAAGTTTCTTTGAACCGGGCACGGGTATCCGATTTTTTTACAAACATTTTTACAATGCATGATACTTGTTAGTTTCTAAAACTCTCTGCCCCGTGTGAGGCTCGAACTCACGACCTTCAGATTATGAGACTGACGCGCTGCCTACTGCGCCAACAAGGCAACCAGATCACAACCATTCAGGCTCATACCAATGTTTGCGCTAAGATCGATACAGAGTATAATTAAAATCCATGTTACACGTATCATGTTAAATCAATAGGAGAATTTGAACTACTGTTGTACACAATTAGGAATGCCATGTTTTATGGCTGTCAAGTCATTTCTTCCCAGAAGCAACAAGGTTCTCAGAAGTAATACCTTCAGAATATTAAGATAGCCTGGAAATCAAGAATCTTTAAACCGGGCACTGGTATCCGATTTTTTTTACAAACATTTTTACAATATATGATACTATTTAGTTTCTAAAACTCTGTCAAGTCATTTCTTCCCAGAAGCAACAAGGTTCTCAGAAGTAATACCTTCAGAATATTAAGATAGCCTGGAAATCAAGAATCTTTAAACCGGGCACTGGTATCCGATTTTTTTTACAAACATTTTTACAATATATGATACTATTTAGTTTCTAATACTCTGTGCCCTGTGAGAGGCTCGAACTCACGACCATCAGATTATGAGAATGACGTGCTAACTACTGCACCAACATGGGAACCATTGAGCAGCAAGAGTCAGGCTTACAGCAATTTTTGCGCTAAGATTGATATTAAGTATAATAAAAATCCATGTTACACATATTATGTTAAATCAATATGAAAAATTTAACTACTGTTGTGCTCAATGAAGAATGCCATGTGTTATGGCTCTCAAGTAATTTCTTCTCAGAAGCCACAAGATTCTCATAAGTAATTCCTTCAGTATATCATGACAGCCGGGAAATTAAGTTTCTTTGAACCGGGCACGGGTATCCGATTTTTTTACAAACATTTTTACAATGCATGATACTTGTTAGTTTCTAAAACTCTATGCCCCGTGTGAGGCTCGAACTCACGACCTTCAGATTATGAGACTGACGCGCTGCCGACTGCGCCAACGAGGCAACCAGATCACAACCATTCAGGCTCATACCAATGTTTGCGCTAAGATCGATACAGAGTATAATTAAAATCCATGTTACACGTATCATGTTAAATCAATAGGAGAATTTGAACTACTGTTGTACACAATTAGGAATGCCATGTTTTATGGCTGTCAAGTCATTTCTTCCCAGAAGCAACAAGGTTCTCAGAAGTAATACCTTCAGAATATTAAGATAGCCTGGAAATCAAGAATCTTTAAACCGGGCACTGGTATCCGATTTTTTTTACAAACATTTTTACAATATATGATACTATTTAGTTTCTAAAACTCTGTCAAGTCATTTCTTCCCAGAAGCAACAAGGTTCTCAGAAGTAATACCTTCAGAATATTAAGATAGCCTGGAAATCAAGAATCTTTAAACCGGGCACTGGTATCCGATTTTTTTTACAAACATTTTTACAATATATGATACTATTTAGTTTCTAATACTCTGTGCCCTGTGAGAGGCTCGAACTCACGACCATCAGATTATGAGAATGACGTGCTGCCTACTGCACCAACATGGGAACCATTGAGCAGCAAGAGTCAGGCTTACAGCAATTTTTGCGCTAAGATTGATATTAAGTATAATAAAAATCCATGTTACACATATTATGTTAAATCAATATGAAAAATTTAACTACTGTTGTGCTCAATGAAGAATGCCATGTGTTATGGCTCTCAAGTAATTTCTTCTCAGAAGCCACAAGATTCTCATAAGTAATTCCTTCAGTATATCATGACAGCCGGGAAATTACGTTTCTTTGAACCGGGCACGGGTATCCGATTTTTTTACAAACATTTTTACAATGCATGATACTTGTTAGTTTCTAAAACTCAATGCCCCGTGTGAGGCTCGAACTCACGACCTTCAGATTATGAGATTGACGCGCTGCCTACTGCGCCAACGAGGCAACCAGATCACAACCATTGAGGCTCATACCAATTTTAGCGCTAAGATCGATACAGAGTATAATTAAAATCCATGTTACACGTATCATGTTAAATCAATAGGAGAATTTGAACTACTGTTGTACACAATTAGGAATGCCATGTTTTATGGCTGTCAAGTCATTTCTTCCCAGAAGCAACAAGGTTCTCAGAAGTAATACCTTCAGAATATTAAGATAGCCTGGAAATCAAGAATCTTTAAACCGGGCACTGGTATCCGATTTTTTTTACAAACATTTTTACAATATATGATACCATTTAGTTTCTAAAACTCTGTCAAGTCATTTCTTCCCAGAAGCAACAAGGTTCTCAGAAGTAATACCTTCAGAATATTAAGATAGTCTGGAAATCAAGAATCTTTAAACCGGGCACTGGTATCCGATTTTTTTTACAAACATTTTTACAATATATGATACTATTAAGTTTCTAATACTCTGTGCCCTGTGAGAGGCTCGAACTCACGACCATCAGATTATGAGAATGACATGCTGCCTACTGCACCAACATGGGAACCATTGAACAGCAAGAGTCAGGCTTACAGCAATTTTTGCGCTAAGATTGATATTAAGTATAATAAAAATCCATGTTACACATATTATGTTAAATCAATATGAAAAATTTAACTACTGTTGTGCTCAATGAAGAATGCCATGTGTTATGGCTCTCAAGTAATTTCTTCTCAGAAGCCACAAGATTCTCATAAGTAATTCCTTCAGTATATCATGACAGCCGGGAAATTACGTTTCTTTGAACCGGGCACGGGTATCCGATTTTTTTACGAACATTTTTACAATGCATGATACTTGTTAGTTTCTAAAACTCTATGCCCCGTGTGAGGCTCGAACTCACGACCTTCAGATTATGAGACTGACGCGCTGCCTACTGCGCTAACGAGACAACCAGATCACAACCAATTCAGGCTCATACCAATTTTTGCGCTATGATCGATACAGAGTATAATTAAAATCCATGTTACACGTATCATGTTAAATCAATAGGAGAATTTGAACTACTGTTGTACACAATTAGGAATGCCATGTTTTATGGCTGTCAAGTCATTTCTTCCCAGAAGCAACAAGGTTCTCAGAAGTAATACCTTCAGAATATTAAGATAGCCTGGAAATCAAGAATCTTTAAACCGGGCACTGGTATCCGATTTTTTTTACAAACATTTTTACAATATATGATACTATTTAGTTTCTAAAACTCTGTCAAGTCATTTCTTCCCAGAAGCAACAAGGTTCTCAGAAGTAATGCCTTCAGAATATTAAGATAGCCTGGAAATCAAGAATCTTTAAACCGGGCACTGGTATCCGATTTTTTTTACAAACATTTTTACAATATATGATACTATTTAGTTTCTAAAACTCTGTGCCCTGTGAGAGGCTCGAACTCACGACCTTCAGATTATGCGAATGACTTGCTGCCTACTGCACCAACGAGGGAACCAGTGAACAGCAAGAGTCAGGCTTAGAGCAATTTTTGCGCTTTGATTGATATTAAGTATAATAAAAATCCACGTAACACATAATATATAAATCATTATGACAACTTGCACTACTGTTGTACTCAATTAAGGATGCCATGTTTTATGGCTGTCAAGTAATTTCTTCTCAGAAGCCACAAGATCCTCATAAGTAATACCTTCCGTACATTAAGACAGCCTGGAAATGAAGTTTCTTTAAACCGGGCACGGGTATCCGATTTTTTTACAAACATTTTTACAATGCATGATACTAGTTAGTTTCTAAAACTCAATGCCCCGTGTGAGGCTCGAACTCACGACCTTCAGATTATGAGACTGACGCGCTGCCTACTGCGCCAACGAGGCAACTAAAACATAACCATTGAGGCTCATACTAATTTTAGCGCTAAGATCGATACAGAGTATAATTAAAATCCATGTTACACGTATCATGTTAAATCAATAGGAGAATTTGAACTACTGTTGTACACAATTAGGAATGCCATGTTTTATGGCTGTCAAGTCATTTCTTCCCAGAAGCAACAAGGTTCTCAGAAGTAATACCTTCAGAATATTAAGATAGCCTGGAAATCAAGAATCTTTAAACCGGGCACTGGTATCCGATTTTTTTTACAAACATTTTTACAATATATGATACTATTTAGTTTCTAAAACTCTGTCAAGTCATTTCTTCCCAGAAGCAACAAGGTTCTCAGAAGTAATACCTTCAGAATATTAAGATAGCCTGGAAATCAAGAATCTTTAAACCGGGCACTGGTATCCGATTTTTTTTACAAACATTTTTACAATATATGATACTATTTAGTTTCTAAAACTCTGTGCCCTGTGAGAGGCTCGAACTCACGACCTTCAGATTATGCGAATGACTTGCTGCCTACTGCACCAACGAGGGAACCAGTGAACAGCAAGAGTCAGGCTTAGAGCAATTTTTGCGCTTTGATTGATATTAAGTATAATAAAAATCCACGTAACACATAATATATAAATCATTATGACAACTTGCACTACTGTTGTACTCCATTAAGGATGCCATGTTTTATGGCTGTCAAGTAATTTCTTCTCAGAAGCCACAAGATCCTCATAAGTAATACCTTCCGTACATTAAGACAGCCTGGAAATGAAGTTTCTTTAAACCGGGCACGGGTATCCGATTTTTTTACAAACATTTTTACAATGCATGATACTAGTTAGTTTCTAAAACTCAATGCCCCGTGTGAGGCTCGAACTCACGACCTTCAGATTATGAGACTGACGCGCTGCCTACTGCGCCAACGAGGCAACTAAAACATATCCATTGAGGCTCATACCAATTTTAGCGCTAAGATCGATACAGAGTATAATTAAAATCCATGTTACACGTATCATGTTAAATCAATAGGAGAATTTGAACTACTGTTGCACACAATTAGGAATGCCATGTTTTATGGCTGTCAAGTCATTTCCTCCCAGAAGTAACTAGGTTCTCAGAAGTAATACCTTCAGAATATTAAGATAGCCTGGAAATCAAGAATCTTTAAACCGGGCACTGGTACCCGATTTTTTTTACAAACATTTTTACAGTATATGATACTATTAAGTTTCTAATACTCTGTGCCCTGTGAGAGGCTCGAACTCACGACCATCAGATTATGAGAATGACATGCTGCCTACTGCACCAACATGGGAACCATTGAGCAGCAAGAGTCAGGCTTACAGCAATTTTTGCGCTAAGATTGATATTAAGTATAATAAAAATCCATGTTACACATATTATGTTAAATCAATATGAAAAATTTAACTACTGTTGTGCTCAATGAAGAATGCCATGTGTTATGGCTCTCAAGTAATTTCTTCTCAGAAGCCACAAGATTCTCATAAGTAATTCCTTCAGTATATCATGACAGCCGGGAAATTACGTTTCTTTGAACCGGGCACGGGTATCCGATTTTTTTACAAACATTTTTACAATGCATGATACTTGTTAGTTTCTAAAACTCAATGCCCCGTGTGAGGCTCGAACTCACGACCTTCAGATTATGAGATTGACGCGCTGCCTACTGCGCCAACGAGGCAACCAGATCACAACCATTGAGGCTCATACCAATTTTAGCGCTAAGATCGATACAGAGTATAATTAAAATCCATGTTACACGTATCATGTTAAATCAATAGGAGAATTTGAACTACTGTTGTACACAATTAGGAATGCCATGTTTTATGGCTGTCAAGTCATTTCTTCCCAGAAGCAACAAGGTTCTCAGAAGTAATACCTTCAGAATATTAAGATAGCCTGGAAATCAAGAATCTTTAAACCGGGCACTGGTATCCGATTTTTTTTACAAACATTTTTACAATATATGATACCATTTAGTTTCTAAAACTCTGTCAAGTCATTTCTTCCCAGAAGCAACAAGGTTCTCAGAAGTAATACCTTCAGAATATTAAGATAGTCTGGAAATCAAGAATCTTTAAACCGGGCACTGGTATCCGATTTTTTTTACAAACATTTTTACAATATATGATACTATTAAGTTTCTAATACTCTGTGCCCTGTGAGAGGCTCGAACTCACGACCATCAGATTATGAGAATGACATGCTGCCTACTGCACCAACATGGGAACCATTGAACAGCAAGAGTCAAGCTTACAGCAATTTTTGCGCTAAGATTGATATTAAGTATAATAAAAATCCATGTTACACATATTACGTTAAATCAATATGAAAAATTGAACTACTGTTGTGCTCAATGAAGAATTCCATGTGTTATGGCTCTCAAGTAATTTCTTCTCAGAAGCCACAAGATTCTCATAAGTAATTCCTTCAGTATATCATGACTGCCGGGAAATGAAGTTTCTTTGAACCGGGCACGGGTATCCGATTTTTTTACAAACATTTTTACAATGCATGATACTTGTTAGTTGCTAAAACTCTATGCCCCGTGTGAGGCTCGAACTCACGACCTTCAGATTATGAGACTGACGCGCTGCCTACTAGAGTATAACTAGAATATAATTAAAGTCCATGTTACACGTATCATGTTAAATCAATAGGAGAATTTGAACTACTGTTGTACACAATTAGGAATGCCATGTTTTATGGCTGTCAAGTAATTTCTTCCCAGAAGCAACAAGGTTCTCAGAAGTAATACCTTCAGAATATTAAGATAGCCTGGAAATCAAGAATCTTTAAACCGGGCACTGGTATCCGATTTTTTTTACAAACATTTTTACAATATATGATACTATTTAGTTTCTAAAACTCTGTCAAGTCATTTCTTCCCAGAAGCAACAAGGTTCTCAGAAGTAATGCCTTCAGAATATTAAGATAGCCTGGAAATCAAGAATCTTTAAACCGGGCACTGGTATCCGATTTTTTTTACAAACATTTTTACAATATATGATACTATTTAGTTTCTAAAACTCTGTGCCCTGTGAGAGGCTCGAACTCACGACCTTCAGATTATGCGAATGACTTGCTGCCTACTGCACCAACGAGGGAACCAGTGAACAGCAAGAGTCAGGCTTAGAGCAATTTTTGCGCTTTGATTGATATTAAGTATAATAAAAATCCACGTAACACATAATATATAAATCATTATGACAACTTGCACTACTGTTGTACTCAATTAAGGATGCCATGTTTTATGGCTGTCAAGTAATTTCTTCTCAGAAGCCACAAGATCCTCATAAGTAATACCTTCCGTACATTAAGACAGCCTGGAAATGAAGTTTCTTTAAACCGGGCACGGGTATCCGATTTTTTTACAAACATTTTTACAATGCATGATACTAGTTAGTTTCTAAAACTCAATGCCCCGTGTGAGGCTCAAACTCACGACCTTCAGATTATGAGACTGACGCGCTGCCTACTGCGCCAACGAGGCAACTAAAACATATCCATTGAGGCTCATACCAATTTTAGCGCTAAGATCGATACAGAGTATAATTAAAATCCATGTTACACGTATCATGTTAAATCAATAGGAGAATTTGAACTACTGTTGCACACAATTAGGAATGCCATGTTTTATGGCTGTCAAGTCATTTCCTCCCAGAAGTAACTAGGTTCTCAGAAGTAATACCTTCAGAATATTAAGATAGCCTGGAAATCAAGAATCTTTAAACCGGGCACTGGTACCCGATTTTTTTTACAAACATTTTTACAGTATATGATACTATTAAGTTTCTAATACTCTGTGCCCTGTGAGAGGCTCGAACTCACGACCATCAGATTATGAGAATGACATGCTGCCTACTGCACCAACATGGGAACCATTGAGCAGCAAGAGTCAGGCTTACAGCAATTTTTGCGCTAAGATTGATATTAAGTATAATAAAAATCCATGTTACACATATTATGTTAAATCAATATGAAAAATTTAACTACTGTTGTGCTCAATGAAGAATGCCATGTGTTATGGCTCTCAAGTAATTTCTTCTCAGAAGCCACAAGATTCTCATAAGTAATTCCTTCAGTATATCATGACAGCCGGGAAATTAAGTTTCTTTGAACCGGGCACGGGTATCCGATTTTTTTACAAACATTTTTACAATGCATGATACTTGTTAGTTTCTAAAACTCTATGCCCCGTGTGAGGCTCGAACTCACGACCTTCAGATTATGAGACTTGACGCGCTGCCTACTGCGCCAACGAGGCAACCAGATCACAATCCATTGCAGGCTCATACCAATGTTTAGCGCTAAGATCGATACAGAGTATAATTAAAATCCATGTTACACGTATCATGTTAAATCAATAGGAGAATTTGAACTACTGTTGTACACAATTAGGAATGCCATGTTTTATGGCTGTCAAGTCATTTCTTCCCAGAAGCAACAAGGTTCTCAGAAGTAATACCTTCAGAATATTAAGATAGCCTGGAAATCAAGAATCTTTAAACCGGGCACTGGTATCCGATTTTTTTTACAAACATTTTTACAATATATGATACTATTTAGTTTCTAAAACTCTGTCAAGTCATTTCTTCCCAGAAGCAACAAGGTTCTCAGAAGTAATACCTTCAGAATATTAAGATAGTCTGGAAATCAAGAATCTTTAAACCGGGCACTGGTATCCGATTTTTTTTACAAACATTTTTACAATATATGATACTATTAAGTTTCTAATACTCTGTGCCCTGTGAGAGGCTCGAACTCACGACCATCAGATTATGAGAATGACATGCTGCCTACTGCACCAACATGGGAACCATTGAACAGCAAGAGTCAAGCTTACAGCAATTTTTGCGCTAAGATTGATATTAAGTATAATAAAAATCCATGTTACACATATTATGTTAAATCAATATGAAAAATTGAACTACTGTTGTGCTCAATGAAGAATGCCATGTGTTATGGCTCTCAAGTAATTTCTTCTCAGAAGCCACAAGATTCTCATAAGTAATTCCTTCAGTATATCATGACTGCCGGGAAATGAAGTTTCTTTGAACCGGGCACGGGTATCCGATTTTTTTACAAACATTTTTACAATGCATGATACTTGTTAGTTGCTAAAACTCTATGCCCCGTGTGAGGCTCGAACTCACGACCTTCAGATTATGAGACTGACGCGCTGCCTACTAGAGTATAACTAGAATATAATTAAAGTCCATGTTACACGTATCATGTTAAATCAATAGGAGAATTTGAACTACTGTTGTACACAATTAGGAATGCCATGTTTTATGGCTGTCAAGTAATTTCTTCCCAGAAGCAACAAGGTTCTCAGAAGTAATACCTTCAGAATATTAAGATAGCCTGGAAATCAAGAATCTTTAAACCGGGCACTGGTATCCGATTTTTTTTTACAAACATTTTTACAATATATGATACTATTTAGTTTCTAAAACTCTGTCAAGTCATTTCTTCCCAGAAGCAACAAGGTTCTCAGAAGTAATGCCTTCAGAATATTAAGATAGCCTGGAAATCAAGAATCTTTAAACCGGGCACTGGTATCCGATTTTTTTTACAAACATTTTTACAATATATGATACTATTTAGTTTCTAAAACTCTGTGCCCTGTGAGAGGCTCGAACTCACGACCTTCAGATTATGCGAATGACTTGCTGCCTACTGCACCAACGAGGGAACCAGTGAACAGCAAGAGTCAGGCTTAGAGCAATTTTTGCGCTTTGATTGATATTAAGTATAATAAAAATCCACGTAACACATAATATATAAATCATTATGACAACTTGCACTACTGTTGTACTCAATTAAGGATGCCATGTTTTATGGCTGTCAAGTAATTTCTTCTCAGAAGCCACAAGATCCTCATAAGTAATACCTTCCGTACATTAAGACAGCCTGGAAATGAAGTTTCTTTAAACCGGGCACGGGTATCCGATTTTTTTACAAACATTTTTACAATGCATGATACTAGTTAGTTTCTAAAACTCAATGCCCCGTGTGAGGCTCGAACTCACGACCTTCAGATTATGAGACTGACGCGCTGCCTACTGCGCCAACGAGGCAACTAAAACATAACCATTGAGGCTCATACCAATTTTAGCGCTAAGATCGATACAGAGTATAATTAAAATCCATGTTACACGTATCATGTTAAATCAATAGGAGAATTTGAACTACTGTTGCACACAATTAGGAATGCCATGTTTTATGGCTGTCAAGTCATTTCCTCCCAGAAGCAACTAGGTTCTCAGAAGTAATACCTTCAGAATATTAAGATAGCCTGGAAATCAAGAATCTTTAAACCGGGCACTGGTATCCGATTTTTTTTACAAACATTTTTACAATATATGATACTATTTAGTTTCTAAAACTCTGTCAAGTCATTTCTTCCCAAAAGCAACAAGGTTCTCAGAAGTAATACCTTCAGAATATTAAGATAGCCTGGAAATCAAGAATCTTTAAACCGGGCACTGGTATCCGATTTTTTTTACAAACATTTTTACAATATATGATACTATTTAGTTTCTAAAACTCTGTCAAGTCATTTCTTCCCAAAAGCAACAAGGTTCTCAGAAGTAATACCTTCAGAATATTAAGATAGCCTGGAAATCAAGAATCTTTAAACCGGGCACTGGTATCCGATTTTTTTTACAAACATTTTTACAGTATATGATACTATTAGTTTCTAATACTCTGTGCCCTGTGAGAGGCTCGAACTCACGACCATCAGATTATGAGAATGACATGCTGCCTACTGCACCAACATGGGAACCATTGAACAGCAATAGTCAGGCTTACAGCAATTTTTGCGCTAAGATTGATATTAAGTATAATAAAAATCCATGTTACACATATTATGTTAAATCAATATGAAAAATTTAACTACTGTTGTGCTCAATGAAGAATGCCATGTGTTATGGCTCTCAAGTAATTTCTTCTCAGAAGCCACAAGATTCTCATAAGTAATTCCTTCAGTATATCATGACAGCCGGGAAATGAAGTTTCTTTGAACCGGGCACGGGTATCCGATTTTTTTACAAACATTTTTACAATGCATGATACTTGTTAGTTTCTAAAACTCTATGCCCCGTGTGAGGCTCGAACTCACGACCTTCAGATTATGAGACTGACGCGCTGCCTACTGCGCCAACGAGGCAACCAGATCACAATCATTCAGGCTCATACCAATGTTTGCGCTAAGATCGATACAGAGTATAATTAAAATCCATGTTACACGTATCATGTTAAATCAATAGGAGAATTTGAACTACTGTTGTACACAATTAGGAATGCCATGTTTTATGGCTGTCAAGTCATTTCTTCCCAGAAGCAACAAGGTTCTCAGAAGTAATACCTTCAGAATATTAAGATAGCCTGGAAATCAAGAATCTTTAAACCGGGCACTGGTATCCGATTTTTTTTTACAAACATTTTTACAATATATGATACTATTTAGTTTCTAAAACTCCTGTCAAGTCATTTCTTCCCAGAAGCAACAAGGTTCTCAGAAGTAATGCCTTCAGAATATTAAGATAGCCTGGAAATCAAGAATCTTTAAACCGGGCACTGGTATCCGATTTTTTTTACAAACATTTTTACAATATATGATACTATTTAGTTTCTAAAACTCTGTGCCCTGTGAGAGGCTCGAACTCACGACCTTCAGATTATGCGAATGACTTGCTGCCTACTGCACCAACGAGGGAACCAGTGAACAGCAAGAGTCAGGCTTAGAGCAATTTTTGCGCTTTGATTGATATTAAGTATAATAAAAATCCACGTAACACATAATATATAAATCATTATGACAACTTGCACTACTGTTGTACTCAATTAAGGATGCCATGTTTTATGGCTGTCAAGTAATTTCTTCTCAGAAGCCACAAGATCCTCATAAGTAATACCCTCCGTACATTAAGACAGCCTGGAAATGAAGTTTCTTTAAACCGGGCACGGGTATCCGATTTTTTTACAAACATTTTTACAATGCATGATACTAGTTAGTTTCTAAAACTCAATGCCCCGTGTGAGGCTCGAACTCACGACCTTCAGATTATGAGACTGACGCGCTGCCTACTGCGCCAACGAGGCAACTAAAATATAACCATTGAGGCTCATACCAATTTTAGCGCTAAGATCGATACAGAGTATAATTAAAATCCATGTTACACGTATCATGTTAAATCAATAGGAGAATTTGAACTACTGTTGCACACAATTAGGAATGCCATGTTTTATGGCTGTCAAGTCATTTCCTCCCAGAAGCAACTAGGTTCTCAGAAGTAATACCTTCAGAATATTAAGATAGCCTGGAAATCAAGAATCTTTAAACCGGGCACTGGTATCCGATTTTTTTTACAAACATTTTTACAGTATATGATACTATTAAGTTTCTAATACTCTGTGCCCTGTGAGAGGCTCGAACTCACGACCATCAGATTATGAGAATGACATGCTGCCTACTGCACCAACATGGGAACCATTGAACAGCAAGAGTCAGGCTTACAGCAATTGTTGCGCTAAGATTGATATTAAGTATAATAAAAATCCATGTTACACATATTATGTTAAATCAATATGAAAAATTTAACAACTGTTGTGCTCAATGAAGAATGCCATGTGTTATGGCTCTCAAGTAATTTCTTCTCAGAAGCCACAAGATCCTCATAAGTAATTCCTTCAGTATATCATGACAGCCGGGAAATGAAGTTTCTTTGAACCGGGCACGGGTATCCGATTTTTTTACAAACATTTTTACAATGCATGATACTTGTTAGTTTCTAAAACTCTATGCCCCGTGTGAGGCTCGAACTCACGACCTTCAGATTATGAGACTGACGCGCTGCCTACTGCGCCAACGAGGCAACCAGATCACAATCATTCAGGCTCATACCAATGTTTGCGCTAAGATCGATACAGAGTATAATTAAAATCCATGTTACACGTATCATGTTAAATCAATAGGAGAATTTGAACTACTGTTGTACACAATTAGGAATGCCATGTTTTATGGCTGTCAAGTAATTTCTTCCCAGAAGCAACAAGGTTCTCAGAAGTAATACCTTCAGAATATTAAGATAGCCTGGAAATCAAGAATCTTTAAACCGGGCACTGGTATCCGATTTTTTTTACAAACATTTTTACAATATATGATACTATTTAGTTTCTAAAACTCTGTCAAGTCATTTCTTCCCAGAAGCAACAAGGTTCTCAGAAGTAATGCCTTCAGAATATTAAGATAGCCTGGAAATCAAGAATCTTTAAACCGGGCACTGGTATCCGATTTTTTTTACAAACATTTTTACAATATATGATCCTATTTAGTTTCTAAAACTCTGTGCCCTGTGAGAGGCTCGAACTCACGACCTTCAGATTATGCGAATGACTTGCTGCCTACTGCACCAACGAGGGAACCAGTGAACAGCAAGAGTCAGGCTTAGAGCAATTTTTGCGCTTTGATTGATATTAAGTATGAATAAAAATCCACGTAACACATAATATATAAATCATTATGACAACTTGCACTACTGTTGTACTCAATTAAGGATGCCATGTTTTATGGCTGTCAAGTAATTTCTTCTCAGAAGCCACAAGATCCTCATAAGTAATACCTTCCGTACATTAAGACAGCCTGGAAATGAAGTTTCTTTAAACCGGGCACGGGTATCCGATTTTTTTGCAAACATTTTTACAATGCATGATACTAGTTAGTTTCTAAAACTCAATGCCCCGTGTGAGGCTCGAACTCACGACCTTCAGATTATGAGACTGACGCGCTGCCTACTGCGCCAACGAGGCAACTAAAACATAACCATTGAGGCTCATACCAATTTTAGCGCTAAGATCGATACAGAGTATAATTAAAATCCATGTTACACGTATCATGTTAAATCAATAGGAGAATTTGAACTACTGTTGCACACAATTAGGAATGCCATGTTTTATGGCTGTCAAGTCATTTCCTCCCAGAAGCAACTAGGTTCTCAGAAGTAATACCTTCAGAATATTAAGATAGCCTGGAAATCAAGAATCTTTAAACCGGGCACTGGTATCCGATTTTTTTTTACAAACATTTTTACAGTATATGATACTATTAAGTTTCTAATACTCTGTGCCCTGTGAGAGGCTCGAACTCACGACCATCAGATTATGAGAATGACATGCTGCCTACTGCACCAACATGGGAACCATTGAACAGCAAGAGTCAGGCTTACAGCAATTTTTGCGCTAAGATTGATATTAAGTATAATAAAAATCCATGTTACACATATTATGTTAAATCAATATGAAAAATTTAACTACTGTTGTGCTCAATGAAGAATGCCATGTGTTATGGCTCTCAAGTAATTTCTTCTCAGAAGCCACAAGATTCTCATAAGTAATTCCTTCAGTATATCATGACAGCCGGGAAATGAAGTTTCTTTGAACCGGGCACGGGTATCCGATTTTTTTACAAACATTTTTACAATGCATGATACTTGTTAGTTTCTAAAACTCTATGCCCCGTGTGAGGCTCGAACTCACGACCTTCAGATTATGAGACTGACGCGCTGCCTACTGCGCCAACGAGGCAACCAGATCACAATCATTCAGGCTCATACCAATGTTTGCGCTAAGATCGATACAGAGTATAATTAAAATCCATGTTACACGTATCATGTTAAATCAATAGGAGAATTTGAACTACTGTTGTACACAATTAGGAATGCCATGTTTTATGGCTGTCAAGTCATTTCTTCCCAGAAGCAACAAGGTTCTCAGAAGTAATACCTTCAGAATATTAGATAGGCCTGGAAATCAAGAATCTTTAAACCGGGCACTGGTATCCGATTTTTTTTACAAACATTTTTACAATATATGATACTATTTAGTTTCTAAAACTCTGTCAAGTCATTTCTTCCCAGAAGCAACAAGGTTCTCAGAAGTAATACCTTCAGAATATTAAGATAGCCTGGAAATCAAGAATCTTTAAACCGGGCACTGGTATCCGATTTTTTTTACAAACATTTTTACAATATATGATACTATTTAGTTTCTAATACTCTGTGCCCTGTGAGAGGCTCGAACTCACGACCATCAGATTATGAGAATGACGTGCTGCCTACTGCACCAACATGGGAACCATTGAGCAGCAAGAGTCAGGCTTACAGCAATTTTTGCGCTAAGATTGATATTAAGTATAATAAAAATCCATGTTACACATATTATGTTAAATCAATATGAAAAATTTAACTACTGTTGTGCTCAATGAAGAATGCCATGTGTTATGGCTCTCAAGTAATTTCTTCTCAGAAGCCACAAGATCCTCATAAGTAATTCCTTCAGTATATCATGACAGCCGGGAAATGAAGTTTCTTTGAACCGGGCACGGGTATCCGATTTTTTTACAAACATTTTTACAATGCATGATACTTGTTAGTTTCTAAAACTCTATGCCCCGTTTGAGGCTCGAACTCACGACCTTCAGATTATGAGACTGACGCGCTGCCTACTGCGCCAACGAGGCAACCAGATCACAATCATTGCAGGCTCATACCAATTTTGCGCTAAGATCGATACAGAGTATAATTAAAATCCATGTTACACGTATCATGTTAAATCAATAGGAGAATTTGAACTACTGTTGTACACAATTAGGAATGCCATGTTTTATGGCTGTCAAGTCATTTCTTCCCAGAAGCAACAAGGTTCTCAGAAGTAATACCTTCAGAATATTAAGATAGCCTGGAAATCAAGAATCTTTAAACCGGGCACTGGTATCCGATTTTTTTTACAAACATTTTTACAATATATGATACTATTTAGTTTCTAAAACTCTGTCAAGTCATTTCTTCCCAGAAGCAACAAGGTTCTCAGAAGTAATGCCTTCAGAATATTAAGATAGCCTGGAAATCAAGAATCTTTAAACCGGGCACTGGTATCCGATTTTTTTTACAAACATTTTTACAATATATGATACTATTTAGTTTCTAAAACTCTGTGCCCTGTGAGAGGCTCGAACTCACGACCTTCAGATTATGCGAATGACTTGCTGCCTACTGCACCAACGAGGGAACCAGTGAACAGCAAGAGTCAGGCTTAGAGCAATTTTTGCGCTTTGATTGATATTAAGTATAATAAAAATCCACGTAACAC
This sequence comes from Gadus chalcogrammus, assembly GCF_026213295.1. Classification (NCBI taxonomy): domain Eukaryota; kingdom Metazoa; phylum Chordata; class Actinopteri; order Gadiformes; family Gadidae; genus Gadus; species Gadus chalcogrammus. Next base: position 22,648,273 of record NC_079429.1, on the reverse strand, counting down.
ATAATATATAAATCATTATGACAACTTGCACTACTGTTGTACTCAATTAAGGATGCCATGTTTTATGGCTGTCAAGTAATTTCTTCTCAGAAGCCACAAGATCCTCATAAGTAATACCTTCCGTACATTAAGACAGCCTGGAAATGAAGTTTCTTTAAACCGGGCACGGGTATCCGATTTTTTTACAAACATTTTTACAATGCATGATACTAGTTAGTTTCTAAAACTCAATGCCCCGTGTGAGGCTCGAACTCACGACCTTCAGATTATGAGACTGACGCGCTGCCTACTGCGCCAACGAGGCAACTAAACATATACCATTGAGGCTCATACCAATTTTAGCGCTAAGATCGATACAGAGTATAATTAAAATCCATGTTACACGTATCATGTTAAATCAATAGGAGAATTTGAACTACTGTTGCACACAATTAGGAATGCCATGTTTTATGGCTGTCAAGTCATTTCCTCCCAGAAGCAACTAGGTTCTCAGAAGTAATACCTTCAGAATATTAAGATAGCCTGGAAATCAAGAATCTTTAAACCGGGCACTGGTACCCGATTTTTTTTACAAACATTTTTACAGTATATGATACTATTAAGTTTCTAATACTCTGTGCCCTGTGAGAGGCTCGAACTCACGACCATCAGATTATGAGAATGACATGCTGCCTACTGCACCAACATGGGAACCATTGAACAGCAAGAGTCAGGCTTACAGCAATTTTTGCGCTAAGATTGATATTAAGTATAATAAAAATCCATGTTACACATATTATGTTAAATCAATATGAAAAATTTAACTACTGTTGTGCTCAATGAAGAATGCCATGTGTTATGGCTCTCAAGTAATTTCTTCTCAGAAGCCACAAGATTCTCATAAGTAATTCCTTCAGTATATCATGACAGCCGGGAAATGAAGTTTCTTTGAACCGGGCACGGGTATCCGATTTTTTTACAAACATTTTTACAATGCATGATACTTGTTAGTTTCTAAAACTCTATGCCCCGTGTGAGGCTCGAACTCACGACCTTCAGATTATGAGACTGACGCGCTGCCTACTGCGCCAACGAGGCAACCAGATCACAATCATTGCAGGCTCATACCAATGTTTAGCGCTAAGATCGATACAGAGTATAATTAAAATCCATGTTACACGTATCATGTTAAATCAATAGGAGAATTTGAACTACTGTTGTACACAATTAGGAATGCCATGTTTTATGGCTGTCAAGTCATTTCTTCCCAGAAGCAACAAGGTTCTCAGAAGTAATACCTTCAGAATATTAAGATAGCCTGGAAATCAAGAATCTTTAAACCGGGCACTGGTATCCGATTTTTTTTACAAACATTTTTACAATATATGATACCTATTTAGTTTCTAAAACTCTGTCAAGTCATTTCTTCCCAGAAGCAACAAGGTTCTCAGAAGTAATACCTTCAGAATATTAAGATAGTCTGGAAATCAAGAATCTTTAAACCGGGCACTGGTATCCGATTTTTTTTACAAACATTTTTACAATATATGATACTATTAAGTTTCTAATACTCTGTGCCCTGTGAGAGGCTCGAACTCACGACCATCAGATTATGAGAATGACATGCTGCCTACTGCACCAACATGGGAACCATTGAACAGCAAGAGTCAAGCTTACAGCAATTTTTTGCGCTAAGATTGATATTAAGTATAATAAAAATCCATGTTACACATATTACGTTAAATCAATATGAAAAATTGAACTACTGTTGTGCTCAATGAAGAATTCCATGTGTTATGGCTCTCAAGTAATTTCTTCTCAGAAGCCACAAGATTCTCATAAGTAATTCCTTCAGTATATCATGACTGCCGGGAAATGAAGTTCTTTGAACCGGGCACGGGTATCCGATTTTTTTACAAACATTTTTACAATGCATGATACTTGTTAGTTGCTAAAACTCTATGCCCCGTGTGAGGCTCGAACTCACGACCTTCAGATTATGAGACTGACGCGCTGCCTACTAGAGTATAACTAGATTATATTTAAAGTCCATGTTACACGTATCATGTTAAATCAATAGGAGAATTTGAACTACTGTTGTACACAATTAGGAATGCCATGTTTTATGGCTGTCAAGTAATTTCTTCCCAGAAGCAACAAGGTTCTCAGAAGTAATACCTTCAGAATATTAAGATAGCCTGGAAATCAAGAATCTTTAAACCGGGCACTGGTATCCGATTTTTTTTACAAACATTTTTACAATATATGATACTATTTAGTTTCTAAAACTCTGTCAAGTCATTTCTTCCCAGAAGCAACAAGGTTCTCAGAAGTAATGCCTTCAGAATATTAAGATAGCCTGGAAATCAAGAATCTTTAAACCGGGCACTGGTATCCGATTTTTTTTTACAAACATTTTTACAATATATGATACTATTTAGTTTCTAAAACTCTGTGCCCTGTGAGAGGCTCGAACTCACGACCTTCAGATTATGCGAATGACTTGCTGCCTACTGCACCAACGAGGGAACCAGTGAACAGCAAGAGTCAGGCTTAGAGCAATTTTTGCGCTTTGATTGATATTAAGTATAATAAAAATCCACGTAACACATAATATATAAATCATTATGACAACTTGCACTACTGTTGTACTCAATTAAGGATGCCATGTTTTATGGCTGTCAAGTAATTTCTTCTCAGAAGCCACAAGATCCTCATAAGTAATACCTTCCGTACATTAAGACAGCCTGGAAATGAAGTTTCTTTAAACCGGGCACGGGTATCCGATTTTTTTACAAACATTTTTACAATGCATGATACTAGTTAGTTTCTAAAACTCAATGCCCCGTGTGAGGCTCGAACTCACGACCTTCAGATTATGAGACTGACGCGCTGCCTACTGCGCCAACGAGGCAACTAAACATAACCATTGAGGCTCATACCAATTTTAGCGCTAAGATCGATACAGAGTATAATTAAAATCCATGTTACACGTATCATGTTAAATCAATAGGAGAATTTGAACTACTGTTGCACACAATTAGGAATGCCATGTTTTATGGCTGTCAAGTCATTTCCTCCCAGAAGCAACTAGGTTCTCAGAAGTAATACCTTCAGAATATTAAGATAGCCTGGAAAATCAAGAATCTATTAAACCGGGCACTGGTATCCCGATTTTTTTACAAACAGTTTTACAATATATGATACTATTTAGTTTCTAAAACTCTGTCAGAGTCATTTCTTCCAGAAGCACAGGTTGCTCAGAAGTAATACCTCAGAATATTAAGATAGCCTGGAAATCAGAATCTTTAAAACCGGGCACGGTATCCTATTTTTTTACAAACATTTTTACAATATATGATACTATTTAGTTTCTATAAAACTCTGTGCCCTGTGAGAGGCTCGAACTCACGACCATCAGATTATGAGAATGACATGCTGCCTACTGCACCAACATGGGAACCATTGAACAGCAAGAGTCAGGCTTACAGCAATTTTTGCGCTAAGATTGATATTAAGTATAATAAAAATCCATGTTACACATATTATGTTAAATCAATATGAAAAATTTAACTACTGTTGTGCTCAATGAAGAATGCCATGTGTTATGGCTCTCAAGTAATTTCTTCTCAGAAGCCACAAGATTCTCATAAGTAATTCCTTCAGTATATCATGACAGCCGGGAAATGAAGTTTCTTTGAACCGGGCACTGGTATCCGATTTTTTTTACAAACATTTTTACAATATATGATACTATTTAGTTTCTAAAACTCTATGCCCCGTGTGAGGCTCGAACTCACGACCTTCAGATTATGAGACTGACGCGCTGCCTACTGCGCCAACGAGGCAACCAGATCACAATCATTCAGGCTCATACCAATGTTTGCGCTAAGATCGATACAGAGTATAATTAAAATCCATGTTACACGTATCATGTTAAATCAATAGGAGAATTTGAACTACTGTTGTACACAATTAGGAATGCCATGTTTTATGGCTGTCAAGTCATTTCTTCCCAGAAGCAACAAGGTTCTCAGAAGTAATACCTTCAGAATATTAAGATAGCCTGGAAATCAAGAATCTTTAAACCGGGCACTGGTATCCGATTTTTTTTTACAAACATTTTTACAATATATGATACTATTTAGTTTCTAAAACTCTGTCAAGTCATTTCTTCCCAGAAGCAACAAGGTTCTCAGAAGTAATGCCTTCAGAATATTAAGATAGCCTGGAAATCAAGAATCTTTAAACCGGGCACTGGTATCCGATTTTTTTTACAAACATTTTTACAATATATGATACTATTTAGTTTCTAAAACTCTGTGCCCTGTGAGAGGCTCGAACTCACGACCTTCAGATTATGCGAATGACTTGCTGCCTACTGCACCAACGAGGGAACCAGTGAACAGCAAGAGTCAGGCTTAGAGCAATTTTTGCGCTTGATTGATATTAAGTATAATAAAAATCCACGTAACACATAATATATAAATCATTATGACAACTTGCACTACTGTTGTACTCAATTAAGGATGCCATGTTTTATGGCTGTCAAGTAATTTCTTCTCAGAAGCCACAAGATCCTCATAAGTAATACCCTCCGTACATTAAGACAGCCTGGAAATGAAGTTTCTTTAAACCGGGCACGGGTATCCGATTTTTTTACAAACATTTTTACAATGCATGATACTAGTTAGTTTCTAAAACTCAATGCCCCGTGTGAGGCTCGAACTCACGACCTTCAGATTATGAGACTGACGCGCTGCCTACTGCGCCAACGAGGCAACTGAAATATAACCATTGAGGCTCATACCAATTTTAGCGCTAAGATCGATACAGAGTATAATTAAAATCCATGTTACACGTATCATGTTAAATCAATAGGAGAATTTGAACTACTGTTGCACACAATTAGGAATGCCATGTTTTATGGCTGTCAAGTCATTTCCTCCCAGAAGCAACTAGGTTCTCAGAAGTAATACCTTCAGAATATTAAGATAGCCTGGAAATCAAGAATCTTTAAACCGGGCACTGGTATCCGATTTTTTTTTTACAAACATTTTTACAGTATATGATACTATTAAGTTTCTAATACTCTGTGCCCTGTGAGAGGCTCGAACTCACGACCATCAGATTATGAGAATGACATGCTGCCTACTGCACCAACATGGGAACCATTGAACAGCAAGAGTCAGGCTTACAGCAATTGTTGCGCTAAGATTGATATTAAGTATAATAAAAATCCATGTTACACATATTATGTTAAATCAATATGAAAAATTTAACAACTGTTGTGCTCAATGAAGAATGCCATGTGTTATGGCTCTCAAGTAATTTCTTCTCAGAAGCCACAAGATCCTCATAAGTAATTCCTTCAGTATATCATGACAGCCGGGAAATGAAGTTTCTTTGAACCGGGCACGGGTATCCGATTTTTTTACAAACATTTTTACAATGCATGATACTTGTTAGTTTCTAAAACTCTATGCCCCGTGTGAGGCTCGAACTCACGACCTTCAGATTATGAGACTGACGCGCTGCCTACTGCGCCAACGAGGCAACCAGATCACAATCATTCAGGCTCATACCAATGTTTGCGCTAAGATCGATACAGAGTATAATTAAAATCCATGTTACACGTATCATGTTAAATCAATAGGAGAATTTGAACTACTGTTGTACACAATTAGGAATGCCATGTTTTATGGCTGTCAAGTAATTTCTTCCCAGAAGCAACAAGGTTCTCAGAAGTAATACCTTCAGAATATTAAGATAGCCTGGAAATCAAGAATCTTTAAACCGGGCACTGGTATCCGATTTTTTTTACAAACATTTTTACAATATATGATACTATTTAGTTTCTAAAACTCTGTCAAGTCATTTCTTCCCAGAAGCAACAAGGTTCTCAGAAGTAATGCCTTCAGAATATTAAGATAGCCTGGAAATCAAGAATCTTTAAACCGGGCACTGGTATCCGATTTTTTTTACAAACATTTTTACAATATATGATCCTATTTAGTTTCTAAAACTCTGTGCCCTGTGAGAGGCTCGAACTCACGACCTTCAGATTATGCGAATGACTTGCTGCCTACTGCACCAACGAGGGAACCAGTGAACAGCAAGAGTCAGGCTTAGAGCAATTTTTGCGCTTTGATTGATATTAAGTATAATAAAAATCCACGTAACACATAATATATAAATCATTATGACAACTTGCACTACTGTTGTACTCAATTAAGGATGCCATGTTTTATGGCTGTCAAGTAATTTCTTCTCAGAAGCCACAAGATCCTCATAAGTAATACCTTCCGTACATTAAGACAGCCTGGAAATGAAGTTTCTTTAAACCGGGCACGGGTATCCGATTTTTTTGCAAACATTTTTACAATGCATGATACTAGTTAGTTTCTAAAACTCAATGCCCCGTGTGAGGCTCGAACTCACGACCTTCAGATTATGAGACTGACGCGCTGCCTACTGCGCCAACGAGGCAACTAAAACATAACCATTGAGGCTCATACCAATTTTAGCGCTAAGATCGATACAGAGTATAATTAAAATCCATGTTACACGTATCATGTTAAATCAATAGGAGAATTTGAACTACTGTTGCACACAATTAGGAATGCCATGTTTTATGGCTGTCAAGTCATTTCCTCCCAGAAGCAACTAGGTTCTCAGAAGTAATACCTTCAGAATATTAAGATAGCCTGGAAATCAAGAATCTTTAAACCGGGCACTGGTATCCGATTTTTTTTACAAACATTTTTACAGTATATGATACTATTAAGTTTCTAATACTCTGTGCCCTGTGAGAGGCTCGAACTCACGACCATCAGATTATGAGAATGACATGCTGCCTACTGCACCAACATGGGAACCATTGAACAGCAAGAGTCAGGCTTACAGCAATTTTTGCGCTAAGATTGATATTAAGTATAATAAAAATCCATGTTACACATATTATGTTAAATCAATATGAAAAATTTAACTACTGTTGTGCTCAATGAAGAATGCCATGTGTTATGGCTCTCAAGTAATTTCTTCTCAGAAGCCACAAGATTCTCATAAGTAATTCCTTCAGTATATCATGACAGCCGGGAAATGAAGTTTCTTTGAACCGGGCACGGGTATCCGATTTTTTTTACAAACATTTTTACAATGCATGATACTTGTTAGTTTCTAAAACTCTATGCCCCGTGTGAGGCTCGAACTCACGACCTTCAGATTATGAGACTGACGCGCTGCCTACTGCGCCAACGAGGCAACCAGATCACAATCATTCAGGCTCATACCAATGTTTGCGCTAAGATCGATACAGAGTATAATTAAAATCCATGTTACACGTATCATGTTAAATCAATAGGAGAATTTGAACTACTGTTGTACACAATTAGGAATGCCATGTTTTATGGCTGTCAAGTCATTTCTTCCCAGAAGCAACAAGGTTCTCAGAAGTAATACCTTCAGAATATTAAGATGGCCTGGAAATCAAGAATCTTTAAACCGGGCACTGGTATCCGATTTTTTTTACAAACATTTTTACAATATATGATACTATTTAGTTTCTAAAACTCTGTCAAGTCATTTCTTCCCAGAAGCAACAAGGTTCTCAGAAGTAATACCTTCAGAATATTAAGATAGCCTGGAAATCAAGAATCTTTAAACCGGGCACTGGTATCCGATTTTTTTTACAAACATTTTTACAATATATGATACTATTTAGTTTCTAATACTCTGTGCCCTGTGAGAGGCTCGAACTCACGACCATCAGATTATGAGAATGACGTGCTGCCTACTGCACCAACATGGGAACCATTGAGCAGCAAGAGTCAGGCTTACAGCAATTTTTGCGCTAAGATTGATATTAAGTATAATAAAAATCCATGTTACACATATTATGTTAAATCAATATGAAAAATGTAACTACTGTTGTGCTCAATGAAGAATGCCATGTGTTATGGCTCTCAAGTAATTTCTTCTCAGAAGCCACAAGATCCTCATAAGTAATTCCTTCAGTATATCATGACAGCCGGGAAATGAAGTTTCTTTGAACCGGGCACGGGTATCCGATTTTTTTACAAACATTTTTACAATGCATGATACTTGTTAGTTTCTAAAACTCTATGCCCCGTGTGAGGCTCGAACTCACGACCTTCAGATTATGAGACTGACGCGCTGCCTACTGCGCCAACGAGGCAACCAGATCACAATCATTCAGGCTCATACCAATGTTTGCGCTAAGATCGATACAGAGTATAATTAAAATCCATGTTACACGTATCATGTTAAATCAATAGGAGAATTTGAACTACTGTTGTACACAATTAGGAATGCCATGTTTTATGGCTGTCAAGTCATTTCTTCCCAGAAGCAACAAGGTTCTCAGAAGTAATACCTTCAGAATATTAAGATAGCCTGGAAATCAAGAATCTTTAAACCGGGCACTGGTATCCGATTTTTTTTACAAACATTTTTACAATATATGATACTATTTAGTTTCTAAAACTCTGTCAAGTCATTTCTTCCCAGAAGCAACAAGGTTCTCAGAAGTAATGCCTTCAGAATATTAAGATAGCCTGGAAATCAAGAATCTTTAAACCGGGCACTGGTATCCGATTTTTTTTACAAACATTTTTACAATATATGATACTATTTAGTTTCTAAAACTCTGTGCCCTGTGAGAGGCTCGAACTCACGACCTTCAGATTATGCGAATGACTTGCTGCCTACTGCACCAACGAGGGAACCAGTGAACAGCAAGAGTCAGGCTTAGAGCAATTTTTGCGCTTTGATTGATATTAAGTATAATAAAAATCCACGTAACACATAATATATAAATCATTATGACAACTTGCACTACTGTTGTACTCAATTAAGGATGCCATGTTTTATGGCTGTCAAGTAATTTCTTCTCAGAAGCCACAAGATCCTCATAAGTAATACCTTCCGTACATTAAGACAGCCTGGAAATGAAGTTTCTTTAAACCGGGCACGGGTATCCGATTTTTTTACAAACATTTTTACAATGCATGATACTAGTTAGTTTCTAAAACTCAATGCCCCGTGTGAGGCTCGAACTCACGACCTTCAGATTATGAGACTGACGCGCTGCCTACTGCGCCAACGAGGCAACTAAAATATAACCATTGAGGCTCATACCAATTTTAGCGCTAAGATCGATACAGAGTATAATTAAAATCCATGTTACACGTATCATGTTAAATCAATAGGAGAATTTGAACTACTGTTGCACACAATTAGGAATGCCATGTTTTATGGCTGTCAAGTCATTTCCTCCCAGAAGCAACTAGGTTCTCAGAAGTAATACCTTCAGAATATTAAGATAGCCTGGAAATCAAGAATCTTTAAACCGGGCACTGGTATCCGATTTTTTTTACAAACATTTTTACAGTATATGATACTATTAAGTTTCTAATACTCTGTGCCCTGTGAGAGGCTCGAACTCACGACCATCAGATTATGAGAATGACATGCTGCCTACTGCACCAACATGGGAACCATTGAACAGCAAGAGTCAGGCTTACAGCAATTTTTGCGCTAAGATTGATATTAAGTATAATAAAAATCCATGTTACACATATTATGTTAAATCAATATGAAAAATTTAACTACTGTTGTGCTCAATGAAGAATGCCATGTGTTATGGCTCTCAAGTAATTTCTTCTCAGAAGCCACAAGATCCTCATAAGTAATTCCTTCAGTATATCATGACAGCCGGGAAATGAAGTTTCTTTGAACCGGGCACGGGTATCCGATTTTTTTACAAACATTTTTACAATGCATGATACTTGTTAGTTTCTAAAACTCTATGCCCCGTGTGAGGCTCGAACTCACGACCTTCAGATTATGAGACTGACGCGCTGCCTACTGCGCCAACGAGGCAACCAGATCACAATCATTCAGGCTCATACCAATGTTTGCGCTAAGATCGATACAGAGTATAATTAAAATCCATGTTACACGTATCATGTTAAATCAATAGGAGAATTTGAACTACTGTTGTACACAATTAGGAATGCCATGTTTTATGGCTGTCAAGTAATTTCTTCCCAGAAGCAACAAGGTTCTCAGAAGTAATACCTTCAGAATATTAAGATAGCCTGGAAATCAAGAATCTTTAAACCGGGCACTGGTATCCGATTTTTTTTACAAACATTTTTACAATATATGATACTATTTAGTTTCTAAAACTCTGTCAAGTCATTTCTTCCCAGAAGCAACAAGGTTCTCAGAAGTAATGCCTTCAGAATATTAAGATAGCCTGGAAATCAAGAATCTTTAAACCGGGCACTGGTATCCGATTTTTTTTACAAACATTTTTACAATATATGATCCTATTTAGTTTCTAAAACTCTGTGCCCTGTGAGAGGCTCGAACTCACGACCTTCAGATTATGCGAATGACTTGCTGCCTACTGCACCAACGAGGGAACCAGTGAACAGCAAGAGTCAGGCTTAGAGCAATTTTTGCGCTTTGATTGATATTAAGTATAATAAAAATCCACGTAACACATAATATATAAATCATTATGACAACTTGCACTACTGTTGTACTCAATTAAGGATGCCATGTTTTATGGCTGTCAAGTAATTTCTTCTCAGAAGCCACAAGATCCTCATAAGTAATACCTTCCGTACATTAAGACAGCCTGGAAATGAAGTTTCTTTAAACCGGGCACGGGTATCCGATTTTTTTGCAAACATTTTTACAATGCATGATACTAGTTAGTTTCTAAAACTCAATGCCCCGTGTGAGGCTCGAACTCACGACCTTCAGATTATGAGACTGACGCGCTGCCTACTGCGCCAACGAGGCAACTAAAATATAACCATTGAGGCTCATACCAATTTTAGCGCTAAGATCGATACAGAGTATAATTAAAATCCATGTTACACGTATCATGTTAAATCAATAGGAGAATTTGAACTACTGTTGCACACAATTAGGAATGCCATGTTTTATGGCTGTCAAGTCATTTCCTCCCAGAAGCAACTAGGTTCTCAGAAGTAATACCTTCAGAATATTAAGATAGCCTGGAAATCAAGAATCTTTAAACCGGGCACTGGTATCCGATTTTTTTTACAAACATTTTTACAGTATATGATACTATTAAGTTTCTAATACTCTGTGCCCTGTGAGAGGCTCGAACTCACGACCATCAGATTATGAGAATGACATGCTGCCTACTGCACCAACATGGGAACCATTGAACAGCAAGAGTCAGGCTTACAGCAATTTTTGCGCTAAGATTGATATTAAGTATAATAAAAATCCATGTTACACATATTATGTTAAATCAATATGAAAAATTTAACTACTGTTGTGCTCAATGAAGAATGCCATGTGTTATGGCTCTCAAGTAATTTCTTCTCAGAAGCCACAAGATTCTCATAAGTAATTCCTTCAGTATATCATGACAGCCGGGAAATGAAGTTTCTTTGAACCGGGCACGGGTATCCGATTTTTTTACAAACATTTTTACAATGCATGATACTTGTTAGTTTCTAAAACTCTATGCCCCGTGTGAGGCTCGAACTCACGACCTTCAGATTATGAGACTGACGCGCTGCCTACTGCGCCAACGAGGCAACCAGATCACAATCATTCAGGCTCATACCAATGTTTGCGCTAAGATCGATACAGAGTATAATTAAAATCCATGTTACACGTATCATGTTAAATCAATAGGAGAATTTGAACTACTGTTGTACACAATTAGGAATGCCATGTTTTATGGCTGTCAAGTCATTTCTTCCCAGAAGCAACAAGGTTCTCAGAAGTAATACCTTCAGAATATTAAGATGGCCTGGAAATCAAGAATCTTTAAACCGGGCACTGGTATCCGATTTTTTTTTACAAACATTTTTACAATATATGATACTATTTAGTTTCTAAAACTCTGTCAAGTCATTTCTTCCCAGAAGCAACAAGGTTCTCAGAAGTAATACCTTCAGAATATTAAGATAGCCTGGAAATCAAGAATCTTTAAACCGGGCACTGGTATCCGATTTTTTTTACAAACATTTTTACAATATATGATACTATTTAGTTTCTAATACTCTGTGCCCTGTGAGAGGCTCGAACTCACGACCATCAGATTATGAGAATGACGTGCTGCCTACTGCACCAACATGGGAACCATTGAGCAGCAAGAGTCAGGCTTACAGCAATTTTTGCGCTAAGATTGATATTAAGTATAATAAAAATCCACTGTAACACATATATATTAAATCAATATGATAAATTTAACTACTGTTGTTCTCAATGAAGAATGCCATGTGTTATGGCTGTCAAGTAATTTCTTCTCAGAAGCCACAAGATTCTCATAAGTAATTACCTTCAGTATATCATGACAGCCTGGAAATGAAGTTTCTTTAAACCGGGCACGGGTATCCGATTTTTTTACAAACATTTTTACAATGCATGATACTAGTTAGTTTCTAAAACTCTATGCCCCGTGTGAGGCTCGAACTCACGACCTTCAGATTATGAGACTGACGCGCTGCCTACTGCGCCAACGAGGCAACCAGATCACAACCATTCAGGCTCATACCAATTTTTGCGCTAAGATCGATACAGAGTATAATTAAAATCCATGTTACACGTATCATGTTAAATCAATAGGAGAATTTGAACTACTGTTGTACACAATTAGGAATGCCATGTTTTATGGCTGTCAAGTCATTTCTTCCCAGAAGCAACAAGGTTCTCAGAAGTAATACCTTCAGAATATTAAGATAGCCTGGAAATCAAGAATCATTTAACCGGGCACTGGTATCCGATTTTTTTTACAAACATTTTTACAATATATGATACTATTTAGTTTCTAAAACTCTGTCAAGTCATTTCTTCCCAGAAGCAACAAGGTTCTCAGAAGTAATACCTTCAGAATATTAAGATAGCCTGGAAATCAAGAATCTTTAAACCGGGCACTGGTATCCGATTTTTTTTACAAACATTTTTACAATATATGATACTATTTAGTTTCTAAAACTCTGTGCCCTGTGAGAGGCTCGAACTCACGACCTTCAGATTATGCGAATGACGTGCTGCCTACTGCACCAACGAGGGAACCAGTGAACAGCAAGAGTCAGGCTTAGAGCAATTTTTGCGCTTTGATTGATATTAAGTATAATAAAAATCCACGTAACACATAATATATAAATCATTATGACAACTTGCACTACTGTTGTACTCAATTAAGGATGCCATGTTTTATGGCTGTCAAGTAATTTCTTCTCAGAAGCCACAAGATCCTCATAAGTAATACCTTCCGTACATTAAGACAGCCTGGAAATGAAGTTTCTTTAAACCGGGCACGGGTATCCGATTTTTTTACAAACATTTTTACAATGCATGATACTAGTTAGTTTCTAAAAACTCAATGCCCCGTGTGAGGCTCGAACTCACGACCTTCAGATTATGAGACTGACGCGCTGCCTACTGCGCCAACGAGGCAACTAAAACATAACCATTGAGGCTCATACCAATTTTAGCGCTAAGATCGATACAGAGTATAATTAAAATCCATGTTACACGTATCATGTTAAATCAATAGGAGAATTTGAACTACTGTTGCACACAATTAGGAATGCCATGTTTTATGGCTGTCAAGTCATTTCCTCCCAGAAGCAACTAGGTTCTCAGAAGTAATACCTTCAGAATATTAAGATAGCCTGGAAATCAAGAATCTTTAAACCGGGCACTGGTATCCGATTTTTTTTACAAACATTTTTACAATATATGATACTATTTAGTTTCTAAAACTCTGTCAAGTCATTTCTTCCCAAAAGCAACAAGGTTCTCAGAAGTAATACCTTCAGAATATTAAGATAGCCTGGAAATCAAGAATCTTTAAACCGGGCACTGGTATCCGATTTTTTTTACAAACATTTTTACAATATATGATACTATTTAGTTTCTAAAACTCTGTCAAGTCATTTCTTCCCAAAAGCAACAAGGTTCTCAGAAGTAATACCTTCAGAATATTAAGATAGCCTGGAAATCAAGAATCTTTAAACCGGGCACTGGTATCCGATTTTTTTTACAAACATTTTTACAGTATATGATACTATTAAGTTTCTAATACTCTGTGCCCTGTGAGAGGCTCGAACTCACGACCATCAGATTATGAGAATGACATGCTGCCTACTGCACCAACATGGGAACCATTGAACAGCAATAGTCAGGCTTACAGCAATTTTTGCGCTAAGATTGATATTAAGTATAATAAAAATCCATGTTACACATATTATGTTAAATCAATATGAAAAATTTAACTACTGTTGTGCTCAATGAAGAATGCCATGTGTTATGGCTCTCAAGTAATTTCTTCTCAGAAGCCACAAGATTCTCATAAGTAATTCCTTCAGTATATCATGACAGCCGGGAAATGAAGTTTCTTTGAACCGGGCACGGGTATCCGATTTTTTTACAAACATTTTTACAATGCATGATACTTGTTAGTTTCTAAAACTCTATGCCCCGTTTGAGGCTCGAACTCACGACCTTCAGATTATGAGACTGACGCGCTGCCTACTGCGCCAACGAGGCAACCAGATCACAATCATTCAGGCTCATACCAATGTTTGCGCTAAGATCGATACAGAGTATAATTAAAATCCATGTTACACGTATCATGTTAAATCAATAGGAGAATTTGAACTACTGTTGTACACAATTAGGAATGCCATGTTTTATGGCTGTCAAGTAATTTCTTCCCAGAAGCAACAAGGTTCTCAGAAGTAATACCTTCAGAATATTAAGATAGCCTGGAAATCAAGAATCTTTAAACCGGGCACTGGTATCCGATTTTTTTTACAAACATTTTTACAATATATGATACTATTTAGTTTCTAAAAATCCGTCAAGTCATTTCTTCCCAGAAGCAACAAGGTTCTCAGAAGTAATGCCTTCAGAATATTAAGATAGCCTGGAAATCAAGAATCTTTAAACCGGGCACTGGTATCCGATTTTTTTTACAAACATTTTTACAATATATGATACTATTTAGTTTCTAAAACTCTGTGCCCTGTGAGAGGCTCGAACTCACGACCTTCAGATTATGCGAATGACTTGCTGCCTACTGCACCAACGAGGGAACCAGTGAACAGCAAGAGTCAGGCTTAGAGCAATTTTTGCGCTTTGATTGATATTAAGTATAATAAAAATCCACGTAACACATAATATATAAATCATTATGACAACTTGCACTACTGTTGTACTCAATTAAGGATGCCATGTTTTATGGCTGTCAAGTAATTTCTTCTCAGAAGCCACAAGATCCTCATAAGTAATACCTTCCGTACATTAAGACAGCCTGGAAATGAAGTTTCTTTAAACCGGGCACGGGTATCCGATTTTTTTACAAACATTTTTACAATGCATGATACTAGTTAGTTTCTAAAACTCAATGCCCCGTGTGAGGCTCGAACTCACGACCTTCAGATTATGAGACTGACGCGCTGCCTACTGCGCCAACGAGGCAACTAAAAATAACCATTGAGGCTCATACCAATTTTAGCGCTAAGATCGATACAGAGTATAATTAAAATCCATGTTACACGTATCATGTTAAATCAATAGGAGAATTTGAACTACTGTTGCACACAATTAGGAATGCCATGTTTTATGGCTGTCAAGTCATTTCCTCCCAGAAGCAACTAGGTTCTCAGAAGTAATACCTTCAGAATATTAAGATAGCCTGGAAATCAAGAATCTTTAAACCGGGCACTGGTATCCGATTTTTTTTACAAACATTTTTACAGTATATGATACTATTAAGTTTCTAATACTCTGTGCCCTGTGAGAGGCTCGAACTCACGACCAGCAGATTATGAGAATGACATGCTGCCTACTGCACCAACATGGGAACCATTGAACAGCAAGAGTCAGGCTTACAGCAATTGTTGCGCTAAGATTGATATTAAGTATAATAAAAATCCATGTTACACATATTATGTTAAATCAATATGAAAAATTTAACAACTGTTGTGCTCAATGAAGAATGCCATGTGTTATGGCTCTCAAGTAATTTCTTCTCAGAAGCCACAAGATCCTCATAAGTAATTCCTTCAGTATATCATGACAGCCGGGAAATGAAGTTTCTTTGAACCGGGCACGGGTATCCGATTTTTTTACAAACATTTTTACAATGCATGATACTTGTTAGTTTCTAAAACTCTATGCCCCGTGTGAGGCTCGAACTCACGACCTTCAGATTATGAGACTGACGCGCTGCCTACTGCGCCAACGAGGCAACTAAAACATAACCATTGAGGCTCATACCAATTTTAGCGCTAAGATCGATACAGAGTATAATTAAAATCCATGTTACACGTATCATGTTAAATCAATAGGAGAATTTGAACTACTGTTGCACACAATTAGGAATGCCATGTTTTATGGCTGTCAAGTCATTTCCTCCCAGAAGCAACTAGGTTCTCAGAAGTAATACCTTCAGAATATTAAGATAGCCTGGAAATCAAGAATCTTTAAACCGGGCACTGGTATCCGATTTTTTTTACAAACATTTTTACAGTATATGATACTATTAAGTTTCTAATACTCTGTGCCCTGTGAGAGGCTCGAACTCACGACCATCAGATTATGAGAATGACATGCTGCCTACTGCACCAACATGGGAACCATTGAACAGCAAGAGTCAGGCTTACAGCAATTTTTGCGCTAAGATTGATATTAAGTATAATAAAAATCCATGTTACACATATTATGTTAAATCAATATGAAAAATTTAACTACTGTTGTGCTCAATGAAGAATGCCATGTGTTATGGCTCTCAAGTAATTTCTTCTCAGAAGCCACAAGATTCTCATAAGTAATTCCTTCAGTATATCATGACAGCCGGGAAATGAAGTTTCTTTGAACCGGGCACGGGTATCCGATTTTTTTACAAACATTTTTACAATGCATGATACTTGTTAGTTTCTAAAACTCTATGCCCCGTGTGAGGCTCGAACTCACGACCTTCAGATTATGAGACTGACGCGCTGCCTACTGCGCCAACGAGGCAACCAGATCACAATCATTCAGGCTCATACCAATGTTTGCGCTAAGATCGATACAGAGTATAATTAAAATCCATGTTACACGTATCATGTTAAATCAATAGGAGAATTTGAACTACTGTTGTACACAATTAGGAATGCCATGTTTTATGGCTGTCAAGTCATTTCTTCCCAAAAGCAACAAGGTTCTCAGAAGTAATACCTTCAGAATATTAAGATGGCCTGGAAATCAAGAATCTTTAAACCGGGCACTGGTATCCGATTTTTTTTACAAACATTTTTACAATATATGATACTATTTAGTTTCTAAAACTCTGTCAAGTCATTTCTTCCCAGAAGCAACAAGGTTCTCAGAAGTAATACCTTCAGAATATTAAGATAGCCTGGAAATCAAGAATCTTTAAACCGGGCACTGGTATCCGATTTTTTTTACAAACATTTTTACAATATATGATACTATTTAGTTTCTAATACTCTGTGCCCTGTGAGAGGCTCGAACTCACGACCATCAGATTATGAGAATGACGTGCTGCCTACTGCACCAACATGGGAACCATTGAGCAGCAAGAGTCAGGCTTACAGCAATTTTTGCGCTAAGATTGATATTAAGTATAATAAAAATCCATGTTACACATATTATGTTAAATCAATATGAAAAATGTAACTACTGTTGTGCTCAATGAAGAATGCCATGTGTTATGGCTCTCAAGTAATTTCTTCTCAGAAGCCACAAGATCCTCATAAGTAATTCCTTCAGTATATCATGACAGCCGGGAAATGAAGTTTCTTTGAACCGGGCACGGGTATCCGATTTTTTTACAAACATTTTTACAATGCATGATACTTGTTAGTTTCTAAAACTCTATGCCCCGTGTGAGGCTCGAACTCACGACCTTCAGATTATGAGACTGACGCGCTGCCTACTGCGCCAACGAGACAACCAGATCACAACCAATTCAGGCTCATACCAATTTTTGCGCTAAGATCGATACAGAGTATAATTAAAATCCATGTTACACGTATCATGTTAAATCAATAGGAGAATTTGAACTACTGTTGTACACAATTAGGAATGCCATGTTTTATGGCTGTCAAGTCATTTCTTCCCAGAAGCAACAAGGTTCTCAGAAGTAATACCTTCAGAATATTAAGAGAGCCTGGAAATCAAGAATCTTTAAACCGGGCACTGGTATCCGATTTTTTTTACAAACATTTTTACAATATATGATACTATTTAGTTTCTAAAACTCTGTCAAGTAATTTCTTCCCAGAAGCAACAAGGTTCTCAGAAGTAATACCTTCAGAATATTAAGATAGCCTGGAAATCAAGAATCTTTAAACCGGGCACTGGTATCCGATTTTTTTTACAAACATTTTTACAATATATGATACTATTTAGTTTCTAAAAATCTGTGCCCTGTGAGAGGCTCGAACTCACGACCTTCAGATTATGCGAATGACGTGCTGCCTACTGCACCAACAAAACCAGTGAACCGCAAGAGTCAGGCTTAGAGCAATTTTTGCGCTTTGATTGATATTAAGTATAATAAAAATCCACGTAACACATAATATGTAAATCATTATGACAACTTCAACTACTGTTGTACTCAATTAAGGATGCCATGTTTTATGGCTGTCAAGTAATTTCTTCTCAGACGCCACAAGATTCTCATAAGTAATACCTTCCGTACATTAAGACAGCCTGGAAATGAAGTTTCTTTAAACCGGGCACGGGTATCCGATTTTTTTACAAACATTTTTACAATGCATGATACTTGTTAGTTTCTAAAACACTATGCCCCGTGTGAGGCTCGAACTCACGACCTTCAGATTATGAGACTGCCACGCTGCCTACTGCGCCAACGACCCAACCAGATCACAACCATTCAGGCTCATACCAATTTTTGCGCTAAGATCGATACAGAGTATAATTAAAATCCATGTTACACGTATCATGTTAAATCAATAGGAGAATTTGAACTACTGTTGTACACAATTAGGAATGCCATGTTTTATGGCTGTCAAGTCATTTCTTCCCAGAAGCAACAAGGTTCTCAGAAGTAATACCTTCAGAATATTAAGATAGCCTGGAAATCAAGAATCTTTAAACCGGGCACTGGTATCCGATTTTTTTTACAAACATTTTTACAATATATGATACTATTTAGTTTCTAAAACTCTGTCAAGTCATTTCTTCCCAGAAGCAACAAGGTTCTCAGAAGTAATACCTTCAGAATATTAAGATAGCCTGGAAATCAAGAATCTTTAAACCGGGCACTGGTATCCGATTTTTTTTACAAACATTTTTACAATATATGATACTATTTAGTTTCTAATACTCTGTGCCCTGTGAGAGGCTCGAACTCACGACCATCAGATTATGAGAATGACGTGCTGCCTACTGCACCAACATGGGAACCATTGAGCAGCAAGAGTCAGGCTTACAGCAATTTTTGCGCTAAGATTGATATTAAGTATAATAAAAATCCACGTAACACATAATATATAAATCATTATGACAACTTGAACTACTGTTGTACTCAATTAAGGATGCCATGTTTTATGGCTGTCAAGTAATTTCTTCTCAGAAGCCACAAGATTCTCATAAGTAATACCTTCCGTACATTAAGACAGCCTGGAAATGAAGTTTCTTTAAACCGGGCACGGGTATCCGATTTTTTTACAAACATTTTTACAATGCATGATACTAGTTAGTTTCTAAAACCCTATGCCCCGTGTGAGGCTCGAACTCACGACCTTCAGATTATGAGATTGACGCGCTGCCTACTGCGCCAACGAGGCAACCATATCACAACCATTGAGGCTCATACCAATTTTAGCGCTAAGATCGATACAGAGTATAATTAAAATCCATGTTACACGTATCATGTTAAATCAATAGGAGAATTTGAACTACTGTTGTACACAATTAGGAATGCCATGTTTTATGGCTGTCAAGTCATTTCTTCCCAGAAGCAACAAGGTTCTCAGAAGTAATACCTTCAGAATATTAAGATAGCCTGGAAATCAAGAATCTTTAAACCGGGCACTGGTATCCGATTTTTTTTACAAACATTTTTACAATATATGATACCATTTAGTTTCTAAAACTCTGTCAAGTCATTTCTTCCCAGAAGCAACAAGGTTCTCAGAAGTAATACCTTCAGAATATTAAGATAGTCTGGAAATCAAGAATCTTTAAACCGGGCACTGGTATCCGATTTTTTTTACAAACATTTTTACAATATATGATACTATTAAGTTTCTAATACTCTGTGCCCTGTGAGAGGCTCGAACTCACGACCATCAGATTATGAGAATGACATGCTGCCTACTGCACCAACATGGGAACCATTGAACAGCAAGAGTCAAGCTTACAGCAATTTTTGCGCTAAGATTGATATTAAGTATAATAAAAATCCATGTTACACATATTATGTTAAATCAATATGAAAAATTGAACTACTGTTGTGCTCAATGAAGAATTCCATGTGTTATGGCTCTCAAGTAATTTCTTCTCAGAAGCCACAAGATTCTCATAAGTAATTCCTTCAGTATATCATGACTGCCGGGAAATGAAGTTTCTTTGAACCGGGCACGGGTATCCGATTTTTTTACAAACATTTTTACAATGCATGATACTTGTTAGTTGCTAAAACTCTATGCCCCGTGTGAGGCTCGAACTCACGACCTTCAGATTATGAGACTGACGCGCTGCCTACTAGAGTATAACTAGAGTATATTTAAAGTCCATGTTACACGTATCATGTTAAATCAATAGGAGAATTTGAACTACTGTTGTACACAATTAGGAATGCCATGTTTTATGGCTGTCAAGTAATTTCTTCCCAGAAGCAACAAGGTTCTCAGAAGTAATACCTTCAGAATATTAAGATAGCCTGGAAATCAAGAATCTTTAATCCGGGCACTGGTATCCGATTTTTTTTACAAACATTTTTACAATATATGATACTATTTAGTTTCTAAAACTCTGTCAAGTCATTTCTTCCCAGAAGCAACAAGGTTCTCAGAAGTAATGCCTTCAGAATATTAAGATAGCCTGGAAATCAAGAATCTTTAAACCGGGCACTGGTATCCGATTTTTTTTACAAACATTTTTACAATATATGATACTATTTAGTTTCTAAAACTCTGTGCCCTGTGAGAGGCTCGAACTCACGACCTTCAGATTATGCGAATGACTTGCTGCCTACTGCACCAACGAGGGAACCAGTGAACAGCAAGAGTCAGGCTTAGAGCAATTTTTGCGCTTTGATTGATATTAAGTATAATAAAAATCCACGTAACACATAATATATAAATCATTATGACAACTTGCACTACTGTTGTACTCAATTAAGGATGCCATGTTTTATGGCTGTCAAGTAATTTCTTCTCAGAAGCCACAAGATCCTCATAAGTAATACCTTCCGTACATTAAGACAGCCTGGAAATGAAGTTTCTTTAAACCGGGCACGGGTATCCGATTTTTTTACAAACATTTTTACAATGCATGATACTAGTTAGTTTCTAAAACTCAATGCCCCGTGTGAGGCTCGAACTCACGACCTTCAGATTATGAGACTGACGCGCTGCCTACTGCGCCAACGAGGCAACTAAAACATAACCATTGAGGCTCATACCAATTTTAGCGCTAAGATCGATACAGAGTATAATTAAAATCCATGTTACACGTATCATGTTAAATCAATAGGAGAATTTGAACTACTGTTGCACACAATTAGGAATGCCATGTTTTATGGCTGTCAAGTCATTTCCTCCCAGAAGCAACTAGGTTCTCAGAAGTAATACCTTCAGAATATTAAGATAGCCTGGAAATCAAGAATCTTTAAACCGGGCACTGGTATCCGATTTTTTTTACAAACATTTTTACAATATATGATACTATTTAGTTTCTAAAACTCTGTCAAGTCATTTCTTCCCAAAAGCAACAAGGTTCTCAGAAGTAATACCTTCAGAATATTAAGATAGCCTGGAAATCAAGAATCTTTAAACCGGGCACTGGTATCCGATTTTTTTTACAAACATTTTTACAATATATGATACTATTTAGTTTCTAAAACTCTGTCAAGTCATTTCTTCCCAAAAGCAACAAGGTTCTCAGAAGTAATACCTTCAGAATATTAAGATAGCCTGGAAATCAAGAATCTTTAAACCGGGCACTGGTATCCGATTTTTTTTACAAACATTTTTACAGTATATGATACTATTAAGTTTCTAATACTCTGTGCCCTGTGAGAGGCTCGAACTCACGACCATCAGATTATGAGAATGACATGCTGCCTACTGCACCAACATGGGAACCATTGAACAGCAATAGTCAGGCTTACAGCAATTTTTGCGCTAAGATTGATATTAAGTATAATAAAAATCCATGTTACACATATTATGTTAAATCAATATGAAAAATTTAACTACTGTTGTGCTCAATGAAGAATGCCATGTGTTATGGCTCTCAAGTAATTTCTTCTCAGAAGCCACAAGATTCTCATAAGTAATTCCTTCAGTATATCATGACAGCCGGGAAATGAAGTTTCTTTGAACCGGGCACGGGTATCCGATTTTTTTACAAACATTTTTACAATGCATGATACTTGTTAGTTTCTAAAACTCTATGCCCCGTTTGAGGCTCGAACTCACGACCTTCAGATTATGAGACTGACGCGCTGCCTACTGCGCCAACGAGGCAACCAGATCACAATCATTCAGGCTCATACCAATGTTTGCGCTAAGATCGATACAGAGTATAATTAAAATCCATGTTACACGTATCATGTTAAATCAATAGGAGAATTTGAACTACTGTTGTACACAATTAGGAATGCCATGTTTTATGGCTGTCAAGTAATTTCTTCCCAGAAGCAACAAGGTTCTCAGAAGTAATACCTTCAGAATATTAAGATAGCCTGGAAATCAAGAATCTTTAAACCGGGCACTGGTATCCGATTTTTTTTACAAACATTTTTACAATATATGATACTATTTAGTTTCTAAAAATCCGTCAAGTCATTTCTTCCCAGAAGCAACAAGGTTCTCAGAAGTAATGCCTTCAGAATATTAAGATAGCCTGGAAATCAAGAATCTTTAAACCGGGCACTGGTATCCGATTTTTTTTACAAACATTTTTACAATATATGATACTATTTAGTTTCTAAAACTCTGTGCCCTGTGAGAGGCTCGAACTCACGACCTTCAGATTATGCGAATGACTTGCTGCCTACTGCACCAACGAGGGAACCAGTGAACAGCAAGAGTCAGGCTTAGAGCAATTTTTGCGCTTTGATTGATATTAAGTATAATAAAAATCCACGTAACACATAATATATAAATCATTATGACAACTTGCACTACTGTTGTACTCAATTAAGGATGCCATGTTTTATGGCTGTCAAGTAATTTCTTCTCAGAAGCCACAAGATCCTCATAAGTAATACCTTCCGTACATTAAGACAGCCTGGAAATGAAGTTTCTTTAAACCGGGCACGGGTATCCGATTTTTTTACAAACATTTTTACAATGCATGATACTAGTTAGTTTCTAAAACTCAATGCCCCGTGTGAGGCTCGAACTCACGACCTTCAGATTATGAGACTGACGCGCTGCCTACTGCGCCAACGAGGCAACTAAAAAATAACCATTGAGGCTCATACCAATTTTAGCGCTAAGATCGATACAGAGTATAATTAAAATCCATGTTACACGTATCATGTTAAATCAATAGGAGAATTTGAACTACTGTTGCACACAATTAGGAATGCCATGTTTTATGGCTGTCAAGTCATTTCCTCCCAGAAGCAACTAGGTTCTCAGAAGTAATACCTTCAGAATATTAAGATAGCCTGGAAATCAAGAATCTTTAAACCGGGCACTGGTATCCGATTTTTTTTACAAACATTTTTACAGTATATGATACTATTAAGTTTCTAATACTCTGTGCCCTGTGAGAGGCTCGAACTCACGACCAGCAGATTATGAGAATGACATGCTGCCTACTGCACCAACATGGGAACCATTGAACAGCAAGAGTCAGGCTTACAGCAATTGTTGCGCTAAGATTGATATTAAGTATAATAAAAATCCATGTTACACATATTATGTTAAATCAATATGAAAAATTTAACAACTGTTGTGCTCAATGAAGAATGCCATGTGTTATGGCTCTCAAGTAATTTCTTCTCAGAAGCCACAAGATCCTCATAAGTAATTCCTTCAGTATATCATGACAGCCGGGAAATGAAGTTTCTTTGAACCGGGCACGGGTATCCGATTTTTTTACAAACATTTTTACAATGCATGATACTTGTTAGTTTCTAAAACTCTATGCCCCGTGTGAGGCTCGAACTCACGACCTTCAGATTATGAGACTGACGCGCTGCCTACTGCGCCAACGAGGCAACTAAAACATAACCATTGAGGCTCATACCAATTTTAGCGCTAAGATCGATACAGAGTATAATTAAAATCCATGTTACACGTATCATGTTAAATCAATAGGAGAATTTGAACTACTGTTGCACACAATTAGGAATGCCATGTTTTATGGCTGTCAAGTCATTTCCTCCCAGAAGCAACTAGGTTCTCAGAAGTAATACCTTCAGAATATTAAGATAGCCTGGAAATCAAGAATCTTTAAACCGGGCACTGGTATCCGATTTTTTTTACAAACATTTTTACAGTATATGATACTATTAAGTTTCTAATACTCTGTGCCCTGTGAGAGGCTCGAACTCACGACCATCAGATTATGAGAATGACATGCTGCCTACTGCACCAACATGGGAACCATTGAACAGCAAGAGTCAGGCTTACAGCAATTTTTGCGCTAAGATTGATATTAAGTATAATAAAAATCCATGTTACACATATTATGTTAAATCAATATGAAAAATTTAACTACTGTTGTGCTCAATGAAGAATGCCATGTGTTATGGCTCTCAAGTAATTTCTTCTCAGAAGCCACAAGATTCTCATAAGTAATTCCTTCAGTATATCATGACAGCCGGGAAATGAAGTTTCTTTGAACCGGGCACGGGTATCCGATTTTTTTACAAACATTTTTACAATGCATGATACTTGTTAGTTTCTAAAACTCTATGCCCCGTGTGAGGCTCGAACTCACGACCTTCAGATTATGAGACTGACGCGCTGCCTACTGCGCCAACGAGGCAACCAGATCACAATCATTCAGGCTCATACCAATGTTTGCGCTAAGATCGATACAGAGTATAATTAAAATCCATGTTACACGTATCATGTTAAATCAATAGGAGAATTTGAACTACTGTTGTACACAATTAGGAATGCCATGTTTTATGGCTGTCAAGTCATTTCTTCCCAAAAGCAACAAGGTTCTCAGAAGTAATACCTTCAGAATATTAAGATGGCCTGGAAATCAAGAATCTTTAAACCGGGCACTGGTATCCGATTTTTTTTACAAACATTTTTACAATATATGATACTATTTAGTTTCTAAAACTCTGTCAAGTCATTTCTTCCCAGAAGCAACAAGGTTCTCAGAAGTAATACCTTCAGAATATTAAGATAGCCTGGAAATCAAGAATCTTTAAACCGGGCACTGGTATCCGATTTTTTTTACAAACATTTTTACAATATATGATACTATTTAGTTTCTAATACTCTGTGCCCTGTGAGAGGCTCGAACTCACGACCATCAGATTATGAGAATGACGTGCTGCCTACTGCACCAACATGGGAACCATTGAGCAGCAAGAGTCAGGCTTACAGCAATTTTTGCGCTAAGATTGATATTAAGTATAATAAAAATCCATGTTACACATATTATGTTAAATCAATATGAAAAATGTAACTACTGTTGTGCTCAATGAAGAATGCCATGTGTTATGGCTCTCAAGTAATTTCTTCTCAGAAGCCACAAGATCCTCATAAGTAATTCCTTCAGTATATCATGACAGCCGGGAAATGAAGTTTCTTTGAACCGGGCACGGGTATCCGATTTTTTTACAAACATTTTTACAATGCATGATACTTGTTAGTTTCTAAAACTCTATGCCCCGTGTGAGGCTCGAACTCACGACCTTCAGATTATGAGACTGACGCGCTGCCTACTGCGCCAACGAGGCAACCAGATCACAATCATTCAGGCTCATACCAATGTTTGCGCTAAGATCGATACAGAGTATAATTAAAATCCATGTTACACGTATCATGTTAAATCAATAGGAGAATTTGAACTACTGTTGTACACAATTAGGAATGCCATGTTTTATGGCTGTCAAGTCATTTCTTCCCAAAAGCAACAAGGTTCTCAGAAGTAATACCTTCAGAATATTAAGATGGCCTGGAAATCAAGAATCTTTAAACCGGGCACTGGTATCCGATTTTTTTTACAAACATTTTTACAATATATGATACTATTTAGTTTCTAAAACTCTGTCAAGTCATTTCTTCCCAGAAGCAACAAGGTTCTCAGAAGTAATACCTTCAGAATATTAAGATAGCCTGGAAATCAAGAATCTTTAAACCGGGCACTGGTATCCGATTTTTTTTACAAACATTTTTACAATATATGATACTATTTAGTTTCTAATACTCTGTGCCCTGTGAGAGGCTCGAACTCACGACCATCAGATTATGAGAATGACGTGCTGCCTACTGCACCAACATGGGAACCATTGAGCAGCAAGAGTCAGGCTTACAGCAATTTTTGCGCTAAGATTGATATTAAGTATAATAAAAATCCATGTTACACATATTATGTTAAATCAATATGAAAAATGTAACTACTGTTGTGCTCAATGAAGAATGCCATGTGTTATGGCTCTCAAGTAATTTCTTCTCAGAAGCCACAAGATCCTCATAAGTAATTCCTTCAGTATATCATGACAGCCGGGAAATGAAGTTTCTTTGAACCGGGCACGGGTATCCGATTTTTTTACAAACATTTTTACAATGCATGATACTTGTTAGTTTCTAAAACTCTATGCCCCGTGTGAGGCTCGAACTCACGACCTTCAGATTATGAGACTGACGCGCTGCCTACTGCGCCAACGAGACAACCAGATCACAACCAATTCAGGCTCATACCAATTTTTGCGCTAAGATCGATACAGAGTATAATTAAAATCCATGTTACACGTATCATGTTAAATCAATAGGAGAATTTGAACTACTGTTGTACACAATTAGGAATGCCATGTTTTATGGCTGTCAAGTCATTTCTTCCCAGAAGCAACAAGGTTCTCAGAAGTAATACCTTCAGAATATTAAGAGAGCCTGGAAATCAAGAATCTTTAAACCGGGCACTGGTATCCGATTTTTTTTACAAACATTTTTACAATATATGATACTATTTAGTTTCTAAAACTCTGTCAAGTAATTTCTTCCCAGAAGCAACAAGGTTCTCAGAAGTAATACCTTCAGAATATTAAGATAGCCTGGAAATCAAGAATCTTTAAACCGGGCACTGGTATCCGATTTTTTTTACAAACATTTTTACAATATATGATACTATTTAGTTTCTAAAAATCTGTGCCCTGTGAGAGGCTCGAACTCACGACCTTCAGATTATGCGAATGACGTGCTGCCTACTGCACCAACAAAACCAGTGAACCGCAAGAGTCAGGCTTAGAGCAATTTTTGCGCTTTGATTGATATTAAGTATAATAAAAATCCACGTAACACATAATATGTAAATCATTATGACAACTTCAACTACTGTTGTACTCAATTAAGGATGCCATGTTTTATGGCTGTCAAGTAATTTCTTCTCAGACGCCACAAGATTCTCATAAGTAATACCTTCCGTACATTAAGACAGCCTGGAAATGAAGTTTCTTTAAACCGGGCACGGGTATCCGATTTTTTTACAAACATTTTTACAATGCATGATACTTGTTAGTTTCTAAAACACTATGCCCCGTGTGAGGCTCGAACTCACGACCTTCAGATTATGAGACTGCCACGCTGCCTACTGCGCCAACGACCCAACCAGATCACAACCATTCAGGCTCATACCAATTTTTGCGCTAAGATCGATACAGAGTATAATTAAAATCCATGTTACACGTATCATGTTAAATCAATAGGAGAATTTGAACTACTGTTGTACACAATTAGGAATGCCATGTTTTATGGCTGTCAAGTCATTTCTTCCCAGAAGCAACAAGGTTCTCAGAAGTAATACCTTCAGAATATTAAGATAGCCTGGAAATCAAGAATCTTTAAACCGGGCACTGGTATCCGATTTTTTTTACAAACATTTTTACAATATATGATACTATTTAGTTTCTAAAACTCTGTCAAGTCATTTCTTCCCAGAAGCAACAAGGTTCTCAGAAGTAATACCTTCAGAATATTAAGATAGCCTGGAAATCAAGAATATTTAAACCGGGCACTGGAATCCGATTTTTTTTACAAACATTTTTACAATATATGATACTATTTAGTTTCTAAAACTCTGTGCCCTGTGAGAGGCTCGAACTCACGACCTTCAGATTATGCGAATGACGTGCTGCCTACTGCACCAACAAAACCAGTGAACCGCAAGAGTCAGGCTTAGGGCAATTTTTGCGCTTTGATTGATATTAAGCATAATAAAAATCCACGTAACACATAATATGTAAATCATTATGACAACTTCAACTACTGTTGTACTCAATTAAGGATGCCATGTTTTATGGCTGTCAAGTAATTTCTTCTCAGAAGCCACAAGATTTTCATAAGTAATACCTTCCGTACATTAAGACAGCCTGGAAATGAAGTTTCTTTAAACCGGGCACGGGTATCCGATTTTTTTACAAAATTTTTTACAATGCATGATACTAGTTAGTTTCTAAAACACTATGCCCCGTGTGAGGTTCGAACTCACGACCTTCAGATTATGAGACTGACGCGCTGCCTACTGCGCCAACGAGGCAACTAGATCACAACCATTGAGGCTCATACCAATTTTAGCGCTAAGATCGATACAGAGTATAATTAAAATCCATGTTACACGTATCATGTTAAATCAATAGGAGAATTTGAAGTACTGTTGTACACAATTAGGAATGCCATGTTTTATGGCTGTCAAGTCATTTCTTCCCAGAAGCAACAAGGTTCTCAGAAGTAATACCTTCAGAATATTAAGATAGCCTGGAAATCAAGAATCTTTAAACCGGGCACTGGTATCCGATTTTTTTTACAAACATTTTTACAATATATGATACTATTTAGTTTCTATAAATCTGTGCCCTGTGAGAGGCTCGAACTCACGACCTTCAGATTATGCAAATGACTTGCTGCCTACTGCACCAACGAGGGAACCAGTGAACAGCAAGAGTCAGGCTTAGAGCAATTTTTGCGCTTTGATTGATATTAAGTATAATAAAAATCCACGTAACACATAATATATAAATCATTATGACAACTTGAACTACTGTTGTACTCAATTAAGGATGCCATGTTTTATGGCTGTCAAGTAATTTCTTCTCAGAAGCCACAAGATTCTCATAAGTAATACCTTCCGTACATTAAGACAGCCTGGAAATGAAGTTTCTTTAAACCGGGCACGGGTATCCGATTTTTTTACAAACATTTTTACAATGCATGATACTTGTTAGTTTCTAAAACTCTATGCCCCGTGTGAGGCTCGAACTCACGACCTTCAGATTATGAGACTGCCACGCTGCCTACTGCGCCAACGAGCCAACCAGATCACAACCATTCAGGCTCATACCAATTTTTGCGCTAAGATCGATACAGAGTATAATTAAAATCCATGTTACACGTATCATGTTAAATCAATAGGAGATTTTGAACTACTGTTGTACACAATTAGGAATGCCATGTTTTATGGCTGTCAAGTCATTTCTTCCCAGAAGCAACAAGGTTCTCAGAAGTAATACCTTCAGAATATTAAGATAGCCTGGAAATCAAGAATCTTTAAACCGGGCACTGGTATCCGATTTTTTTTACAAACATTTTTACAATATATGATACTATTTAGTTTCTAAAACTCTGTCAAGTCATTTCTTCCCAGAAGCAACAAGGTTCTCAGAAGTAATACCTTCAGAATATTAAGATAGCCTGGAAATCAAGAATATTTAAACCGGGCACTGGAATCCGATTTTTTTTACAAACATTTTTACAATATATGATACTATTTAGTTTCTAAAACTCTGTGCCCTGTGAGAGGCTCGAACTCACGACCTTCAGATTATGCGAATGACGTGCTGCCTACTGCACCAACAAAACCAGTGAACCGCAAGAGTCAGGCTTAGAGCAATTTTTGCGCTTTGATTGATATTAAGCATAATAAAAATCCACGTAACACATAATATGTAAATCATTATGACAACTTCAACTACTGTTGTACTCAATTAAGGATGCCATGTTTTATGGCTGTCAAGTAATTTCTTCTCAGAAGCCACAAGATTTTCATAAGTAATACCTTCCGTACATTAAGACAGCCTGGAAATGAAGTTTCTTTAAACCGGGCACGGGTATCCGATTTTTTTACAAACATTTTTACAATGCATGATACTAGTTAGTTTCTAAAACACTATGCCCCGTGTGAGGCTCGAACTCACGACCTTCAGATTATGAGACTGACGCGCTGCCTACTGCGCCAACGAGGCAACTAGATCACAACCATTGAGGCTGATACCAATTTTAGCGCTAAGATCGATACAGAGTATAATTAAAATCCATGTTACACGTATCATGTTAAATCAATAGGAGAATTTGAACTACTGTTGTACACAATTAGGAATGCCATGTTTTATGGCTGTCAAGTCATTTCTTCCCAGAAGCAACAAGGTTCTCAGAAGTAATACCTTCAGAATATTAAGATAGCCTGGAAATCAAGAATCTTTAAACCGGGCACTGGTATCCGATTTTTTTTACAAACATTTTTACAATATATGATACTATTTAGTTTCTAATACTCTGTGCCCTGTGAGAGGCTCGAACTCACGACCATCAGATTATGAGAATGACATGCTGCCTACTGCACCAACATGGGAACCATTGAACAGCAAGAGTCAGGCTTACAGCAATTTTTGCGCTAAGATTGATATTAAGTATAATAAAAATCCATGTTACACATATTATGTTAAATCAATATGAAAAATTTAACTACTGTTGTGCTCAATGAAGAATGCCATGTGTTATGGCTCTCAAGTAATTTCTTCTCAGAAGCCACAAGATTCTCATAAGTAATTCCTTCAGTATATCATGACAGCCGGGAAATGAAGTTTCATTGAACCGGGCACGGGTATCCGATTTTTTTACAAACATTTTTACAATGCATGATACTTGTTAGTTGCTAAAACTCTATGCCCCGTGTGAGGCTCGAACTCACGACCTTCAGATTATGAGACTGACGCGCTGCCTACTAGAGTATAACTAGAGTATAATTAAAGTCCATGTTACACGTATCATGTTAAATCAATAGGAGAATTTGAACTACTGTTGTACACAATTAGGAATGCCATGTTTTATGGCTGTCAAGTAATTTCTTCCCAGAAGCAACAAGGTTCTCAGAAATAATACCTTCAGAATATTAAGATAGCCTGGAAATCAAGAATCTTTAAACCGGGCACTGGTATCCGATTTTTTTTACAAACATTTTTACAATATATGATACTATTTAGTTTCTAAAACTCTGTCAAGTCATTTCTTCCCAGAAGCAACAAGGTTCTCAGAAGTAATGCCTTCAGAATATTAAGATAGCCTGGAAATCAAGAATCTTTAAACCGGGCACTGGTATCCGATTTTTTTTACAAACATTTTTACAATATATGATACTATTTAGTTTCTAAAACTCTGTGCCCTGTGAGAGGCTCGAACTCACGACCTTCAGATTATGCGAATGACTTGCTGCCTACTGCACCAACGAGGGAACCAGTGAACAGCAAGAGTCAGGCTTAGAGCAATTTTTGCGCTTTGATTGATATTAAGTATAATAAAAATCCACGTAACACATAATATATAAATCATTATGACAACTTGCACTACTGTTGTACTCAATTAAGGATGCCATGTTTTATGGCTGTCAAGTAATTTCTTCTCAGAAGCCACAAGATCCTCATAAGTAATACCTTCCGTACATTAAGACAGCCTGGAAATGAAGTTTCTTTAAACCGGGCACGGGTATCCGATTTTTTTACAAACATTTTTACAATGCATGATACTAGTTAGTTTCTAAAACTCAATGCCCCGTGTGAGGCTCGAACTCACGACCTTCAGATTATGAGACTGACGCGCTGCCTACTGCGCCAACGAGGCAACTAAAACATAACCATTGAGGCTCATACCAATTTTAGCGCTAAGATCGATACAGAGTATAATTAAAATCCATGTTACACGTATCATGTTAAATCAATAGGAGAATTTGAACTACTGTTGCACACAATTAGGAATGCCATGTTTTATGGCTGTCAAGTCATTTCCTCCCAGAAGCAACTAGGTTCTCAGAAGTAATACCTTCAGAATATTAAGATAGCCTGGAAATCAAGAATCTTTAAACCGGGCACTGGTATCCGATTTTTTTTACAAACATTTTTACAGTATATGATACTATTAAGTTTCTAATACTCTGTGCCCTGTGAGAGGCTCGAACTCACGACCATCAGATTATGAGAATGACATGCTGCCTACTGCACCAACATGGGAACCATTGAACAGCAAGAGTCAGGCTTACAGCAATTTTTGCGCTAAGATTGATATTAAGTATAATAAAAATCCATGTTACACATATTATGTTAAATCAATATGAAAAATTTAACTACTGTTGTGCTCAATGAAGAATGCCATGTGTTATGGCTCTCAAGTAATTTCTTCTCAGAAGCCACAAGATTCTCATAAGTAATTCCTTCAGTATATCATGACAGCCGGGAAATGAAGTTTCTTTGAACCGGGCACGGGTATCCGATTTTTTTACAAACATTTTTACAATGCATGATACTTGTTAGTTTCTAAAACTCTATGCCCCGTGTGAGGCTCGAACTCACGACCTTCAGATTATGAGACTGACGCGCTGCCTACTGCGCCAACGAGGCAACCAGATCACAATCATTCAGGCTCATACCAATGTTTGCGCTAAGATCGATACAGAGTATAATTAAAATCCATGTTACACGTATCATGTTAAATCAATAGGAGAATTTGAACTACTGTTGTACACAATTAGGAATGCCATGTTTTATGGCTGTCAAGTCATTTCTTCCCAGAAGCAACAAGGTTCTCAGAAGTAATACCTTCAGAATATTAAGATGGCCTGGAAATCAAGAATCTTTAAACCGGGCACTGGTATCCGATTTTTTTTACAAACATTTTTACAATATATGATACTATTTAGTTTCTAAAACTCTGTCAAGTCATTTCTTCCCAGAAGCAACAAGGTTCTCAGAAGTAATACCTTCAGAATATTAAGATAGCCTGGAAATCAAGAATCTTTAAACCGGGCACTGGTATCCGATTTTTTTTACAAACATTTTTACAATATATGATACTATTTAGTTTCTAATACTCTGTGCCCTGTGAGAGGCTCGAACTCACGACCATCAGATTATGAGAATGACGTGCTG
The DNA here is from genome assembly GCF_026213295.1 of Gadus chalcogrammus. Taxonomy (NCBI): domain Eukaryota; kingdom Metazoa; phylum Chordata; class Actinopteri; order Gadiformes; family Gadidae; genus Gadus; species Gadus chalcogrammus. The sequence continues at coordinate 22,614,675 of NC_079429.1, read as the reverse complement.
CCTACTGCACCAACATGGGAACCATTGAGCAGCAAGAGTCAGGCTTACAGCAATTTTTGCGCTAAGATTGATATTAAGTATAATAAAAATCCACGTAACACATAATATATAAATCATTATGACAACTTGAACTACTGTTGTACTCAATTAAGGATGCCATGTTTTATGGCTGTCAAGTAATTTCTTCTCAGAAGCCACAAGATTCTCATAAGTAATACCTTCCGTACATTAAGACAGCCTGGAAATGAAGTTTCTTTAAACCGGGCACGGGTATCCGATTTTTTTACAAACATTTTTACAATGCATGATACTAGTTAGTTTCTAAAACCCTATGCCCCGTGTGAGGCTCGAACTCACGACCTTCAGATTATGAGATTGACGCGCTGCCTACTGCGCCAACGAGGCAACCATATCACAACCATTGAGGCTCATACCAATTTTAGCGCTAAGATCGATACAGAGTATAATTAAAATCCATGTTACACGTATCATGTTAAATCAATAGGAGAATTTGAACTACTGTTGTACACAATTAGGAATGCCATGTTTTATGGCTGTCAAGTCATTTCTTCCCAGAAGCAACAAGGTTCTCAGAAGTAATACCTTCAGAATATTAAGATAGCCTGGAAATCAAGAATCTTTAAACCGGGCACTGGTATCCGATTTTTTTTACAAACATTTTTACAATATATGATACCATTTAGTTTCTAAAACTCTGTCAAGTCATTTCTTCCCAGAAGCAACAAGGTTCTCAGAAGTAATACCTTCAGAATATTAAGATAGTCTGGAAATCAAGAATCTTTAAACCGGGCACTGGTATCCGATTTCTTTTACAAACATTTTTACAATATATGATACTATTAAGTTTCTAATACTCTGTGCCCTGTGAGAGGCTCGAACTCACGACCATCAGATTATGAGAATGACATGCTGCCTACTGCACCAACATGGGAACCATTGAACAGCAAGAGTCAAGCTTACAGCAATTTTTGCGCTAAGATTGATATTAAGTATAATAAAAATCCATGTTACACATATTATGTTAAATCAATATGAAAAATTGAACTACTGTTGTGCTCAATGAAGAATTCCATGTGTTATGGCTCTCAAGTAATTTCTTCTCAGAAGCCACAAGATTCTCATAAGTAATTCCTTCAGTATATCATGACTGCCGGGAAATGAAGTTTCTTTGAACCGGGCACGGGTATCCGATTTTTTTACAAACATTTTTACAATGCATGATACTTGTTAGTTGCTAAAACTCTATGCCCCGTGTGAGGCTCGAACTCACGACCTTCAGATTATGAGACTGACGCGCTGCCTACTAGAGTATAACTAGAGTATATTTAAAGTCCATGTTACACGTATCATGTTAAATCAATAGGAGAATTTGAACTACTGTTGTACACAATTAGGAATGCCATGTTTTATGGCTGTCAAGTAATTTCTTCCCAGAAGCAACAAGGTTCTCAGAAGTAATACCTTCAGAATATTAAGATAGCCTGGAAATCAAGAATCTTTAATCCGGGCACTGGTATCCGATTTTTTTTACAAACATTTTTACAATATATGATACTATTTAGTTTCTAAAACTCTGTCAAGTCATTTCTTCCCAGAAGCAACAAGGTTCTCAGAAGTAATGCCTTCAGAATATTAAGATAGCCTGGAAATCAAGAATCTTTAAACCGGGCACTGGTATCCGATTTTTTTTACAAACATTTTTACAATATATGATACTATTTAGTTTCTAAAACTCTGTGCCCTGTGAGAGGCTCGAACTCACGACCTTCAGATTATGCGAATGACTTGCTGCCTACTGCACCAACGAGGGAACCAGTGAACAGCAAGAGTCAGGCTTAGAGCAATTTTTGCGCTTTGATTGATATTAAGTATAATAAAAATCCACGTAACACATAATATATAAATCATTATGACAACTTGCACTACTGTTGTACTCAATTAAGGATGCCATGTTTTATGGCTGTCAAGTAATTTCTTCTCAGAAGCCACAAGATCCTCATAAGTAATACCTTCCGTACATTAAGACAGCCTGGAAATGAAGTTTCTTTAAACCGGGCACGGGTATCCGATTTTTTTACAAACATTTTTACAATGCATGATACTAGTTAGTTTCTAAAACTCAATGCCCCGTGTGAGGCTCGAACTCACGACCTTCAGATTATGAGACTGACGCGCTGCCTACTGCGCCAACGAGGCAACTAAAACATAACCATTGAGGCTCATACCAATTTTAGCGCTAAGATCGATACAGAGTATAATTAAAATCCATGTTACACGTATCATGTTAAATCAATAGGAGAATTTGAACTACTGTTGCACACAATTAGGAATGCCATGTTTTATGGCTGTCAAGTCATTTCCTCCCAGAAGCAACTAGGTTCTCAGAAGTAATACCTTCAGAATATTAAGATAGCCTGGAAATCAAGAATCTTTAAACCGGGCACTGGTATCCGATTTTTTTTACAAACATTTTTACAATATATGATACTATTTAGTTTCTAAAACTCTGTCAAGTCATTTCTTCCCAAAAGCAACAAGGTTCTCAGAAGTAATACCTTCAGAATATTAAGATAGCCTGGAAATCAAGAATCTTTAAACCGGGCACTGGTATCCGATTTTTTTTACAAACATTTTTACAATATATGATACTATTTAGTTTCTAAAACTCTGTCAAGTCATTTCTTCCCAAAAGCAACAAGGTTCTCAGAAGTAATACCTTCAGAATATTAAGATAGCCTGGAAATCAAGAATCTTTAAACCGGGCACTGGTATCCGATTTTTTTTACAAACATTTTTACAGTATATGATACTATTAAGTTTCTAATACTCTGTGCCCTGTGAGAGGCTCGAACTCACGACCATCAGATTATGAGAATGACATGCTGCCTACTGCACCAACATGGGAACCATTGAACAGCAATAGTCAGGCTTACAGCAATTTTTGCGCTAAGATTGATATTAAGTATAATAAAAATCCATGTTACACATATTATGTTAAATCAATATGAAAAATTTAACTACTGTTGTGCTCAATGAAGAATGCCATGTGTTATGGCTCTCAAGTAATTTCTTCTCAGAAGCCACAAGATTCTCATAAGTAATTCCTTCAGTATATCATGACAGCCGGGAAATGAAGTTTCTTTGAACCGGGCACGGGTATCCGATTTTTTTACAAACATTTTTACAATGCATGATACTTGTTAGTTTCTAAAACTCTATGCCCCGTTTGAGGCTCGAACTCACGACCTTCAGATTATGAGACTGACGCGCTGCCTACTGCGCCAACGAGGCAACCAGATCACAATCATTCAGGCTCATACCAATGTTTGCGCTAAGATCGATACAGAGTATAATTAAAATCCATGTTACACGTATCATGTTAAATCAATAGGAGAATTTGAACTACTGTTGTACACAATTAGGAATGCCATGTTTTATGGCTGTCAAGTCATTTCTTCCCAGAAGCAACAAGGTTCTCAGAAGTAATACCTTCAGAATATTAAGATAGCCTGGAAATCAAGAATCTTTAAACCGGGCAATGGTATCCGATTTTTTTTACAAACATTTTTACAATATATGATACTATTTAGTTTCTAAAAATCCGTCAAGTCATTTCTTCCCAGAAGCAACAAGGTTCTCAGAAGTAATGCCTTCAGAATATTAAGATAGCCTGGAAATCAAGAATCTTTAAACCGGGCACTGGTATCCGATTTTTTTTACAAACATTTTTACAATATATGATACTATTTAGTTTCTAAAACTCTGTGCCCTGTGAGAGGCTCGAACTCACGACCTTCAGATTATGCGAATGACTTGCTGCCTACTGCACCAACGAGGGAACCAGTGAACAGCAAGAGTCAGGCTTAGAGCAATTTTTGCGCTTTGATTGATATTAAGTATAATAAAAATCCACGTAACACATAATATATAAATCATTATGACAACTTGCACTACTGTTGTACTCAATTAAGGATGCCATGTTTTATGGCTGTCAAGTAATTTCTTCTCAGAAGCCACAAGATCCTCATAAGTAATACCTTCCGTACATTAAGACAGCCTGGAAATGAAGTTTCTTTAAACCGGGCACGGGTATCCGATTTTTTTACAAACATTTTTACAATGCATGATACTAGTTAGTTTCTAAAACTCAATGCCCCGTGTGAGGCTCGAACTCACGACCTTCAGATTATGAGACTGACGCGCTGCCTACTGCGCCAACGAGGCAACTAAAATATAACCATTGAGGCTCATACCAATTTTAGCGCTAAGATCGATACAGAGTATAATTAAAATCCATGTTACACGTATCATGTTAAATCAATAGGAGAATTTGAACTACTGTTGCACACAATTAGGAATGCCATGTTTTATGGCTGTCAAGTCATTTCCTCCCAGAAGCAACTAGGTTCTCAGAAGTAATACCTTCAGAATATTAAGATAGCCTGGAAATCAAGAATCTTTAAACCGGGCACTGGTATCCGATTTTTTTTACAAACATTTTTACAGTATATGATACTATTAAGTTTCTAATACTCTGTGCCCTGTGAGAGGCTCGAACTCACGACCAGCAGATTATGAGAATGACATGCTGCCTACTGCACCAACATGGGAACCATTGAACAGCAAGAGTCAGGCTTACAGCAATTGTTGCGCTAAGATTGATATTAAGTATAATAAAAATCCATGTTACACATATTATGTTAAATCAATATGAAAAATTTAACAACTGTTGTGCTCAATGAAGAATGCCATGTGTTATGGCTCTCAAGTAATTTCTTCTCAGAAGCCACAAGATCCTCATAAGTAATTCCTTCAGTATATCATGACAGCCGGGAAATGAAGTTTCTTTGAACCGGGCACGGGTATCCGATTTTTTTACAAACATTTTTACAATGCATGATACTTGTTAGTTTCTAAAACTCTATGCCCCGTGTGAGGCTCGAACTCACGACCTTCAGATTATGAGACTGACGCGCTGCCTACTGCGCCAACGAGGCAACCAGATCACAATCATTCAGGCTCATACCAATGTTTGCGCTAAGATCGATACAGAGTATAATTAAAATCCATGTTACACGTATCATGTTAAATCAATAGGAGAATTTGAACTACTGTTGTACACAATTAGGAATGCCATGTTTTATGGCTGTCAAGTAATTTCTTCCCAGAAGCAACAAGGTTCTCAGAAGTAATACCTTCAGAATATTAAGATAGCCTGGAAATCAAGAATCTTTAAACCGGGCACTGGTATCCGATTTTTTTTACAAACATTTTTACAATATATGATACTATTTAGTTTCTAAAACTCTGTCAAGTCATTTCTTCCCAGAAGCAACAAGGTTCTCAGAAGTAATGCCTTCAGAATATTAAGATAGCCTGGAAATCAAGAATCTTTAAACCGGGCACTGGTATCCGATTTTTTTTACAAACATTTTTACAATATATGATCCTATTTAGTTTCTAAAACTCTGTGCCCTGTGAGAGGCTCGAACTCACGACCTTCAGATTATGCGAATGACTTGCTGCCTACTGCACCAACGAGGGAACCAGTGAACAGCAAGAGTCAGGCTTAGAGCAATTTTTGCGCTTTGATTGATATTAAGTATGATAAAAATCCACGTAACACATAATATATAAATCATTATGACAACTTGCACTACTGTTGTACTCAATTAAGGATGCCATGTTTTATGGCTGTCAAGTAATTTCTTCTCAGAAGCCACAAGATCCTCATAAGTAATACCTTCCGTACATTAAGACAGCGTGGAAATGAAGTTTCTTTAAACCGGGCACGGGTATCCGATTTTTTTGCAAACATTTTTACAATGCATGATACTAGTTAGTTTCTAAAACTCAATGCCCCGTGTGAGGCTCGAACTCACGACCTTCAGATTATGAGACTGACGCGCTGCCTACTGCGCCAACGAGGCAACTAAAACATAACCATTGAGGCTCATACCAATTTTAGCGCTAAGATCGATACAGAGTATAATTAAAATCCATGTTACACGTATCATGTTAAATCAATAGGAGAATTTGAACTACTGTTGCACACAATTAGGAATGCCATGTTTTATGGCTGTCAAGTCATTTCCTCCCAGAAGCAACTAGGTTCTCAGAAGTAATACCTTCAGAATATTAAGATAGCCTGGAAATCAAGAATCTTTAAACCGGGCACTGGTATCCGATTTTTTTTACAAACATTTTTACAGTATATGATACTATTAAGTTTCTAATACTCTGTGCCCTGTGAGAGGCTCGAACTCACGACCATCAGATTATGAGAATGACATGCTGCCTACTGCACCAACATGGGAACCATTGAACAGCAAGAGTCAGGCTTACAGCAATTTTTGCGCTAAGATTGATATTAAGTATAATAAAAATCCATGTTACACATATTATGTTAAATCAATATGAAAAATTTAACTACTGTTGTGCTCAATGAAGAATGCCATGTGTTATGGCTCTCAAGTAATTTCTTCTCAGAAGCCACAAGATTCTCATAAGTAATTCCTTCAGTATATCATGACAGCCGGGAAATGAAGTTTCTTTGAACCGGGCACGGGTATCCGATTTTTTTACAAACATTTTTACAATGCATGATACTTGTTAGTTTCTAAAACTCTATGCCCCGTGTGAGGCTCGAACTCACGACCTTCAGATTATGAGACTGACGCGCTGCCTACTGCGCCAACGAGGCAACCAGATCACAATCATTCAGGCTCATACCAATGTTTGCGCTAAGATCGATACAGAGTATAATTAAAATCCATGTTACACGTATCATGTTAAATCAATAGGAGAATTTGAACTACTGTTGTACACAATTAGGAATGCCATGTTTTATGGCTGTCAAGTCATTTCTTCCCAAAAGCAACAAGGTTCTCAGAAGTAATACCTTCAGAATATTAAGATGGCCTGGAAATCAAGAATCTTTAAACCGGGCACTGGTATCCGATTTTTTTTACAAACATTTTTACAATATATGATACTATTTAGTTTCTAAAACTCTGTCAAGTCATTTCTTCCCAGAAGCAACAAGGTTCTCAGAAGTAATACCTTCAGAATATTAAGATAGCCTGGAAATCAAGAATCTTTAAACCGGGCACTGGTATCCGATTTTTTTTACAAACATTTTTACAATATATGATACTATTTAGTTTCTAATACTCTGTGCCCTGTGAGAGGCTCGAACTCACGACCATCAGATTATGAGAATGACGTGCTGCCTACTGCACCAACATGGGAACCATTGAGCAGCAAGAGTCAGGCTTACAGCAATTTTTGCGCTAAGATTGATATTAAGTAGAATAAAAATCCATGTTACACATATTATGTTAAATCAATATGAAAAATGTAACTACTGTTGTGCTCAATGAAGAATGCCATGTGTTATGGCTCTCAAGTAATTTCTTCTCAGAAGCCACAAGATCCTCATAAGTAATTCCTTCAGTATATCAGGACAGCCGGGAAATGAAGTTTCTTTGAACCGGGCACGGGTATCCGATTTTTTTACAAACATTTTTACAATGCATGATACTTGTTAGTTTCTAAAACTCTATGCCCCGTGTGAGGCTCGAACTCACGACCTTCAGATTATGAGACTGACGCGCTGCCTACTGCGCCAACGAGACAACCAGATCACAACCAATTCAGGCTCATACCAATTTTTGCGCTAAGATCGATACAGAGTATAATTAAAATCCATGTTACACGTATCATGTTAAATCAATAGGAGAATTTGAACTACTGTTGTACACAATTAGGAATGCCATGTTTTATGGCTGTCAAGTCATTTCTTCCCAGAAGCAACAAGGTTCTCAGAAGTAATACCTTCAGAATATTAAGATAGCCTGGAAATCAAGAATCTTTAAACCGGGCACTGGTATCCGATTTTTTTTACAAACATTTTTACAATATATGATACTATTTAGTTTCTAAAACTCTGTCAAGTAATTTCTTCCCAGAAGCAACAAGGTTCTCAGAAGTAATACCTTCAGAATATTAAGATAGCCTGGAAATCAAGAATCTTTAAACCGGGCACTGGTATCCGATTTTTTTTACAAACATTTTTACAATATATGATACTATTTAGTTTCTAAAAATCTGTGCCCTGTGAGAGGCTCGAACTCACGACCTTCAGATTATGCGAATGACGTGCTGCCTACTGCACCAACAAAACCAGTGAACCGCAAGAGTCAGGCTTAGAGCAATTTTTGCGCTTTGATTGATATTAAGTATAATAAAAATCCACGTAACACATAATATGTAAATCATTATGACAACTTCAACTACTGTTGTACTCAATTAAGGATGCCATGTTTTATGGCTGTCAAGTAATTTCTTCTCAGACGCCACAAGATTCTCATAAGTAATACCTTCCGTACATTAAGACAGCCTGGAAATGAAGTTTCTTTAAACCGGGCACGGGTATCCGATTTTTTTACAAACATTTTTACAATGCATGATACTTGTTAGTTTCTAAAACACTATGCCCCGTGTGAGGCTCGAACTCACGACCTTCAGATTATGAGACTGCCACGCTGCCTACTGCGCCAACGACCCAACCAGATCACAACCATTCAGGCTCATACCAATTTTTGCGCTAAGATCGATACAGAGTATAATTAAAATCCATGTTACACGTATCATGTTAAATCAATAGGAGAATTTGAACTACTGTTGTACACAATTAGGAATGCCATGTTTTATGGCTGTCAAGTCATTTCTTCCCAGAAGCAACAAGGTTCTCAGAAGTAATACCTTCAGAATATTAAGATAGCCTGGAAATCAAGAATCTTTAAACCGGGCACTGGTATCCGATTTTTTTTACAAACATTTTTACAATATATGATACTATTTAGTTTCTAAAACTCTGTCAAGTCATTTCTTCCCAGAAGCAACAAGGTTCTCAGAAGTAATACCTTCAGAATATTAAGATAGCCTGGAAATCAAGAATATTTAAACCGGGCACTGGAATCCGATTTTTTTTACAAACATTTTTACAATATATGATACTATTTAGTTTCTAAAACTCTGTGCCCTGTGAGAGGCTCGAACTCACGACCTTCAGATTATGCGAATGACGTGCTGCCTACTGCACCAACAAAACCAGTGAACCGCAAGAGTCAGGCTTAGGGCAATTTTTGCGCTTTGATTGATATTAAGCATAATAAAAATCCACGTAACACATAATATGTAAATCATTATGACAACTTCAACTACTGTTGTACTCAATTAAGGATGCCATGTTTTATGGCTGTCAAGTAATTTCTTCTCAGAAGCCACAAGATTTTCATAAGTAATACCTTCCGTACATTAAGACAGCCTGGAAATGAAGTTTCTTTAAACCGGGCACGGGTATCCGATTTTTTTACAAAATTTTTTACAATGCATGATACTAGTTAGTTTCTAAAACACTATGCCCCGTGTGAGGTTCGAACTCACGACCTTCAGATTATGAGACTGACGCGCTGCCTACTGCGCCAACGAGGCAACTAGATCACAACCATTGAGGCTCATACCAATTTTAGCGCTAAGATCGATACAGAGTATAATTAAAATCCATGTTACACGTATCATGTTAAATCAATAGGAGAATTTGAAGTACTGTTGTACACAATTAGGAATGCCATGTTTTATGGCTGTCAAGTCATTTCTTCCCAGAAGCAACAAGGTTCTCAGAAGTAATACCTTCAGAATATTAAGATAGCCTGGAAATCAAGAATCTTTAAACCGGGCACTGGTATCCGATTTTTTTTACAAACATTTTTACAATATATGATACTATTTAGTTTCTAAAACTCTGTCAAGTCATTTCTTCCCAGAAGCAACAAGGTTCTCAGAAGTAATACCTTCAGAATATTAAGATAGCCTGGAAATCAAGAATCTTTAAACCGGGCACTGGTATCCGATTTTTTTTACAAACATTTTTACAATATATGATACTATTTAGTTTCTATAAATCTGTGCCCTGTGAGAGGCTCGAACTCACGACCTTCAGATTATGCAAATGACTTGCTGCCTACTGCACCAACGAGGGAACCAGTGAACAGCAAGAGTCAGGCTTAGAGCAATTTTTGCGCTTTGATTGATATTAAGTATAATAAAAATCCACGTAACACATAATATATAAATCATTATGACAACTTGAACTACTGTTGTACTCAATTAAGGATGCCATGTTTTATGGCTGTCAAGTAATTTCTTCTCAGAAGCCACAAGATTCTCATAAGTAATACCTTCCGTACATTAAGACAGCCTGGAAATGAAGTTTCTTTAAACCGGGCACGGGTATCCGATTTTTTTACAAACATTTTTACAATGCATGATACTTGTTAGTTTCTAAAACTCTATGCCCCGTGTGAGGCTCGAACTCACGACCTTCAGATTATGAGACTGCCACGCTGCCTACTGCGCCAACGAGCCAACCAGATCACAACCATTCAGGCTCATACCAATTTTTGCGCTAAGATCGATACAGAGTATAATTAAAATCCATGTTACACGTATCATGTTAAATCAATAGGAGATTTTGAACTACTGTTGTACACAATTAGGAATGCCATGTTTTATGGCTGTCAAGTCATTTCTTCCCAGAAGCAACAAGGTTCTCAGAAGTAATACCTTCAGAATATTAAGATAGCCTGGAAATCAAGAATCTTTAAACCGGGCACTGGTATCCGATTTTTTTTACAAACATTTTTACAATATATGATACTATTTAGTTTCTAAAACTCTGTCAAGTCATTTCTTCCCAGAAGCAACAAGGTTCTCAGAAGTAATACCTTCAGAATATTAAGATAGCCTGGAAATCAAGAATATTTAAACCGGGCACTGGAATCCGATTTTTTTTACAAACATTTTTACAATATATGATACTATTTAGTTTCTAAAACTCTGTGCCCTGTGAGAGGCTCGAACTCACGACCTTCAGATTATGCGAATGACGTGCTGCCTACTGCACCAACAAAACCAGTGAACCGCAAGAGTCAGGCTTAGAGCAATTTTTGCGCTTTGATTGATATTAAGCATAATAAAAATCCACGTAACACATAATATGTAAATCATTATGACAACTTCAACTACTGTTGTACTCAATTAAGGATGCCATGTTTTATGGCTGTCAAGTAATTTCTTCTCAGAAGCCACAAGATTTTCATAAGTAATACCTTCCGTACATTAAGACAGCCTGGAAATGAAGTTTCTTTAAACCGGGCACGGGTATCCGATTTTTTTACAAACATTTTTACAATGCATGATACTAGTTAGTTTCTAAAACACTATGCCCCGTGTGAGGCTCGAACTCACGACCTTCAGATTATGAGACTGACGCGCTGCCTACTGCGCCAACGAGGCAACTAGATCACAACCATTGAGGCTGATACCAATTTTAGCGCTAAGATCGATACAGAGTATAATTAAAATCCATGTTACACGTATCATGTTAAATCAATAGGAGAATTTGAACTACTGTTGTACACAATTAGGAATGCCATGTTTTATGGCTGTCAAGTCATTTCTTCCCAGAAGCAACAAGGTTCTCAGAAGTAATACCTTCAGAATATTAAGATAGCCTGGAAATCAAGAATCTTTAAACCGGGCACTGGTATCCGATTTTTTTTACAAACATTTTTACAATATATGATACTATTTAGTTTCTAATACTCTGTGCCCTGTGAGAGGCTCGAACTCACGACCATCAGATTATGAGAATGACATGCTGCCTACTGCACCAACATGGGAACCATTGAACAGCAAGAGTCAGGCTTACAGCAATTTTTGCGCTAAGATTGATATTAAGTATAATAAAAATCCATGTTACACATATTATGTTAAATCAATATGAAAAATTTAACTACTGTTGTGCTCAATGAAGAATGCCATGTGTTATGGCTCTCAAGTAATTTCTTCTCAGAAGCCACAAGATTCTCATAAGTAATTCCTTCAGTATATCATGACAGCCGGGAAATGAAGTTTCATTGAACCGGGCACGGGTATCCGATTTTTTTACAAACATTTTTACAATGCATGATACTTGTTAGTTGCTAAAACTCTATGCCCCGTGTGAGGCTCGAACTCACGACCTTCAGATTATGAGACTGACGCGCTGCCTACTAGAGTATAACTAGAGTATAATTAAAGTCCATGTTACACGTATCATGTTAAATCAATAGGAGAATTTGAACTACTGTTGTACACAATTAGGAATGCCATGTTTTATGGCTGTCAAGTAATTTCTTCCCAGAAGCAACAAGGTTCTCAGAAATAATACCTTCAGAATATTAAGATAGCCTGGAAATCAAGAATCTTTAAACCGGGCACTGGTATCCGATTTTTTTTACAAACATTTTTACAATATATGATACTATTTAGTTTCTAAAACTCTGTCAAGTCATTTCTTCCCAGAAGCAACAAGGTTCTCAGAAGTAATGCCTTCAGAATATTAAGATAGCCTGGAAATCAAGAATCTTTAAACCGGGCACTGGTATCCGATTTTTTTTACAAACATTTTTACAATATATGATACTATTTAGTTTCTAAAACTCTGTGCCCTGTGAGAGGCTCGAACTCACGACCTTCAGATTATGCGAATGACTTGCTGCCTACTGCACCAACGAGGGAACCAGTGAACAGCAAGAGTCAGGCTTAGAGCAATTTTTGCGCTTTGATTGATATTAAGTATAATAAAAATCCACGTAACACATAATATATAAATCATTATGACAACTTGCACTACTGTTGTACTCAATTAAGGATGCCATGTTTTATGGCTGTCAAGTAATTTCTTCTCAGAAGCCACAAGATCCTCATAAGTAATACCTTCCGTACATTAAGACAGCCTGGAAATGAAGTTTCTTTAAACCGGGCACGGGTATCCGATTTTTTTACAAACATTTTTACAATGCATGATACTAGTTAGTTTCTAAAACTCAATGCCCCGTGTGAGGCTCGAACTCACGACCTTCAGATTATGAGACTGACGCGCTGCCTACTGCGCCAACGAGGCAACTAAAACATAACCATTGAGGCTCATACCAATTTTAGCGCTAAGATCGATACAGAGTATAATTAAAATCCATGTTACACGTATCATGTTAAATCAATAGGAGAATTTGAACTACTGTTGCACACAATTAGGAATGCCATGTTTTATGGCTGTCAAGTCATTTCCTCCCAGAAGCAACTAGGTTCTCAGAAGTAATACCTTCAGAATATTAAGATAGCCTGGAAATCAAGAATCTTTAAACCGGGCACTGGTATCCGATTTTTTTTACAAACATTTTTACAGTATATGATACTATTAAGTTTCTAATACTCTGTGCCCTGTGAGAGGCTCGAACTCACGACCATCAGATTATGAGAATGACATGCTGCCTACTGCACCAACATGGGAACCATTGAACAGCAAGAGTCAGGCTTACAGCAATTGTTGCGCTAAGATTGATATTAAGTATAATAAAAATCCATGTTACACATATTATGTTAAATCAATATGAAAAATTTAACAACTGTTGTGCTCAATGAAGAATGCCATGTGTTATGGCTCTCAAGTAATTTCTTCTCAGAAGCCACAAGATCCTCATAAGTAATTCCTTCAGTATATCATGACAGCCGGGAAATGAAGTTTCTTTGAACCGGGCACGGGTATCCGATTTTTTTACAAACATTTTTACAATGCATGATACTTGTTAGTTTCTAAAACTCTATGCCCCGTGTGAGGCTCGAACTCACGACCTTCAGATTATGAGACTGACGCGCTGCCTACTGCGCCAACGAGGCAACCAGATCACAATCATTCAGGCTCATACCAATGTTTGCGCTAAGATCGATACAGAGTATAATTAAAATCCATGTTACACGTATCATGTTAAATCAATAGGAGAATTTGAACTACTGTTGTACACAATTAGGAATGCCATGTTTTATGGCTGTCAAGTAATTTCTTCCCAGAAGCAACAAGGTTCTCAGAAGTAATACCTTCAGAATATTAAGATAGCCTGGAAATCAAGAATCTTTAAACCGGGCACTGGTATCCGATTTTTTTTACAAACATTTTTACAATATATGATACTATTTAGTTTCTAAAACTCTGTCAAGTCATTTCTTCCCAGAAGCAACAAGGTTCTCAGAAGTAATGCCTTCAGAATATTAAGATAGCCTGGAAATCAAGAATCTTTAAACCGGGCACTGGTATCCGATTTTTTTTACAAACATTTTTACAATATATGATCCTATTTAGTTTCTAAAACTCTGTGCCCTGTGAGAGGCTCGAACTCACGACCTTCAGATTATGCGAATGACTTGCTGCCTACTGCACCAACGAGGGAACCAGTGAACAGCACGAGTCAGGCTTAGAGCAATTTTTGCGCTTTGATTGATATTAAGTATAATAAAAATCCACGTAACACATAATATATAAATCATTATGACAACTTGCACTACTGTTGTACTCAATTAAGGATGCCATGTTTTATGGCTGTCAAGTAATTTCTTCTCAGAAGCCACAAGATCCTCATTCTTGATTTCCAGGCTATCTTAATATTCTGAAGGCATTACTTCTGAGAACCTTGTTGCTTCTGGGAAGAAATAACTTGACAGAGTTTTAGAAACTAAATAGTATCATATATTGTAAAAATGTTTGTAAAAAAAATCGGATACCAGTGCCCGGTTTAAAGATTCTTGATTTCCAGGCTATCTTAATATTCTGAAGGTATTACTTCTGAGAACCTTGTTGCTTCTGGGAAGAAATTACTTGACAGCCATAAAACATGGCATTCCTAATTGTGTACAACAGTAGTTCAAATTCTCCTATTGATTTAACATGATACGTGTAACATGGATTTTAATTATACTCTGTATCGATCTTAGCGCAAACATTGGTATGAGCCTGAATGCCTCAAGTCATTTCTTCCCAGAAGCAACAAGGTTCTCATAAGTAATACCTTCAGAATATTAAGATAGCCTGGAAATCAAGAATCTTTAAACCGGGCACTGGTATCCGATTTTTTTTACAAACATTTTTACAATATATGATACTATTTAGTTTCTAAAACTCTGTCAAGTCATTTCTTCCCAGAAGCAACAAGGTTCTCAGAAGTAATACCTTCAGAATATTAAGATAGCCTGGAAATCAAGAATCTTTAAACCGGGCACTGGTATCCGATTTATTTTACAAACATTTTTACAATATAAGATACTATTTAGTTTCTACAAATCTGTGCCCTGTGAGAGGCTCGAACTCACGACCTTCAGATTATGCAAATGACTTGCTGCCTACTGCACCAACGAGGGAACCAGTGAACAGCAAGAGTCAGGCTTAGAGCAATTTTTGCGCTTTGATTGATATTAAGTATAATAAAAATCCACGTAACACATAATATATAAATCATTATGACAACTTGAACTACTGTTGTACTCAATTAAGGATGCCATGTTTTATGGCTGTCAAGTAATTTCTTCTCAGAAGCCACAAGATTCTCATAAGTAATACCTTCCGTACATTAAGACAGCCTGGAAATGAAGTTTCTGTAAACCGGGCACGGGTATCCGATTTTTTTACAAACATTTTTACAATGCATGATACTTGTTAGTTTCTAAAACTCAATGCCCCGTGTGAGGCTCGAACTCTCGACCTTCAGATTATGAGACTGACGCGCTGCCTACTGCGCCAACGAGGCAACCAGATCACAACTATTCAGGCTCATACCAATGTTTACGCTAAGATCGATACAGAGTATAATTAAAATCCATGTTACACGTATCATGTTAAATCAATAGGAGAATTTGAACTACTGTTGTACACAATTAGGAATGCCATGTTTTATGTCTGTCAAGTCATTTCTTCCCAGAAGCAACAAGGTTCTCAGAAGTAATACCTTCAGAATATTAAGATAGCCAGGAAATCAATAATCTTTATACCGGGCACTGGTATCCGATTTTTTTTACAAACATTTTTACAATATATGATACTATTTAGTTTCTAAAACTCTGTCAAGTCATTTCTTCCCAGAAGCAACAAGGTTCTCATAAGTAATACCTTCAGAATATTAAGATAGCCTGGAAATCAAGAATCTTTAAACCGGGCACTGGTATCCGATTTTTTTTACAAACATTTTTACAATATATGATACTATTTAGTTTCTAAAACTCTGTCAAGTCATATCTTCCCAGAAGCAACAAGGTTCTCAGAAGTAATACCTTCAGAATATTAAGATAGCCTGGAAATCAAGAATCTTTAAACCGGGCACTGGTATCCGATTTTTTTTACAAACATTTTTACAATATATGATACTATTTAGTTTCTAAAAATCTGTGCCCTGTGAGAGGCTCGAACTCACGACCTTCAGATTATGCGAATGACTTGCTGCCTACTGCACCAACGAGGGAACCAGTGAACAGCAAGAGTCAGGCTTAGAGCAATTTTTGCGCTTTGATTGATATTAAGTATAATAAAAATCCACGTAACACATAATATATAAATCATTATGACAACTTGAACTACTGTTGTACTCAATTAAGGATGCCATGTTTTATGGCTGTCAAGTAATTTCTTCTCAGAAGCCACAAGATTCTCATAAGTAATACCTTCCGTACATTAAGACAGCCTGGAAATGAAGTTTCCTTAAACCGGGCACGGGTATCCGATTTTTTTACAAACATTTTTACAATGCATGATACTAGTTAGTTTCTAAAACTCAATGCCCCGTGTGAGGCTCGAACTCGCGACCTTCAGATTATGAGACTGACGCGCTGCCTACTGCGCCAACGAGGCAACTAAATCATAACCATTCAGGCTCATACCAATTTTTGCGCTAAGATCGATACAAAGTATTATAAAAATCCATGTTACACGTATCATGTTAAATCAATAGGAACATTTGAACCACTGTTGTACACAATTAGGAATGCCATGTTTTATGGCTGTCAAGTCATTTCTTCCCAGAAGCAACAAGGTTCTCAGAAGTAATACCTTCAGAATATTAAGATAGCCTGGAAATCAAGAATCTTTAAACCGGGCACTGGTATCCGATTTTTTTTACAAACATTTTTACAATATATGATACTATTTAGTTTCTAAAACTCTGTCAAGTCATATCTTCCCAGAAGCAACAAGGTTCTCAGAAGTAATACCTTCAGAATATTAAGATAGCCTGGAAATCAAGAATCTTTAAACCGGGCACTGGTATGCGATTTTTTTTACAAACATTTTTACAATATATGATACTATTTCGTTTCTAAAAATCTGTGCCCTGTGAGAGGCTCGAACTCACGACCTTCAGATTATGCGAATAACTTGCTGCCTACTGCACCAACGAGGGAACCAGTGAACAGCAAGAGTAAGGCTTAGAGCAATTTTTGCGCTTTGATTGATATTAAGTATAATAAAAATCCACCTAACACATAATATATAAATCATTATGACAACTTGAACTACTGTTGTACTCAATTAAGGATGCCATGTTTTATGGCTGTCAAGTAATTTCTTCTCAGAAGCCACAAGATTCTCATAAGTAATACCTTCCGTACATTAAGACAGCCTGGAAATGAAGTTTCTTTAAACCGGGCACGGGTATCCGATTTTTTTACAAACATTTTTACAATGCAGGATACTAGTTAGTTTCTAAAAATCAATGCCCCGTTTGAGGCTCGAACTCACGATCTTCAGATTATGAGACTTGGCCTACTTCGCAAACGAGGCAACCAAATCATAACCATTCAGGCTCATACCAATTTTTACGCTAAGATCGATACAAAGTATTATAAAAATCCATGTTACACGTATCATGTTAAATCAATAGGAACATTTGAACTACTGTTGTACACAATTAGGAATGCCATGTTTTATGGCTGTCAAGTCATTTCTTCCCAGAAGCAACAAGGTTCTCAGAAGTAATACCTTCAGAATATTAAGATAGCCTGGAAATCAAGAATCTTTAAACCGGGCACTGGTATCCGATTTTTTTTACAAACATTTTTACAATATATGATACTATTTAGTTTCTAAAACTCTGTCAAGTCATTTCTTCCCAGAAGCAACAAGGTTCTCAGAAGTAATACCTTCAGAATATTAAGATAGTCTGGAAATCAAGAATCTTTAAACCGGGCACTGGTATCCGATTTTTTTTACAAACATTTTTACAATATATGATACTATTAAGTTTCTAATACTCTGTGCCCTGTGAGAGGCTCGAACTCACGACCATCAGATTATGAGAATGACATGCTGCCTACTGCACCAACATGGGAACCATTGAACAGCAAGAGTCAAGCTTACAGCAAATTTTGCGCTAAGATTGATATTAAGTATAATAAAAATCCATGTTACACATATTAAGTTAAATCAATATGAAAAATTTAACTACTGTTGTGCTCAATGAAGAATTCCATGTGTTATGGCTCTCAAGTAATTTCTTCTCAGAAGCCACAAGATTCTCATAAGTAATTCCTTCAGTATATCATGACAGCCGGGAAAGAAGTTTCTTTGAACCGGGCACGGGTATCCGATTTTTTTACAAACATTTTTACAATGCATGATACTTGTTAGTTGCTAAAACTCTATGCCCCGTGTGAGGCTCGAACTCACGACCTTCAGATTATGAGACTGACGCACTGCCTACTAGAGTATAACTAGAGTATAATTAAAATCCATGTTACACGTATCATGTTAAATCAATAGGAGAATTTGAACTACTGTTGTACACAATTAGGAATGCCATGTTTTATGGCTGTCAAGTAATTTCTTCCCAGAAGCAACAAGGTTCTCAGAAGTAATACCTTCAGAATATTAAGATAGCCTGGAAATCAAGAATCTTTAAACCGGGCACTGGTATCCGATTTTTTTTACAAACATTTTTACAATATATGATACTATTTAGTTTCTAAAACTCTGTCAAGTCATTTCTTCCCAGAAGCAACAAGGTTCTCAGAAGTAATACCTTCAGAATATTAAGATAGCCTGGAAATCAAGAATCTTTAAACCGGGCACTGGTATCCGATTTTTTTTACAAACATTTTTACAATATATGATACCATTAAGTTTCTAATACTCTGTGCCCTGTGAGAGGCTCGAACTCACGACCATCAGATTATGAGAATGACATGCTGCCTACTGCACCAACATGGGAACCATTGAACAGCAAGAGTCAAGCTTACAGCAATTTTTGCGCTAAGATTGATATTAAGTATAATAAAAATCCATGTTACACATATTATGTTAAATCAATATGAAAAATTTAACTACTGTTGTGCTCAATGAAGAATTCCATGTGTTATGGCTCTCAAGTAATTTCTTCTCAGAAGCCACAAGATTCTCATAAGTAATTCCTTCAGTATATGACAGCCGGGAAATGAAGTTTCTTTGAACCGGGCACGGGTATCCGATTTTTTTACAAACATTTTTACAATGCATGATACTTGTTAGTTTCTAAAACTCTATACCCCGTGTGAGGCTCGAACTCACGACCTTCAGATTATGAGACTGACGCGCTGCCTACTGCGCCAACGAGGCAACCAGATCACAACCATTCAGGCTCATACCAATGTTTACGCTAAGATCGATACAGAGTATAATTAAAATCCATGTTACACGTATCATGTTAAATCAATAGGAGAATTTGAACTACTGTTGTACACAATTAGGAATGCCATGTTTTATGGCTGTCAAGTCATTTCTTCCCAGAAGCAACAAGGTTCTCAGAAGTAATACCTTCAGAATATTAAGATAGCCTGGAAATCAATAATCTTTAAACCGGGCACTGGTATCCGATTTTTTTTACAAACATTTTTACAATATATGATACTATTTAGTTTCTAAAACTCTGTCAAGTCATTTCTTCCCAGAAGCAACAAGGTTCTCATAAGTAATACCTTCAGAATATTAAGATAGCCTGGAAATCAAGAATCTTTAAACCGGGCACTGGTATCCGATTTTTTTTACAAACATTTTTACAATATATGATACTATTTAGTTTCTAAAACTCTGTCAAGTCATATCTTCCCAGAAGCAACAAGGTTCTCAGAAGTAATACCTTCAGAATATTAAGATAGCCTGGAAATCAAGAATCTTTAAACCGGGCACTGGTATCCGATTTTTTTTACAAACATTTTTACAATATATGATACTATTTAGTTTCTAAAAATCTGTGCCCTGTGAGAGGCTCGAACTCACGACCTTCAGATTATGCGAATGACTTGCTGCCTACTGCACCAACGAGGGAACCAGTGAACAGCAAGAGTCAGGCTTAGAGCAATTTTTGCGCTTTGATTGATATTAAGTATAATAAAAATCCACGTAACACATAATATATAAATCATTATGACAACTTGAACTACTGTTGTACTCAATTAAGGATGCCATGTTTTATGGCTGTCAAGTAATTTCTTCTCAGAAGCCACAAGATTCTCATAAGTAATACCTTCCGTACATTAAGACAGCCTGGAAATGAAGTTTCCTTAAACCGGGCACGGGTATCCGATTTTTTTACAAACATTTTTACAATGCATGATACTAGTTAGTTTCTAAAACTCAATGCCCCGTGTGAGGCTCGAACTCACGACCTTCAGATTATGAGACTGACGCGCTGCCTACTGCGCCAACAAGACAACTAAATCATAACCATTCAGGCTCATACCAATTTTTGCGCTAAGATCGATACAAAGTATTATAAAAATCCATGTTACACGTATCATGTTAAATCAATAGGAACATTTGAACTACTGTTGTACACAATTAGGAATGCCATGTTTTATGGCTGTCAAGTCATTTCTTCCCAGAAGCAACAAGGTTCTCAGAAGTAATACCTTCAGAATATTAAGATAGCCTGGAAATCAAGAATCTTTAAACCGGGCACTGGTATCCGATTTTTTTTACAAACATTTTTACAATATATGATACTATTTCGTTTCTAAAAATCTGTGCCCTGTGAGAGGCTCGAACTCACGCCCTTCAGATTATGCGAATGACTTGCTGCCTACTGCACCAACGAGGGAACCAGTGAACAGCAAGAGTAAGGCTTAGAGCAATTTTTGCGCTTTGATTGATATTAAGTATAATAAAAATCCACCTAACACATAATATATAAATCATTATGACAACTTGAACTACTGTTGTACTCAATTAAGGATGCCATGTTTTATGGCTGTCAAGTAATTTCTTCTCAGAAGCCACAAGATTCTCATAAGTAATACCTTCCGTACATTAAGACAGCCTGGAAATGAAGTTTCTTTAAACCGGGCACGGGTATCCGATTTTTTTACAAACATTTTTACAATGCAGGATACTAGTTAGTTTCTAAAACTCAATGCCCCGTGTGAGGCTCGAACTCACGATCTTCAGATTATGAGACTTCGCCTACTTCGCAAACGAGGCAACCAAATCATAACCATTCAGGCTCATACCAATTTTTGCGCTAAGATCGATACAAAGTATTATAAAAATCCATGTTACACGTATCATGTTAAATCAATAGGAACATTTGAACTACTGTTGTACACAATTAGGAATGCCATGTTTTATGGCTGTCAAGTCATTTCTTCCCAGAAGCAACAAGGTTCTCAGAAGTAATACCTTCAGAATATTAAGATAGCCTGGAAATCAAGAATCTTTAAACCGGGCACTGGTATCCGATTTTTTTTACAAACATTTTTACAATATATGATACTATTTAGTTTCTAAAACTCTGTCAAGTCATTTCTTCCCAGAAGCAACAAGGTTCTCAGAAGTAATTACTTCAGAATATTAAGATAGCCTGGAAATCAAGAATCTTTAAACCGGGCACTGGTATCCGATTTTTTTTACAAACATTTTTACAATATATGATACTATTTAGTTTCTAAAACTCTGTGCCCTGTGAGAGGCTCGAACTCACGACCTTCAGATTATGCGAATGACGTGCTGCCTACTGCACCAACGAGGGAACCAGTGAACCGCAAGAGTCAGGCTTAGAGCAACTTTTTGCGCTTTGATTGATATTAAGTATAATAAAAATCCACGTAACACATAATATGTAAATCATTATGACAACTTGAACTACTGTTGTACTCAATTAAGGATGCCATGTTTTATCGCTGTCAAGTAAATTCTTCTCAGAAGCCACAAGATTCTCATAAGTAATACCTTCCGTACATTAAGACAGCCTGGAAATGAAGTTTCTTTAAACCGGGCACGGGTATCCGATTTTTTTACAAACATTTTTACAATGCATGATACTAGTTAGTTTCTAAAACACCATGCCCCGTGTGAGGCTCGAACTCACGACCTTCAAATTATGAGACTGACGCGCTGCCTACTGCGCCAACGAGGCAACCAGATTAAAACCATTCAGGCTCATACCAATGTTTGCGCTAAGATCGATACAGAGTATAATTAAAATCCATGTTACACGTATCATGTTAAATCAATAGGAGAATTTGAACTACTGTTGTACACAATTAGGAATGCCATGTTTTATGGCTGTCAAGTCATTTCTTCCCAGAAGCAACAAGGTTCTCAGAAGTAATACCTTCAGAATATTAAGATAGCCTGGAAATCAAGAATCTTTAAACCGGGCACTGGTATCCGATTTTTTTTACAAACATTTTTACAATATATGATACTATTTAGTTTCTAAAACTCTGTCAAGTCATTTCTTCCCAGAAGCAACAAGGTTCTCAGAAGTAATACCTTCAGAATATTAAGATAGTCTGGAAATCAAGATTCTTTAAACCGGGCACTGGTATCCGATTTTTTTTACAAACATTTTTACAAAATATGATACTATTAAGTTTCTAATACTCTGTGCCCTGTGAGAGGCTCGAACTCACGACCATCAGATTATGAGAATGACATGCTGCCTACTGCACCAACATGTGAACCATTGAACAGCAAGAGTCAAGCTTACAGCAATTTTTGCGCTAAGATTGATATTAAGTATAATAAAAATCCATGTTACACATATTATGTTAAATCAATATGAAAAATGTAACTACTGTTGTGCTCAATGAAGAATTCCATGTGTTATGGCTCTCAAGTAATTTCTTCTCAGAAGCCACAAGATTCTCATAAGTAATTCCTTCAGTATATCATGACAGCCGGGAAAAGAAGTTTCTTTGAACCGGGCACGGGTATCCGATTTTTTTACAAACATTTTTACAATGCATGATACTTGTTAGTTGCTAAAACTCTATGCCCCGTGTGAGGCTCGAACTCACGACCTTCAGATTATGAGACTGACGCGCTGCCTACTAGAGTATAACTAGAGTATAATTAAAATCCATGTTACACGTATCATGTTAAATCAATAGGAGAATTTGAACTACTGTTGTACACAATTAGGAATGCCATGTTTTATGGCTGTCAAGTAATTTCTTCCCAGAAGCAACAAGGTTCTCAGAAGTAATACCTTCAGAATATTAAGATAGCCTGGAAATCAAGAATCTTTAAACCGGGCACTGGTATCCGATTTTTTTTACAAACATTTTTACAATATATGATACTATTTAGTTTCTAAAACTCTGTCAAGTCATTTCTTCCCAGAAGCAACAAGGTTCTCAGAAGTAATGCCTTCAGAATATTAAGATAGCCTGGAAATCAAGAATCTTTAAACCGGGCACTGGTATCCGATTTTTTTTACAAACATTTTTACAATATATGATACTATTTAGTTTCTAAAACTCTGTGCCCTGTGAGAGGCTCGAACTCACAACCATCAGATTATGAGAATGACATGCTGCCTACAGCACCAACATGGGAACAATTGAACAGCAAGAGTCAGGCTTACAGCAATTTTTGCGCTAAGATTGATATTAAGTATAATAAAAATCCATGTTACACATATTATGTTAAATCAATATGAAAAATTTAACTACTGTTGTGCTCAATGAAGAATGCCATGTGTTATGGCTCTCAAGTAATTTCTTCTCAGAAGCCACAAGATTCTCATGAGTAATTCCTTCAGTATATCATGACAGCCGGGAAATGAAGTTTCTTTGAACCGGGCACGGGTATCCGATTTTTTTACAAACATTTTTACAATGCATGATACTTGTTAGTTTCTAAAACTCTATGCCCCGTGTGAGGCTCGAACTCACGACCTTCAGATTATGAGACTGACGCGCTGCCTACTGCGCCAACGAGGCAACCAGGTCACAACCATTCTGGCTCATACCAATGTTTGCGCTAAGATCGATACAGAGTATAATTAAAATCCATGTTACACGTATCATGTTAAATCAATAGGAGAATTTGAACTACTGTTGTACACAATTAGGAATGCCATGTTTTATGGCTGTCAAGTCATTTCTTCCCAGAAGCAACCAGGTTCTCAGAAGTAATACCTTCAGAATATTAAGTTAGCCTGGAAATCAAGAATCTTTAAACCGGGCACTGGTATCCGATTTTTTTTACAAACATTTTTACAATATATGATACTATTTAGTTTCTAAAACTCTGTCAAGTCATTTCTTCCCAGAAGCAACAAGGTTCTCAGAAGTAATACCTTCAGAATATTAAGATAGCCTGGAAATCAAGAATCTTTAAACCGGGCACTGGTATCCGATTTATTTTACAAACATTTTTACAATATAAGATACTATTTAGTTTCTACAAATCTGTGCCCTGTGAGAGGCTCGAACTCACGAACTTCAGATTATGCGAATGACTTGCTGCCTACTGCACCAACGAGGGAACCAGTGAACAGCAAGAGTCAGGCTTAGAGCAATTTTTGCGCTTTGATTGATATTAAGTATAATAAAAATCCACGTAACACATAATATATAAATCATTATGACAACTTGAACTACTGTTGTACTCAATTAAGGATGCCATGTTTTATGGCTGTCAAGTAATTTCTTCTCAGAAGCCACAAGATTCTCATAAGTAATACCTTCCGTACATTAAGACAGCCTGGAAATGAAGTTTCTGTAAACCGGGCACCCGATTTTTTTACAAACATTTTTACAATGCATGATACTTGTTAGTTTCTAAAACTCAATGCCCCGTGTGAGGCTCGAACTCACGACCTTCAGATTATGAGACTGACGCGCTGCCTACTGCGCCAACGAGGCAACCAGATCACAACCATTCAGGCTCATACCAATGTTTACGCTAAGATCGATACAGAGTATAATTAAAATCCATGTTACACGTATCATGTTAAATCAATAGGAGAATTTGAACTACTGTTGTACACAATTAGGAATGCCATGTTTTATGGCTGTCAAGTCATTTCTTCCCAGAAGCAACAAGGTTCTCAGAAGTAATACCTTCAGAATATTAAGATAGCCTGGAAATCAAGAATCTTTAAACCGGGCACTGGTATCCGATTTTTTTTACAAACATTTTTACAATATATGATACTATTTAGTTTCTAAAACTCTGTCAAGTCATTTCTTCCCAGAAGCAACAAGGTTCTCATAAGTAATACCTTCAGAATATTAAGATAGCCTGGAAATCAAGAATCTTTAAACCGGGCACTGGTATCCGATTTTTTTTACAAACATTTTTACAATATATGATACTATTTAGTTTCTAAAACTCTGTCAAGTCATTTCTTCCCAGAAGCAACAAGGTTCTCAGAAGTAATACCTTCAGAATATTAAGATAGTCTGGAAATCAAGATTCTTTAAACCGGGCACTGGTATCCGATTTTTTTTACAAACATTTTTACAAAATATGATACTATTAAGTTTCTAATACTCTGTGCCCTGTGAGAGGCTCGAACTCACGACCATCAGATTATGAGAATGACATGCTGCCTACTGCACCAACATGTGAACCATTGAACAGCAAGAGTCAAGCTTACAGCAATTTTTGCGCTAAGATTGATATTAAGTATAATAAAAATCCATGTTACACATATTATGTTAAATCAATATGAAAAATGTAACTACTGTTGTGCTCAATGAAGAATTCCATGTGTTATGGCTCTCAAGTAATTTCTTCTCAGAAGCCACAAGATTCTCATAAGTAATTCCTTCAGTATATCATGACAGCCGGGAAAAGAAGTTTCTTTGAACCGGGCACGGGTATCCGATTTTTTTACAAACATTTTTACAATGCATGATACTTGTTAGTTGCTAAAACTCTATGCCCCGTGTGAGGCTCGAACTCACGACCTTCAGATTATGAGACTGACGCGCTGCCTACTAGAGTATAACTAGAGTATAATTAAAATCCATGTTACACGTATCATGTTAAATCAATAGGAGAATTTGAACTACTGTTGTACACAATTAGGAATGCCATGTTTTATGGCTGTCAAGTAATTTCTTCCCAGAAGCAACAAGGTTCTCAGAAGTAATACCTTCAGAATATTAAGATAGCCTGGAAATCAAGAATCTTTAAACCGGGCACTGGTATCCGATTTTTTTTACAAACATTTTTACAATATATGATACTATTTAGTTTCTAAAACTCTGTCAAGTCATTTCTTCCCAGAAGCAACAAGGTTCTCAGAAGTAATGCCTTCAGAATATTAAGATAGCCTGGAAATCAAGAATCTTTAAACCGGGCACTGGTATCCGATTTTTTTTACAAACATTTTTACAATATATGATACTATTTAGTTTCTAAAACTCTGTGCCCTGTGTGAGGCTCGAACTCACGACCATCAGATTATGAGAATGACATGCTGCCTACAGCACCAACATGGGAACAATTGAACAGCAAGAGTCAGGCTTACAGCAATTTTTGCGCTAAGATTGATATTAAGTATAATAAAAATCCATGTTACACATATTATGTTAAATCAATATGAAAAATTTAACTACTGTTGTGCTCAATGAAGAATGCCATGTGTTATGGCTCTCAAGTAATTTCTTCTCAGAAGCCACAAGATTCTCATAAGTAATTCCTTCAGTATATCATGACAGCCGGGAAATGAAGTTTCTTTGAACCGGGCACGGGTATCCGATTTTTTTACAAACATTTTTACAATGCATGATACTTGTTAGTTTCTAAAACTCTATGCCCCGTGTGAGGCTCGAACTCACGACCTTCAGATTATGAGACTGACGCGCTGCCTACTGCGCCAACGAGGCAACCAGGTCACAACCATTCAGGCTCATACCAATGTTTGCGCTAAGATCGATACAGAGTATAATTAAAATCCATGTTACACGTATCATGTTAAATCAATAGGAGAATTTGAACTACTGTTGTACACAATTAGGAATGCCATGTTTTATGGCTGTCAAGTCATTTCTTCCCAGAAGCAACAAGGTTCTCAGAAGTAATACCTTCAGAATATTAAGATAGCCTGGAAATCAAGAATCTTTAAACCGGGCACTGGTATCCGATTTTTTTTACAAACATTTTTACAATATATGATACTATTTAGTTTCTAAAACTCTGTCAAGTCATTTCTTCCCAGAAGCAACAAGGTTCTCAGAAGTAATACCTTCAGAATATTAAGATAGCCTGGAAATCAAGAATCTTTAAACCGGGCACTGGTATCCGATTTATTTTACAAACATTTTTACAATATAAGATACTATTTAGTTTCTACAAATCTGTGCCCTGTGAGAGGCTCGAACTCACGACCTTCAGATTATGCGAATGACTTGCTGCCTACTGCACCAACGAGGGAACCAGTGAACAGCAAGAGTCAGGCTTAGAGCAATTTTTGCGCTTTGATTGATATTAAGTATAATAAAAATCCACGTAACACATAATATATAAATCATTATGACAACTTGAACTACTGTTGTACTCAATTAAGGATGCCATGTTTTATGGCTGTCAAGTAATTTCTTCTCAGAAGCCACAAGATTCTCATAAGTAATACCTTCCGTACATTAAGACAGCCTGGAAATGAAGTTTCTGTAAACCGGGCACGGGTATCCGATTTTTTTACAAACATTTTTACAATGCATGATACTTGTTAGTTTCTAAAACTCAATGCCCCGTGTGAGGCTCGAACTCACGACCTTCAGATTATGAGACTGACGCGCTGCCTACTGCGCCAACGAGGCAACCAGATCACAACCATTCAGGCTCATACCAATGTTTACGCTAAGATCGATACAGAGTATAATTAAAATCCATGTTACACGTATCATGTTAAATCAATAGGAGAATTTGAACTACTGTTGTAGACAATTAGGAATGCCATGTTTTATGGCTGTCAAGTCATTTCTTCCCAGAAGCAACAAGGTTCTCAGAAGTAATACCTTCAGAATATTAAGATAGCCTGGAAATCAAGAATCTTTAAACCGGGCACTGGTATCCGATTTTTTTTACAAACATTTTTACAATATATGATACTATTTAGTTTCTAAAACTCTGTCAAGTCATTTCTTCCCAGAAGCAACAAGGTTCTCATAAGTAATACC
Organism: Gadus chalcogrammus; assembly: GCF_026213295.1. Taxonomy (NCBI): domain Eukaryota; kingdom Metazoa; phylum Chordata; class Actinopteri; order Gadiformes; family Gadidae; genus Gadus; species Gadus chalcogrammus. Next base: position 22,586,340 of record NC_079429.1, on the reverse strand, counting down.
TTCAGAATATTAAGATAGCCTGGAAATCAAGAATCTTTAAACCGGGCACTGGTATCCGATTTTTTTTACAAACATTTTTACAATATATGATACTATTTAGTTTCTAAAACTCTGTCAAGTCATTTCTTCCCAGAAGCAACAAGGTTCTCAGAAGTAATACCTTCAGAATATTAAGATAGCCTGGAAATCAAGAATCTTTAAACCGGGCACTGGTATCCGATTTATTTTACAAACATTTTTACAATATAAGATACTATTTAGTTTCTACAAATCTGTGCCCTGTGAGAGGCTCGAACTCACGACCTTCAGATTATGCGAATGACTTGCTGCCTACTGCACCAACGAGGGAACCAGTGAACAGCAAGAGTCAGGCTTAGAGCAATTTTTGCGCTTTGATTGATATTAAGTATAATAAAAATCCACGTAACACATAATATATAAATCATCATGACAACTTGAACTACTGTTGTACTCAATTAAGGATGCCATGTTTTATGGCTGTCAAGTAATTTCTTCTCAGAAGCCACAAGATTCTCATAAGTAATACCTTCCGTACATTAAGACAGCCTGGAAATGAAGTTTCTGTAAACCGGGCACGGGTATCCGATTTTTTTACAAACATTTTTACAATGCATGATACTTGTTAGTTTCTAAAACTCAATGCCCCGTGTGAGGCTCGAACTCACGACCTTCAGATTATGAGACTGACGCGCTGCCTACTGCGCCAACGAGGCAACCAGATCACAACTATTCAGGCTCATACCAATGTTTACGCTAAGATCGATACAGAGTATAATTAAAATCCATGTTACACGTATCATGTTAAATCAATAGGAGAATTTGAACTACTGTTGTACACAATTAGGAATGCCATGTTTTATGGCTGTCAAGTCATTTCTTCCCAGAAGCAACAAGGTTCTCAGAAGTAATACCTTCAGAATATTAAGATAGCCTGGAAATCAATAATCTTTAAACCGGGCACTGGTATCCGATTTTTTTTACAAACATTTTTACAATATATGATACTATTTAGTTTCTAAAACTCTGTCAAGTCATTTCTTCCCAGAAGCAACAAGGTTCTCATAAGTAATACCTTCAGAATATTAAGATAGCCTGGAAATCAAGAATCTTTAAACCGGGCACTGGTATCCGATTTTTTTTACAAACATTTTTACAATATATGATACTATTTAGTTTCTAAAACTCTGTCAAGTCATATCTTCCCAGAAGCAACAAGGTTCTCAGAAGTAATACCTTCAGAATATTAAGATAGCCTGGAAATCAAGAATCTTTAAACCGGGCACTGGTATCCGATTTTTTTTACAAACATTTTTACAATATATGATACTATTTAGTTTCTAAAAATCTGTGCCCTGTGAGAGGCTCGAACTCACGACCTTCAGATTATGCGAATGACTTGCTGCCTACTGCACCAACGAGGGAACCAGTGAACAGCAAGAGTCAGGCTTAGAGCAATTTTTGCGCTTTGATTGATATTAAGTATAATAAAAATCCACGTAACACATAATATATAAATCATTATGACAACTTGAACTACTGTTGTACTCAATTAAGGATGCCATGTTTTATGTCTGTCAAGTAATTTCTTCTCAGAAGCCACAAGATTCTCATAAGTAATACCTTCCGTACATTAAGACAGCCTGGAAATGAAGTTTCCTTAAACCGGGCACGGGTATCCGATTTTTTTACAAACATTTTTACAATGCATGATACTAGTTAGTTTCTAAAACTCAATGCCCCGTGTGAGGCTCGAACTCACGACCTTCAGATTATGAGACTGACGCGCTGCCTACTGCGCCAACGAGGCAACTAAATCATAACCATTCAGGCTCATACCAATTTTTGCGCTAAGATCGATACAAAGTATTATAAAATCCATGTTACACGTATCATGTTAAATCAATAGGAACATTTGAACTACTGTTGTACACAATTAGGAATGCCATGTTTTATGGCTGTCAAGTCATTTCTTCCCAGAAGCAACAAGGTTCTCAGAAGTAATACCTTCAGAATATTAAGATAGCCTGGAAATCAAGAATCTTTAAACCGGGCACTGGTATCCGATTTTTTTTACAAACATTTTTACAATATATGATACTATTTAGTTTCTAAAACTCTGTCAAGTCATTTCTTCCCAGAAGCAACAAGGTTCTCAGAAGTAATACCTTCAGAATATTAAGATAGTCTGGAAATCAAGATTCTTTAAACCGGGCACTGGTATCCGATTTTTTTTACAAACATTTTTACAAAATATGATACTATTAAGTTTCTAATACTCTGTGCCCTGTGAGAGGCTCGAACTCACGACCATCAGATTATGAGAATGACATGCTGCCTACTGCACCAACATGTGAACCATTGAACAGCAAGAGTCAAGCTTACAGCAATTTTTGCGCTAAGATTGATATTAAGTATAATAAAAATCCATGTTACACATATTATGTTAAATCAATATGAAAAATGTAACTACTGTTGTGCTCAATGAAGAATTCCATGTGTTATGGCTCTCAAGTAATTTCTTCTCAGAAGCCACAAGATTCTCATAAGTAATTCCTTCAGTATATCATGACAGCCGGGAAAAGAAGTTTCTTTGAACCGGGCACGGGTATCCGATTTTTTTACAAACATTTTTACAATGCATGATACTTGTTAGTTGCTAAAACTCTATGCCCCGTGTGAGGCTCGAACTCACGACCTTCAGATTATGAGACTGACGCGCTGCCTACTAGAGTATAACTAGAGTATAATTAAAATCCATGTTACACGTATCATGTTAAATCAATAGGAGAATTTGAACTACTGTTGTACACAATTAGGAATGCCATGTTTTATGGCTGTCAAGTAATTTCTTCCCAGAAGCAACAAGGTTCTCAGAAGTAATACCTTCAGAATATTAAGATAGCCTGGAAATCAAGAATCTTTAAACCGGGCACTGGTATCCGATTTTTTTTACAAACATTTTTACAATATATGATACTATTTAGTTTCTAAAACTCTGTCAAGTCATTTCTTCCCAGAAGCAACAAGGTTCTCAGAAGTAATGCCTTCAGAATATTAAGATAGCCTGGAAATCAAGAATCTTTAAACCGGGCACTGGTATCCGATTTTTTTTACAAACATTTTTACAATATATGATACTATTTAGTTTCTAAAACTCTGTGCCCTGTGAGAGGCTCGAACTCACAACCATCAGATTATGAGAATGACATGCTGCCTACAGCACCAAACATGGGAACAATTGAACAGCAAGAGTCAGGCTTACAGCAATTTTTGCGCTAAGATTGATATTAAGTATAATAAAAATCCATGTTACACATATTATGTTAAATCAATATGAAAAATTTAACTACTGTTGTGCTCAATGAAGAATGCCATGTGTTATGGCTCTCAAGTAATTTCTTCTCAGAAGCCACAAGATTCTCATAAGTAATTCCTTCAGTATATCATGACAGCCGGGAAATGAAGTTTCTTTGAACCGGGCACGGGTATCCGATTTTTTTACAAACATTTTTACAATGCATGATACTTGTTAGTTTCTAAAACTCTATGCCCCGTGTGAGGCTCGAACTCACGACCTTCAGATTATGAGACTGACGCGCTGCCTACTGCGCCAACGAGGCAACCAGGTCACAACCATTCTGGCTCATACCAATGTTTGCGCTAAGATCGATACAGAGTATAATTAAAATCCATGTTACACGTATCATGTTAAATCAATAGGAGAATTTGAACTACTGTTGTACACAATTAGGAATGCCATGTTTTATGGCTGTCAAGTCATTTCTTCCCAGAAGCAACCAGGTTCTCAGAAGTAATACCTTCAGAATATTAAGTTAGCCTGGAAATCAAGAATCTTTAAACCGGGCACTGGTATCCGATTTTTTTTACAAACATTTTTACAATATATGATACTATTTAGTTTCTAAAACTCTGTCAAGTCATTTCTTCCCAGAAGCAACAAGGTTCTCAGAAGTAATACCTTCAGAATATTAAGATAGCCTGGAAATCAAGAATCTTTAAACCGGGCACTGGTATCCGATTTATTTTACAAACATTTTTACAATATAAGATACTATTTAGTTTCTACAAATCTGTGCCCTGTGAGAGGCTCGAACTCACGACCTTCAGATTATGCGAATGACTTGCTGCCTACTGCACCAACGAGGGAACCAGTGAACAGCAAGAGTCAGGCTTAGAGCAATTTTTGCGCTTTGATTGATATTAAGTATAATAAAAATCCACGTAACACATAATATATAAATCATTATGACAACTTGAACTACTGTTGTACTCAATTAAGGATGCCATGTTTTATGGCTGTCAAGTAATTTCTTCTCAGAAGCCACAAGATTCTCATAAGTAATACCTTCCGTACATTAAGACAGCCTGGAAATGAAGTTTCTGTAAACCGGGCACCCGATTTTTTTACAAACATTTTTACAATGCATGATACTTGTTAGTTTCTAAAACTCAATGCCCCGTGTGAGGCTCGAACTCACGACCTTCAGATTATGAGACTGACGCGCTGCCTACTGCGCCAACGAGGCAACCAGATCACAACCATTCAGGCTCATACCAATGTTTACGCTAAGATCGATACAGAGTATAATTAAAATCCATGTTACACGTATCATGTTAAATCAATAGGAGAATTTGAACTACTGTTGTACACAATTAGGAATGCCATGTTTTATGGCTGTCAAGTCATTTCTTCCCAGAAGCAACAAGGTTCTCAGAAGTAATACCTTCAGAATATTAAGATAGCCTGGAAATCAAGAATCTTTAAACCGGGCACTGGTATCCGATTTTTTTTACAAACATTTTTACAATATATGATACTATTTAGTTTCTAAAACTCTGTCAAGTCATTTCTTCCCAGAAGCAACAAGGTTCTCATAAGTAATACCTTCAGAATATTAAGATAGCCTGGAAATCAAGAATCTTTAAACCGGGCACTGGTATCCGATTTTTTTTACAAACATTTTTACAATATATGATACTATTTAGTTTCTAAAACTCTGTCAAGTCATTTCTTCCCAGAAGCAACAAGGTTCTCAGAAGTAATACCTTCAGAATATTAAGATAGTCTGGAAATCAAGATTCTTTAAACCGGGCACTGGTATCCGATTTTTTTTACAAACATTTTTACAAAATATGATACTATTAAGTTTCTAATACTCTGTGCCCTGTGAGAGGCTCGAACTCACGACCATCAGATTATGAGAATGACATGCTGCCTACTGCACCAACATGTGAACCATTGAACAGCAAGAGTCAAGCTTACAGCAATTTTTGCGCTAAGATTGATATTAAGTATAATAAAAATCCATGTTACACATATTATGTTAAATCAATATGAAAAATGTAACTACTGTTGTGCTCAATGAAGAATTCCATGTGTTATGGCTCTCAAGTAATTTCTTCTCAGAAGCCACAAGATTCTCATAAGTAATTCCTTCAGTATATCATGACAGCCGGGAAAAGAAGTTTCTTTGAACCGGGCACGGGTATCCGATTTTTTTACAAACATTTTTACAATGCATGATACTTGTTAGTTGCTAAAACTCTATGCCCCGTGTGAGGCTCGAACTCACGACCTTCAGATTATGAGACTGACGCGCTGCCTACTAGAGTATAACTAGAGTATAATTAAAATCCATGTTACACGTATCATGTTAAATCAATAGGAGAATTTGAACTACTGTTGTACACAATTAGGAATGCCATGTTTTATGGCTGTCAAGTAATTTCTTCCCAGAAGCAACAAGGTTCTCAGAAGTAATACCTTCAGAATATTAAGATAGCCTGGAAATCAAGAATCTTTAAACCGGGCACTGGTATCCGATTTTTTTTACAAACATTTTTACAATATATGATACTATTTAGTTTCTAAAACTCTGTCAAGTCATTTCTTCCCAGAAGCAACAAGGTTCTCAGAAGTAATGCCTTCAGAATATTAAGATAGCCTGGAAATCAAGAATCTTTAAACCGGGCACTGGTATCCGATTTTTTTTACAAACATTTTTACAATATATGATACTATTTAGTTTCTAAAACTCTGTGCCCTGTGTGAGGCTCGAACTCACGACCATCAGATTATGAGAATGACATGCTGCCTACAGCACCAACATGGGAACAATTGAACAGCAAGAGTCAGGCTTACAGCAATTTTTGCGCTAAGATTGATATTAAGTATAATAAAAATCCATGTTACACATATTATGTTAAATCAATATGAAAAATTTAACTACTGTTGTGCTCAATGAAGAATGCCATGTGTTATGGCTCTCAAGTAATTTCTTCTCAGAAGCCACAAGATTCTCATAAGTAATTCCTTCAGTATATCATGACAGCCGGGAAATGAAGTTTCTTTGAACCGGGCACGGGTATCCGATTTTTTTACAAACATTTTTACAATGCATGATACTTGTTAGTTTCTAAAACTCTATGCCCCGTGTGAGGCTCGAACTCACGACCTTCAGATTATGAGACTGACGCGCTGCCTACTGCGCCAACGAGGCAACCAGGTCACAACCATTCAGGCTCATACCAATGTTTGCGCTAAGATCGATACAGAGTATAATTAAAATCCATGTTACACGTATCATGTTAAATCAATAGGAGAATTTGAACTACTGTTGTACACAATTAGGAATGCCATGTTTTATGGCTGTCAAGTCATTTCTTCCCAGAAGCAACAAGGTTCTCAGAAGTAATACCTTCAGAATATTAAGATAGCCTGGAAATCAAGAATCTTTAAACCGGGCACTGGTATCCGATTTTTTTTACAAACATTTTTACAATATATGATACTATTTAGTTTCTAAAACTCTGTCAAGTCATTTCTTCCCAGAAGCAACAAGGTTCTCAGAAGTAATACCTTCAGAATATTAAGATAGCCTGGAAATCAAGAATCTTTAAACCGGGCACTGGTATCCGATTTATTTTACAAACATTTTTACAATATAAGATACTATTTAGTTTCTACAAATCTGTGCCCTGTGAGAGGCTCGAACTCACGACCTTCAGATTATGCGAATGACTTGCTGCCTACTGCACCAACGAGGGAACCAGTGAACAGCAAGAGTCAGGCTTAGAGCAATTTTTGCGCTTTGATTGATATTAAGTATAATAAAAATCCACGTAACACATAATATATAAATCATTATGACAACTTGAACTACTGTTGTACTCAATTAAGGATGCCATGTTTTATGGCTGTCAAGTAATTTCTTCTCAGAAGCCACAAGATTCTCATAAGTAATACCTTCCGTACATTAAGACAGCCTGGAAATGAAGTTTCTGTAAACCGGGCACGGGTATCCGATTTTTTTACAAACATTTTTACAATGCATGATACTTGTTAGTTTCTAAAACTCAATGCCCCGTGTGAGGCTCGAACTCACGACCTTCAGATTATGAGACTGACGCGCTGCCTACTGCGCCAACGAGGCAACCAGGTCACAACCATTCAGGCTCATACCAATGTTTGCGCTAAGATCGATACAGAGTATAATTAAAATCCATGTTACACGTATCATGTTAAATCAATAGGAGAATTTGAACTACTGTTGTACACAATTAGGAATGCCATGTTTTATGGCTGTCAAGTCATTTCTTCCCAGAAGCAACAAGGTTCTCAGAAGTAATACCTTCAGAATATTAAGATAGCCTGGAAATCAAGAATCTTTAAACCGGGCACTGGTATCTGATTTTTTTTACAAACATTTTTACAATATATTATACTATTTAGTTTCTAAAAATCTGTGCCCTGTGAGAGGCTCGAACTCACGACCTTCAGATTATGCGAATGACTTGCTGCCTACTGCACCAACGAGGGAACCAGTGAACAGCAAGAGTCAGGCTTAGAGCAATTTTTGCGCTTTGATTGATATTAAGTATAATAAAAATCCACGTAACACATAATATATAAATCATTATGACAACTTGAACTACTGTTGTACTCAATTAAGGATGCCATGTTTTATGGCTGTCAAGTAATTTCTTCTCAGAAGCCACAAGATTCTCATAAGTAATACCTTCCGTACATTAAGACAGCCTGGAAATGAAGTTTCTGTAAACCGGGCACGGGTATCCGATTTTTTTACAAACATTTTTACAATGCATGATACTTGTTAGTTTCTAAAACTCAATGCCCCGTGTGAGGCTCGAACTCACGACCTTCAGATTATGAGACTGACGCGCTGCCTACTGCGCCAACGAGGCAACCAGATCACAACTATTCAGGCTCATACCAATGTTTACGCTAAGATCGATACAGAGTATAATTAAAATCCATGTTACACGTATCATGTTAAATCAATAGGAGAATTTGAACTACTGTTGTACACAATTAGGAATGCCATGTTTTATGGCTGTCAAGTCATTTCTTCCCAGAAGCAACAAGGTTCTCAGAAGTAATACCTTCAGAATATTAAGATAGCCTGGAAATCAATAATCTTTAAACCGGGCACTGGTATCCGATTTTTTTTACAAACATTTTTACAATATATGATACTATTTAGTTTCTAAAACTCTGTCAAGTCATTTCTTCCCAGAAGCAACAAGGTTCTCATAAGTAATACCTTCAGAATATTAAGATAGCCTGGAAATCAAGAATCTTTAAACCGGGCACTGGTATCCGATTTTTTTTACAAACATTTTTACAATATATGATACTATTTAGTTTCTAAAACTCTGTCAAGTCATATCTTCCCAGAAGCAACAAGGTTCTCAGAAGTAATACCTTCAGAATATTAAGATAGCCTGGAAATCAAGAATCTTTAAACCGGGCACTGGTATCTGATTTTTTTTACAAACATTTTTACAATATATGATACTATTTAGTTTCTAAAAATCTGTGCCCTGTGAGAGGCTCGAACTCACGACCTTCAGATTATGCGAATGACTTGCTGCCTACTGCACCAACGAGGGAACCAGTGAACAGCAAGAGTCAGGCTTAGAGCAATTTTGCGCTTTGATTGATATTAAGTATAATAAAAATCCACGTAACACATAATATATAAATCATTATGACAACTTGAACTACTGTTGTACTCAATTAAGGATGCCATGTTTTATGTCTGTCAAGTAATTTCTTCTCAGAAGCCACAAGATTCTCATAAGTAATACCTTCCGTACATTAAGACAGCCTGGAAATGAAGTTTCCTTAAACCGGGCACGGGTATCCGATTTTTTTACAAACATTTTTACAATGCATGATACTAGTTAGTTTCTAAAACTCAATGCCCCGTGTGAGGCTCGAACTCACGACCTTCAGATTATGAGACTGACGCGCTGCCTACTGCGCCAACGAGGCAACTAAATCATAACCATTCAGGCTCATACCAATTTTTGCGCTAAGATCGATACAAAGTATTATAAAAATCCATGTTACACGTATCATGTTAAATCAATAGGAACATTTGAACTACTGTTGTACACAATTAGGAATGCCATGTTTTATGGCTGTCAAGTCATTTCTTCCCAGAAGCAACAAGGTTCTCAGAAGTAATACCTTCAGAATATTAAGATAGCCTGGAAATCAAGAATCTTTAAACCGGGCACTGGTATCCGATTTTTTTTACAAACATTTTTACAATATATGATACTATTTAGTTTCTAAAACTCTGTCAAGTCATTTCTTCCCAGAAGCAACAAGGTTCTCAGAAGTAATACCTTCAGAATATTAAGATAGTCTGGAAATCAAGATTCTTTAAACCGGGCACTGGTATCCGATTTTTTTTACAAACATTTTTACAAAATATGATACTATTAAGTTTCTAATACTCTGTGCCCTGTGAGAGGCTCGAACTCACGACCATCAGATTATGAGAATGACATGCTGCCTACTGCACCAACATGTGAACCATTGAACAGCAAGAGTCAAGCTTACAGCAATTTTTGCGCTAAGATTGATATTAAGTATAATAAAAATCCATGTTACACATATTATGTTAAATCAATATGAAAAATGTAACTACTGTTGTGCTCAATGAAGAATTCCATGTGTTATGGCTCTCAAGTAATTTCTTCTCAGAAGCCACAAGATTCTCATAAGTAATTCCTTCAGTATATCATGACAGCCGGGAAAAGAAGTTTCTTTGAACCGGGCACGGGTATCCGATTTTTTTACAAACATTTTTACAATGCATGATACTTGTTAGTTGCTAAAACTCTATGCCCCGTGTGAGGCTCGAACTCACGACCTTCAGATTATGAGACTGACGCGCTGCCTACTAGAGTATAACTAGAGTATAATTAAAATCCATGTTACACGTATCATGTTAAATCAATAGGAGAATTTGAACTACTGTTGTACACAATTAGGAATGCCATGTTTTATGGCTGTCAAGTAATTTCTTCCCAGAAGCAACAAGGTTCTCAGAAGTAATACCTTCAGAATATTAAGATAGCCTGGAAATCAAGAATCTTTAAACCGGGCACTGGTATCCGATTTTTTTTACAAACATTTTTACAATATATGATACTATATAGTTTCTAAAACTCTGTCAAGTCATTTCTTCCCAGAAGCAACAAGGTTCTCAGAAGTAATGCCTTCAGAATATTAAGATAGCCTGGAAATCAAGAATCTTTAAACCGGGCACTGGTATCCGATTTTTTTTACAAACATTTTTACAATATATGATACTATTTAGTTTCTAAAACTCTGTGCCCTGTGAGAGGCTCGAACTCACAACCATCAGATTATGAGAATGACATGCTGCCTACAGCACCAACATGGGAACAATTGAACAGCAAGAGTCAGGCTTACAGCAATTTTTGCGCTAAGATTGATATTAAGTATAATAAAAATCCATGTTACACATATTATGTTAAATCAATATGAAAAATTTAACTACTGTTGTGCTCAATGAAGAATGCCATGTGTTATGGCTCTCAAGTAATTTCTTCTCAGAAGCCACAAGATTCTCATAAGTAATTCCTTCAGTATATCATGACAGCCGGGAAATGAAGTTTCTTTGAACCGGGCACGGGTATCCGATTTTTTTACAAACATTTTTACAATGCATGATACTTGTTAGTTTCTAAAACTCTATGCCCCGTGTGAGGCTCGAACTCACGACCTTCAGATTATGAGACTGACGCGCCGCCTACTGCGCCAACGAGGCAACCAGGTCACAACCATTCTGGCTCATACCAATGTTTGCGCTAAGATCGATACAGAGTATAATTAAAATCCATGTTACACGTATCATGTTAAATCAATAGGAGAATTTGAACTACTGTTGTACACAATTAGGAATGCCATGTTTTATGGCTGTCAAGTCATTTCTTCCCAGAAGCAACCAGGTTCTCAGAAGTAATACCTTCAGAATATTAAGTTAGCCTGGAAATCAAGAATCTTTAAACCGGGCACTGGTATCCGATTTTTTTTACAAACATTTTTACAATATATGATACTATTTAGTTTCTAAAACTCTGTCAAGTCATTTCTTCCCAGAAGCAACAAGGTTCTCAGAAGTAATACCTTCAGAATATTAAGATAGCCTGGAAATCAAGAATCTTTAAACCGGGCACTGGTATCCGATTTATTTTACAAACATTTTTACAATATAAGATACTATTTAGTTTCTACAAATCTGTGCCCTGTGAGAGGCTCGAACTCACGACCTTCAGATTATGCGAATGACTTGCTGCCTACTGCACCAACGAGGGAACCAGTGAACAGCAAGAGTCAGGCTTAGAGCAATTTTTGCGCTTTGATTGATATTAAGTATAATAAAAATCCACGTAACACATAATATATAAATCATTATGACAACTTGAACTACTGTTGTACTCAATTAAGGATGCCATGTTTTATGGCTGTCAAGTAATTTCTTCTCAGAAGCCACAAGATTCTCATAAGTAATACCTTCCGTACATTAAGACAGCCTGGAAATGAAGTTTCTGTAAACCGGGCACCCGATTTTTTTACAAACATTTTTACAATGCATGATACTTGTTAGTTTCTAAAACTCAATGCCCCGTGTGAGGCTCGAACTCACGACCTTCAGATTATGAGACTGACGCGCTGCCTACTGCGCCAACGAGGCAACCAGATCACAACCATTCAGGCTCATACCAATGTTTACGCTAAGATCGATACAGAGTATAATTAAAATCCATGTTACACGTATCATGTTAAATCAATAGGAGAATTTGAACTACTGTTGTACACAATTAGGAATGCCATGTTTTATGGCTGTCAAGTCATTTCTTCCCAGAAGCAACAAGGTTCTCAGAAGTAATACCTTCAGAATATTAAGATAGCCTGGAAATCAAGAATCTTTAAACCGGGCACTGGTATCCGATTTTTTTTACAAACATTTTTACAATATATGATACTATTTAGTTTCTAAAACTCTGTCAAGTCATTTCTTCCCAGAAGCAACAAGGTTCTCATAAGTAATACCTTCAGAATATTAAGATAGCCTGGAAATCAAGAATCTTTAAACCGGGCACTGGTATCCGATTTTTTTTACAAACATTTTTACAATATATGATACTATTTAGTTTCTAAAACTCTGTCAAGTCATTTCTTCCCAGAAGCAACAAGGTTCTCAGAAGTAATACCTTCAGAATATTAAGATAGTCTGGAAATCAAGATTCTTTAAACCGGGCACTGGTATCCGATTTTTTTTACAAACATTTTTACAAAATATGATACTATTAAGTTTCTAATACTCTGTGCCCTGTGAGAGGCTCGAACTCACGACCATCAGATTATGAGAATGACATGCTGCCTACTGCACCAACATGTGAACCATTGAACAGCAAGAGTCAAGCTTACAGCAATTTTTGCGCTAAGATTGATATTAAGTATAATAAAAATCCATGTTACACATATTATGTTAAATCAATATGAAAAATGTAACTACTGTTGTGCTCAATGAAGAATTCCATGTGTTATGGCTCTCAAGTAATTTCTTCTCAGAAGCCACAAGATTCTCATAAGTAATTCCTTCAGTATATCATGACAGCCGGGAAAAGAAGTTTCTTTGAACCGGGCACGGGTATCCGATTTTTTTACAAACATTTTTACAATGCATGATACTTGTTAGTTGCTAAAACTCTATGCCCCGTGTGAGGCTCGAACTCACGACCTTCAGATTATGAGACTGACGCGCTGCCTACTAGAGTATAACTAGAGTATAATTAAAATCCATGTTACACGTATCATGTTAAATCAATAGGAGAATTTGAACTACTGTTGTACACAATTAGGAATGCCATGTTTTATGGCTGTCAAGTAATTTCTTCCCAGAAGCAACAAGGTTCTCAGAAGTAATACCTTCAGAATATTAAGATAGCCTGGAAATCAAGAATCTTTAAACCGGGCACTGGTATCCGATTTTTTTTACAAACATTTTTACAATATATGATACTATTTAGTTTCTAAAACTCTGTCAAGTCATTTCTTCCCAGAAGCAACAAGGTTCTCAGAAGTAATGCCTTCAGAATATTAAGATAGCCTGGAAATCAAGAATCTTTAAACCGGGCACTGGTATCCGATTTTTTTTACAAACATTTTTACAATATATGATACTATTTAGTTTCTAAAACTCTGTGCCCTGTGTGAGGCTCGAACTCACGACCATCAGATTATGAGAATGACATGCTGCCTACAGCACCAACATGGGAACAATTGAACAGCAAGAGTCAGGCTTACAGCAATTTTTGCGCTAAGATTGATATTAAGTATAATAAAAATCCATGTTACACATATTATGTTAAATCAATATGAAAAATTTAACTACTGTTGTGCTCAATGAAGAATGCCATGTGTTATGGCTCTCAAGTAATTTCTTCTCAGAAGCCACAAGATTCTCATAAGTAATTCCTTCAGTATATCATGACAGCCGGGAAATGAAGTTTCTTTGAACCGGGCACGGGTATCCGATTTTTTTACAAACATTTTTACAATGCATGATACTTGTTAGTTTCTAAAACTCTATGCCCCGTGTGAGGCTCGAACTCACGACCTTCAGATTATGAGACTGACGCGCTGCCTACTGCGCCAACGAGACAACCAGGTCACAACCATTCTGGCTCATACCAATGTTTGCGCTAAGATCGATACAGAGTATAATTAAAATCCATGTTACACGTATCATGTTAAATCAATAGGAGAATTTGAACTACTGTTGTACACAATTAGGAATGCCATGTTTTATGGCTGTCAAGTCATTTCTTCCCAGAAGCAACCAGGTTCTCAGAAGTAATACCTTCAGAATATTAAGTTAGCCTGGAAATCAAGAATCTTTAAACCGGGCACTGGTATCCGATTTTTTTTACAAACATTTTTACAATATATGATACTATTTAGTTTCTAAAACTCTGTCAAGTCATTTCTTCCCAGAAGCAACAAGGTTCTCAGAAGTAATACCTTCAGAATATTAAGATAGCCTGGAAATCAAGAATCTTTAAACCGGGCACTGGTATCCGATTTATTTTACAAACATTTTTACAATATAAGATACTATTTAGTTTCTACAAATCTGTGCCCTGTGAGAGGCTCGAACTCACGACCTTCAGATTATGCGAATGACTTGCTGCCTACTGCACCAACGAGGGAACCAGTGAACAGCAAGAGTCAGGCTTAGAGCAATTTTTGCGCTTTGATTGATATTAAGTATAATAAAAATCCACGTAACACATAATATATAAATCATTATGACAACTTGAACTACTGTTGTACTCAATTAAGGATGCCATGTTTTATGGCTGTCAAGTAATTTCTTCTCAGAAGCCACAAGATTCTCATAAGTAATACCTTCCGTACATTAAGACAGCCTGGAAATGAAGTTTCTGTAAACCGGGCACGGGTATCCGATTTTTTTACAAACATTTTTACAATGCATGATACTTGTTAGTTTCTAAAACTCAATGCCCCGTGTGAGGCTCGAACTCACGACCTTCAGATTATGAGACTGACGCGCTGCCTACTGCGCCAACGAGGCAACCAGATCACAACCATTCAGGCTCATACCAATGTTTACGCTAAGATCGATACAGAGTATAATTAAAATCCATGTTACACGTATCATGTTAAATCAATAGGAGAATTTGAACTACTGTTGTAGACAATTAGGAATGCCATGTTTTATGGCTGTCAAGTCATTTCTTCCCAGAAGCAACAAGGTTCTCAGAAGTAATACCTTCAGAATATTAAGATAGCCTGGAAATCAAGAATCTTTAAACCGGGCACTGGTATCCGATTTTTTTTACAAACATTTTTACAATATATGATACTATTTAGTTTCTAAAACTCTGTCAAGTCATTTCTTCCCAGAAGCAACAAGGTTCTCATAAGTAATACCTTCAGAATATTAAGATAGCCTGGAAATCAAGAATCTTTAAACCGGGCACTGGTATCCGATTTTTTTTACAAACATTTTTACAATATATGATACTATTTAGTTTCTAAAACTCTGTCAAGTCATTTCTTCCCAGAAGCAACAAGGTTCTCAGAAGTAATACCTTCAGAATATTAAGATAGCCTGGAAATCAAGAATCTTTAAACCGGGCACTGGTATCCGATTTATTTTACAAACATTTTTACAATATAAGATACTATTTAGTTTCTACAAATCTGTGCCCTGTGAGAGGCTCGAACTCACGACCTTCAGATTATGCGAATGACTTGCTGCCTACTGCACCAACGAGGGAACCAGTGAACAGCAAGAGTCAGGCTTAGAGCAATTTTTGCGCTTTGATTGATATTAAGTATAATAAAAATCCACGTAAAACATAATATATAAATCATCATGACAACTTGAACTACTGTTGTACTCAATTAAGGATGCCATGTTTTATGGCTGTCAAGTAATTTCTTCTCAGAAGCCACAAGATTCTCATAAGTAATACCTTCCGTACATTAAGACAGCCTGGAAATGAAGTTTCTGTAAACCGGGCACGGGTATCCGATTTTTTTACAAACATTTTTACAATGCATGATACTTGTTAGTTTCTAAAACTCAATGCCCCGTGTGAGGCTCGAACTCACGACCTTCAGATTATGAGACTGACGCGCTGCCTACTGCGCCAACGAGGCAACCAGATCACAACTATTCAGGCTCATACCAATGTTTACGCTAAGATCGATACAGAGTATAATTAAAATCCATGTTACACGTATCATGTTAAATCAATAGGAGAATTTGAACTACTGTTGTACACAATTAGGAATGCCATGTTTTATGGCTGTCAAGTCATTTCTTCCCAGAAGCAACAAGGTTCTCAGAAGTAATACCTTCAGAATATTAAGATAGCCTGGAAATCAATAATCTTTAAACCGGGCACTGGTATCCGATTTTTTTTACAAACATTTTTACAATATATGATACTATTTAGTTTCTAAAACTCTGTCAAGTCATTTCTTCCCAGAAGCAACAAGGTTCTCATAAGTAATACCTTCAGAATATTAAGATAGCCTGGAAATCAAGAATCTTTAAACCGGGCACTGGTATCCGATTTTTTTTACAAACATTTTTACAATATATGATACTATTTAGTTTCTAAAACTCTGTCAAGTCATATCTTCCCAGAAGCAACAAGGTTCTCAGAAGTAATACCTTCAGAATATTAAGATAGCCTGGAAATCAAGAATCTTTAAACCGGGCACTGGTATCCGATTTTTTTTACAAACATTTTTACAATATATGATACTATTTAGTTTCTAAAAATCTGTGCCCTGTGAGAGGCTCGAACTCACGACCTTCAGATTATGCGAATGACTTGCTGCCTACTGCACCAACGAGGGAACCAGTGAACAGCAAGAGTCAGGCTTAGAGCAATTTTTGCGCTTTGATTGATATTAAGTATAATAAAAATCCACGTAACACATAATATATAAATCATTATGACAACTTGAACTACTGTTGTACTCAATTAAGGATGCCATGTTTTATGTCTGTCAAGTAATTTCTTCTCAGAAGCCACAAGATTCTCATAAGTAATACCTTCCGTACATTAAGACAGCCTGGAAATGAAGTTTCCTTAAACCGGGCACGGGTATCCGATTTTTTTACAAACATTTTTACAATGCATGATACTAGTTAGTTTCTAAAACTCAATGCCCCGTGTGAGGCTCGAACTCACGACCTTCAGATTATGAGACTGACGCGCTGCCTACTGCGCCAACGAGGCAACTAAATCATAACCATTCAGGCTCATACCAATTTTTGCGCTAAGATCGATACAAAGTATTATAAAAATCCATGTTACACGTATCATGTTAAATCAATAGGAACATTTGAACTACTGTTGTACACAATTAGGAATGCCATGTTTTATGGCTGTCAAGTCATTTCTTCCCAGAAGCAACAAGGTTCTCAGAAGTAATACCTTCAGAATATTAAGATAGCCTGGAAATCAAGAATCTTTAAACCGGGCACTGGTATCCGATTTTTTTTACAAACATTTTTACAATATATGATACTATTTAGTTTCTAAAACTCTGTCAAGTCATTTCTTCCCAGAAGCAACAAGGTTCTCAGAAGTAATACCTTCAGAATATTAAGATAGTCTGGAAATCAAGAATCTTTAAACCGGGCACTGGTATCCGATTTTTTTTACAAACATTTTTACAATATATGATACTATTAAGTTTCTAATACTCTGTGCCCTGTGAGAGGCTCGAACTCACGACCATCAGATTATGAGAATGACATGCTGCCTACTGCACGAACATGGGAACCATTGAACAGCAAGAGTCAAGCTTACAGCAAATTTTGCGCTAAGATTGATATTAAGTATAATAAAAATCCATGTTACACATATTATGTTAAATCAATATGAAAAATTTAACTACTGTTGTGCTCAATGAAGAATTCCATGTGTTATGGCTCTCAAGTAATTTCTTCTCAGAAGCCACAAGATTCTCATAAGTAATTCCTTCAGTATATCATGACAGCCGGGAAATGAAGTTTCTTTGAACCGGGCACGGGTATCCGATTTTTTTACAAACATTTTTACAATGCATGATACTTGTTAGTTGCTAAAACTCTATGCCCCGTGTGAGGCTCGAACTCACGACCTTCAGATTATGAGACTGACGCGCTGCCTACTAGAGTATAACTAGAGTATAATTAAAATCCATGTTACACGTATCATGTTAAATCAATAGGAGAATTTGAACTACTGTTGTACACAATTAGGAATGCCATGTTTTATGGCTGTCAAGTAATTTCTTCCCAGAAGCAACAAGGTTCTCAGAAGTAATACCTTCAGAATATTAAGATAGCCTGGAAATCAAGAATCTTTAAACCGGGCACTGGTATCCGATTTTTTTTACAAACATTTTTACAATATATGATACTATTTAGTTTCTAAAACTCTGTCAAGTCATTTCTTCCCAGAAGCAACAAGGTTCTCAGAAGTAATACCTTCAGAATATTAAGATAGCCTGGAAATCAAGAATCTTTAAACCGGGCACTGGTATCCGATTTTTTTTACAAACATTTTTACAATATATGATACTATTAAGTTTCTAATACTCTGTGCCCTGTGAGAGGCTCGAACTCACGACCATCAGATTATGAGAATGACATGCTGCCTACTGCACCAACATGGGAACCATTGAACAGCAAGAGTCAAGCTTACAGCAATTTTTGCGCTAAGATTGATATTAAGTATAATAAAAATCCATGTTACACATATTATGTTAAATCAATATGAAAAATTTAACTACTGTTGTGCTCAATGAAGAATTCCATGTGTTATGGCTCTCAAGTAATTTCTTCTCAGAAGCCACAAGATTCTCATAAGTAATTCCTTCAGTATATGACAGCCAGGAAATGAAGTTTCTTTGAACCGGGCACGGGTATCCGATTTTTTTACAAACATTTTTACAATGCATGATACTTGTTAGTTTCTAAAACTCTATGCCCCGTGTGAGGCTCGAACTCACGACCTTCAGATTATGAGACTGACGCGCTGCCTACTGCGCCAACGAGGCAACTAGATCACAACCATTCAGGCTCATACCAATGTTTACGCTAAGATCGATACAGAGTATAATTAAAATCCATGTTACACGTATCATGTTAAATCAATAGGAGAATTTGAACTACTGTTGTACACAATTAGGAATGCCATGTTTTATGGCTGTCAAGTCATTTCTTCCCAGAAGCAACAAGGTTCTCAGAAGTAATACCTTCAGAATATTAAGATAGCTTGGAAATCAATAATCTTTAAACCGGGCACTGGTATCCGATTTTTTTTACAAACATTTTTACAATATATGATACTATTTAGTTTCTAAAACTCTGTCAAGTCATTTCTTCCCAGAAGCAACAAGGTTCTCATAAGTAATACCTTCAGAATATTAAGATAGCCTGGAAATCAAGAATCTTTAAACCGGGCACTGGTATCCGATTTTTTTTACAAACATTTTTACAATATATGATACTATTTAGTTTCTAAAACTCTGTCAAGTAATTTCTTCTCAGAAGCCACAAGATTCTCATAAGTAATACCTTCCGTACATTAAGACAGCCTGGAAATGAAGTTTCCTTAAACCGGGCACGGGTATCCGATTTTTTTACAAACATTTTTACAATGCATGATACTAGTTAGTTTCTAAAACTCAATGCCCCGTGTGAGGCTCGAACTCACGACCTTCAGATTATGAGACTGACGCGCTGCCTACTGCGCCAACAAGACAAGTAAATCATAACCATTCAGGCTCATACCAATTTTTGCGCTAAGATCGATACAAAGTATTATAAAAATCCATGTTACACGTATCATGTTAAATCAATAGGAACATTTGAACTACTGTTGTACACAATTAGGAATGCCATGTTTTATGGCTGTCAAGTCATTTCTTCCCAGAAGCAACAAGGTTCTCAGAAGTAATACCTTCAGAATATTAAGATAGCCTGGAAATCAAGAATCTTTAAACCGGGCACTGGTATCCGATTTTTTTTACAAACATTTTTACAATATATGATACTATTTCGTTTCTAAAAATCTGTGCCCTGTGAGAGGCTCGAACTCACGCCCTTCAGATTATGCGAATGACTTGCTGCCTACTGCACCAACGAGGGAACCAGTGAACAGCAAGAGTAAGGCTTAGAGCAATTTTTGCGCTTTGATTGATATTAAGTATAATAAAAATCCACCTAACACATAATATATAAATCATTATGACAACTTGAACTACTGTTGTACTCAATTAAGGATGCCATGTTTTATGGCTGTCAAGTAATTTCTTCTCAGAAGCCACAAGATTCTCATAAGTAATACCTTCCGTACATTAAGACAGCCTGGAAATGAAGTTTCTTTAAACCGGGCACGGGTATCCGATTTTTTTACAAACATTTTTACAATGCAGGATACTAGTTAGTTTCTAAAACTCAATGCCCCGTGTGAGGCTCGAACTCACGATCTTCAGATTATGAGACTTGGCCTACTTCGCAAACGAGGCAACCAAATCATAACCATTCAGGCTCATACCAATTTTTGCGCTAAGATCGATAGAAAGTATTATAAAAATCCATGTTACACGTATCATGTTAAATCAATAGGAACATTTGAACTACTGTTGTACACAATTAGGAATGCCATGTTTTATGGCTGTCAAGTCATTTCTTCCCAGAAGCAACAAGGTTCTCAGAAGTAATACCTTCAGAATATTAAGATAGCCTGGAAATCAAGAATCTTTAAACCGGGCACTGGTATCCGATTTTTTTTACAAACATTTTTACAATATATGATACTATTTAGTTTCTAAAACTCTGTCAAGTCATTTCTTCCCAGAAGCAACAAGGTTCTCAGAAGTAATACCTTCAGAATATTAAGATAGCCTGGAAATCAAGAATCTTTAAACCGGGCACTGGTATCCGATTTTTTTTACAAACATTTTTACAATATATGATACTATTTAGTTTCTAAAACTCTGTGCCCTGTGAGAGGCTCGAACTCACGACCTTCAGATTATGCGAATGACGTGCTGCCTACTGCACCAACGAGGGAACCAGTGAACCGCAAGAGTCAGGCTTAGAGCAACTTTTGCGCTTTGATTGATATTAAGTATAATAAAAATCCACGTAACACATAATATGTAAATCATTATGACAACTTGAACTACTGTTGTACTCAATTAAGGATGCCATGTTTTATCGCTGTCAAGTAAATTCTTCTCAGAAGCCACAAGATTCTCATAAGTAATACCTTCCGTACATTAAGACAGCCTGGAAATGAAGTTTCTTTAAACCGGGCACGGGTATCCGATTTTTTTACAAACATTTTTACAATGCATGATACTAGTTAGTTTCTAAAACACCATGCCCCGTGTGAGGCTCGAACTCACGACCTTCAGATTATGAGACTGACGCGCTGCCTACTGCGCCAACGAGGCAACCAGATTAAAACCATTCAGGCTCATACCAATGTTTGCGCTAAGATCGATACAGAGTATAATTAAAATCCATGTTACACGTATCATGTTAAATCAATAGGAGAATTTGAACTACTGTTGTACACAATTAGGAATGCCATGTTTTATGGCTGTCAAGTCATTTCTTCCCAGAAGCAACCAGGTTCTCAGAAGTAATACCTTCAGAATATTAAGTTAGCCTGGAAATCAAGAATCTTTAAACCGGGCACTGGTATCCGATTTTTTTTACAAACATTTTTACAATATATGATACTATTTAGTTTCTAAAACTCTGTCAAGTCATTTCTTCCCAGAAGCAACAAGGTTCTCATAAGTAATACCTTCAGAATATTAAGATAGCCTGGAAATCAAGAATCTTTAAACCGGGCACTGGTATCCGATTTTTTTTACAAACATTTTTACAATATATGATACTATTTAGTTTCTAAAACTCTGTCAAGTCATTTCTTCCCAGAAGCAACAAGGTTCTCAGAAGTAATACCTTCAGAATATTAAAATAGCCTGGAAATCAAGAATCTTTAAACCGGGCACTGGTATCCGATTTATTTTACAAACATTTTTACAATATAAGATACTATTTAGTTTTTACAAATCTGTGCCCTGTGAGAGGCTCGAACTCACGACCTTCAGATTATGCGAATGACTTGCTGCCTACTGCACCAACGAGGGAACCAGTGAACAGCAAGAGTCAGGCTTAGAGCAATTTTTGCGCTTTGATTGATATTAAGTATAATAAAAATCCACGTAACACATAATATATAAATCATTATGACAACTTGAACTACTGTTGTACTCAATTAAGGATGCCATGTTTTATGGCTGTCAAGTAATTTCTTCTCAGAAGCCACAAGATTCTCATAAGTAATACCTTCCGTACATTAAGACAGCCTGGAAATGAAGTTTCTGTAAACCGGGCACGGGTATCCGATTTTTTTACAAACATTTTTACAATGCATGATACTTGTTAGTTTCTAAAACTCAATGCCCCGTGTGAGGCTCGAACTCACGACCTTCAGATTATGAGACTGACGCGCTGCCTACTGCGCCAACGAGGCAACCAGATCACAACCATTCAGGCTCATACCAATGTTTACGCTAAGATCGATACAGAGTATAATTAAAATCCATGTTACACGTATCATGTTAAATCAATAGGAGAATTTGAACTACTGTTGTACACAATTAGGAATGCCTTGTTTTATGGCTGTCAAGTCATTTCTTCCCAGAAGCAACAAGGTTCTCAAAAGTAATACCTTCAGAATATTAAGATAGCCTGGAAATCAAGAATCTTTAAACCGGGCACTGGTATCCGATTTTTTTTACAAACATTTTTACAATATATGATACTATTTAGTTTCTAAAACTCTGTCAAGTCATTTCTTCCCAGAAGCAACAAGGTTCTCAGAAGTAATACCTTCAGAATATTAAGATAGCCTGGAAATCAAGAATCTTTAAACCGGGCACTGGTATCCGATTTTTTTTACAAACATTTTTACAATATATGATACTATTTAGTTTCTAAAACTCTGTGCCCTGTGAGAGGCTCGAACTCACGACCTTCAGATTATGCGAATGACGTGCTGCCTACTGCACCAACGAGGGAACCAGTGAACCGCAAGAGTCAGGCTTAGAGCAACTTTTGCGCTTTGATTGATATTAAGTATAATAAAAATCCACGTAACACATATGTAAATCATTATGACAACTTGAACTACTGTTGTACTCAATTAAGGATGCCATGTTTTATCGCTGTCAAGTAAATTCTTCTCAGAAGCCACAAGATTCTCATAAGTAATACCTTCCGTACATTAAGACAGCCTGGAAATGAAGTTTCTTTAAACCGGGCACGGGTATCCGATTTTTTTACAAACATTTTTACAATGCATGATACTAGTTAGTTTCTAAAACACCATGCCCCGTGTGAGGCTCGAACTCACGACCTTCAGATTATGAGACTGACGCGCTGCCTACTGCGCCAACGAGGCAACTAGATTAAAACCATTCAGGCTCATACCAATGTTTGCGCTAAGATCGATACAGAGTATAATTAAAATCCATGTTACACGTATCATGTTAAATCAATAGGAGAATTTGAACTACTGTTGTACACAATTAGGAATGCCATGTTTTATGGCTGTCAAGTCATTTCTTCCCAGAAGCAACAAGGTTCTCAGAAGTAATACCTTCAGAATATTAAGATAGCCTGGAAATCAAGAATCTTTAAACCGGGCACTGGTATCCGATTTTTTTTACAAACATTTTTACAATATATGATACTATTTAGTTTCTAAAACTCTGTCAAGTCATTTCTTCCCAGAAGCAACAAGGTTCTCAGAAGTAATACCTTCAGAATATTAAGATAGTCTGGAAATCAAGAATCTTTAAACCGGGCACTGGTATCCGATTTTTTTTACAAACATTTTTACAAAATATGATACTATTAAGTTTCTAATACTCTGTGCCCTGTGAGAGGCTCGAACTCACGACCATCAGATTATGAGAATGACATGCTGCCTACTGCACCAACATGTGAACCATTGAAGAGCAAGAGTCAAGCTTACAGCAATTTTTGCGCTAAGATTGATATTAAGTATAATAAAAATCCATGTTACACATATTATGTTAAATCAATATGAAAAATGTAACTACTGTTGTGCTCAATGAAGAATTCCATGTGTTATGGCTCTCAAGTAATTTCTTCTCAGAAGCCACAAGATTCTCATAAGTAATTCCTTCAGTATATCATGACAGCCGGGAAATTAAGTTTCTTTGAACCGGGCACGGGTATCCGATTTTTTTACAAACATTTTTACAATGCATGATACTTGTTAGTTTCTAAAACTCTATGCCCCGTGTGAGGCTCGAACTCACGACCTTCAGATTATGAGACTGACGCGCTGCCTACTGCGCCAACGAGACAACCAGATCACAACCATTCAGGCTCATTCCAATTTTTGCGCTAAGATCGATACAGAGTATAATTAAAATCCATGTTACACGTATCATGTTAAATCAATAGGAGAATTTGAACTACTGTTGTACACAATTAGGAATGCCATGTTTTATGGCTGTCAAGTCATTTCTTCCCAGAAGCAACAAGGTTCTCAGAAGTAATACCTTCAGAATATTAAGATAGCCTGGAAATGAAGAATCTTTAAACCGGGCACTGGTATCCGATTTTTTTTACAAACATTTTTACAATATATGATACTATTTAGTTTCTAAAACTCTGTCAAGTCATTTCTTCCCAGAAGCAACAAGGTTCTCAGAAGTAATACCTTCAGAATATTAAGATAGCCTGGAAATCAAGAATCTTTAAACCGGGCACTGGTATCCGATTTTTTTTACAAACATTTTTACAATATATGATACTATTTAGTTTCTAAAACTCTGTGCCCTGTGAGAGGCTCGAACTCACGACCTTCAGATTATGCGAATGACGTGCTGCCTACTGCACCAACGAGGGAACCAGTGAACCGCAAGAGTCAGGCTTAGAGCAACTTTTGCGCTTTGATTGATATTAAGTATAATAAAAATCCACGTAACACATAATATGTAAATCATTATGACAACTTGAACTACTGTTGTACTCAATTAAGGATGCCATGTTTTATCGCTGTCAAGTAAATTCTTCTCAGAAGCCACAAGATTCTCATAAGTAATACCTTCCGTACATTAAGACAGCCTGGAAATGAAGTTTCTTTAAACCGGGCACGGGTATCCGATTTTTTTACAAACATTTTTACAATGCATGATACTAGTTAGTTTCTAAAACACCATGCCCCGTGTGAGGCTCGAACTCACGACCTTCAGATTATGAGACTGACGCGCTGCCTACTGCGCCAACGAGGCAACCAGATCACAACCATTGAGGCTCATACCAATTTTAGCGCTAAGATCGATACAGAGTATAATTAAAATCCATGTTACACGTATCATGTTAAATCAATAGGAGAATTTGAACTACTGTTGTACACAATTAGGAATGCCATGTTTTATGGCTGTCAAGTCATTTCCTCCCAGAAGCAACTAGGTTCTCAGAAGTAATACCTTCAGAATATTAAGATAGCCTGGAAATCAAGAATCTTTAAACCGGGCACTGGTATCCGATTTTTTTTACAAACATTTTTACAATATATGATACTATTTAGTTTCTAAAAATCTGTGCCCTGTGAGAGGCTCGAACTCACGACCTTCAGATTATGCGAATGACTTGCTGCCTACTGCACCAACGAGGGAACCAGTGAACAGCAAGAGTCAGGCTTAGAGCATTTTTTGCGCTTTGATTGATATTAAGTATAATAAAAATCCACGTAACACATAATATATAAATCATTATGACAACTTGAACTACTGTTGTACTCAATTAAGGATGCCATGTTTTATGGCTGTCAAGTAATTTCTTCTCAGAAGCCACAAGATCCTCATAAGTAATACCTTCCGTACATTAAGACAGCCTGGAAATGAAGTTTCTTTAAACCGGGCACGGGTATCCGATTTTTTTACAAACATTTTTACAATGCATGATACTAGTTAGTTTCTAAAAGTCAATGCCCCGTGTGAGGCTCGAACTCACGACCTTCAGATTATGAGACTGACGCGCTGCCTACTGCGCCAAAGCTGGGGAACAATAGCCTTTTAAGGGGGGGGAAGAAGGAAGGAAAGGGGGGAGAAGGGGGGGAGAAGAAAAGGAAGGAAAAAGAGAGGAAAAAGGGAGAAAAAGGGGAAAAAGAGAGCAAAAAGAGAGGACAAAGGGAGAAAAAGGGGAAAGGGAAGGGAATGAGAGAAATTTAGGACATAAATTACAAAAAAACATTTCATTACATAAAAAACTAATAAAAACCTGAGAATGTGGAGTTTTGTTTGCAATTCTTCAGCCTTGGAACAGAAGGTCGGCGGTTCAAGTCCCACCGGTGACAAACATTTTTTTTGGTTCATTCATGGATGTACTCAAGATCTCTTGCGCAAATATAATTACCCTTGCCCTCCATTGACACACATATGCACTTATTTTAATGGGAATATTCTAATGAATATGTCACTTTCTTTTCCACTATTGTTGTAGCCATACAGCTATTCACAGCACACATGTGCACTC
This sequence comes from Gadus chalcogrammus, assembly GCF_026213295.1. NCBI lineage: Eukaryota > Metazoa > Chordata > Actinopteri > Gadiformes > Gadidae > Gadus > Gadus chalcogrammus. The sequence goes on along the minus strand of NC_079429.1, from coordinate 22,559,812 downwards.
TTTAGCAAGCTACTTGTTTAGTTATTATTTGTATTGTGACCTGTGGGCTCAATTTAGCCTCCATCTTCAACCTACAAGTATTTCAACTATAAATCATTTTGTGTGCATATTATATTGCAATAGTAGTATGGTGCTTCCTCTTGTGGAGTGGATCTGGCTAATGATTCGAATAAGATGACCAGCAAATAATTCTTAAAACATTTGTTAATATATAAACATGTTTATTTTAACATATAACATAGATACTATACACTGGTAATCTTATTTCCTCCTCTCCGCCAACCACTGCTCCTTGGTCAGGGACTCGGAGGAGGGGCAGTAGATTTTCCCCTTGTACTGGCTGTGGCCAGTCGCTGCACTCCGGGGCTCCCCACACCTCCTGCATTTATTTGCCTCCCCAGTCCTGTTGTAAGGCCTCTTCCGTTCTGCAGGAGGCACTGCTGAGGGGACAGCAAACATAATGGGGGGCTGGGCGTGAGGGTAGCGCAACAGGGGGTTTACCGGGAGGAATGATGTGCTAGGGAGGGATTGGGTGAGGGCAGGAGTGCCGGAGAGAGTAGGGGCCCGGGGGAGGGCAAAAACAAATGGAGCAGGGGCCCGGGGGAGGGCAAAAACAAATGGAGCAGGGGTGCTGCTGATGACAGGGGCAGGGGTGGGAGGACAGGGAAACAGCCGCCTCTGGGCTGTCTTCATCCTGGGCCTTACAGCCGTTGCAGGTGCCGTTGCTGGTGCTGGTGCCGGTGCTGGTGCTGGTGCTACGGCTGCGGTGGCAGTGGCTGTGGCCCTCCGGTTCATTTTGGCCCGCCCCGCTGTGCTCTCCGGGAGGTGGTAGGAATATTTCACCAGGCCCGGGGTTTGAGGAGCCACAGCGGGGCGGTCCATACCCGGAGGTAAGACCACGGTGGCAACAGGCACAGGGGCAGGCAGGTCCACACCCTGGCACAACACGGAGACACCCTGCCTGGCCACCCTCCTGTTGTGCCACTGGATGAGGGTGGTCTGGTTCACCTCAACCAGCTGCAGGCTGGTGGTGGACATCGCGGCCCCGTTGGCCAGGATGAGCTGTCTGATCCTGCGGTAGTCCCTCAGGATCAGACTCCACCTTGAGAGGTACCCCTTCCCCTTCTTGGTAGGGGAAGGGTGGAGGGTGCAGAGCCTAACACAGATGGCATCAACCAGGCGGCAGCATGAAGGCCACTGTGCAGGAGATGCACTCGCTGTTATGGTGCATCTCCGCAAACTGTCCACACCCGACGTGAACTCTCCCTTCTTCTTCGGCGACCTGAAGCGCCCCGTCAGCAGCCTGTCCTCGTGCTGTGCATGGTACACCGCCTTCTGCTGGTCGTAGGGCAGCAGGTCCTCCCACAGGCCGACGATGATGCCGACATCCCGGTTGCTGAGGGCCAGGCTGGTCTGGCTCCTCAGCCCCACCAGATACTCGGCTAGGCGGTCCACCCTCTCCAGGCCCGGGATGTTGTTTTCATCCACTGCCTGAAAAATAAAACCATTTTAACATCGATGCTGGACAAATAGGAAAGAAATCTAAATGTTATGTTTCACTATTGCTCAAAGGTACTTACCAACTGCTCAACAGGAACCTGTGGGGCGGCACCCGGAGCGGTGACAGCAGATGACGCAGGTGGAGGTGGTGGTGGAGAAGGAGGAGGTGGAGCAGCGGACCAGGAACCACTGGTGGAGGGCTGAGCCGGTGGTGGTGGAGAAGGAGGGGGTGGAGCAGCGGACCAGGAACCACTGGTGGAGGGCTGAGCCGGTGGTGGAGGGGGAGGAGGAGGTGGAGCAGCGGACCAGGAACCACTGGTGGAGGGCTGAGCCGGTGGTGGAGGGGAAGGAGGAGGTGGAGCAGCGGACCAGGAACCACTGGTGGAGGGCTGAGCCGGTGGTGGTGGAGAAGGAGGAGGTGGAGCAGCGGACCAGGAACCACTGGTGGAGGGCTGAGCAGGTGGTAGTGAAATGAGGGCAGAGAAGAGCTCCAGACTAGCCTCGGTGTCGTCTGTGAAGCCCTCATCCTCTGCCTCGTCGCCCAGGTCCTCCAGCAGCTGCTCCGTCTCCTCCCCCTCAGGATCCATGTCCTGCATGCACTTCCCCGTCTGCATGTAGAGGTAGTCAATGCCTATCAACTCTCCTGGGAATGAAAACAACATTGTGATTAGCAGAATAAGTACATCAACATTTGTGGAACCCATATTAATGTTGGTCTGAATATAGATAGAAAGTGAGCAGCCCCCATTCATTATTTGATTATAGCACCTTCTTGTTGTGACTTGTTAACATATTTATGATGACAGATTGGACGACAGAATATGCAAATATGTGAATCTAATCTGTTTTGCATAATTAACAACATTTGATTATAAACGTATACATGCCTGGTCGTCATTTCATGTCCCAGTGTGAAGCATTCAGTATTCAGTGCAACTTACCAGTGTACTTGCTGGGGAGGCGGAAAGAGGGGACAAACATCTGTCCAAACACATTGGTGCCAAATGTGTTCACACAGTGTACCAGATCCCCCGAGTAGCTGAGGAGAGCGGACATCTTCTCAGCCACAGCAGCAGCAGCCCGGTCCTGGTTCCACCGGTTCAGCCCGTCCAGCAAGTAGAGCTGGAAGTTCAGGTCATTGGCCTGGGTCCCTGAAAGTACAGAATATTGTATTGTAAAACATGTATTACCAATAAAAGTAAATGGTCGTCAGTGTGTTAGACGCTGGTGATGCCATTAAAACTCACCTGGAATAAAGCGGTTCAGGTGGCAGTGGAAGGACTCCAGTGACGTTGAACCTCGCGCACACCTGTATTTGGTGAGGACGACGCCGTCCTTGGTGGTGGTGGTGCCGGTCTTTGTGTACAGAGGCACACCTGGCAGGTCCTGGATGCACTTGACGTGCCTCTTCTGAACCCGCCAGATGTGCTCCATCCTCACCCGGTCCAGGAGGGGAACACCCAGCAGGTCCCTGCCTTTGTCCCCCATCAGCTCCTGCAGCAGGGCCTCCACCTGGCGGATGGTGGCCTCCTCTCCACGGGTCCTCCGCCTGCAGTACAGCGCCAACTGGGCCTTGGTCAACCGGCTGTCCACCAGAGCCTCGGAGATGCCGGGCACACCCTCCCTCCGGAGCTCCTCCCTCTTGGCGTGGCGCAGAAGGGCCACATCATCAGGGTCCCACTCAAACAGGCAGACGGAGAGCGTGGCCATGAAGATGGGGTACAGGGCGTGGGCGTCGGTCGTGCATCCGGCCGCAAGCCGCCGAAGGAAGTGCCAGATGTCCAGCCGGATGACGAGGTCTGGCCAGCCGCCGAACCTGGCCTGCAGCTTGCTCTCCCCTCCCGTCTCCTTGCAGCAGCCACAGTCCACATAGAGGAGTATAGGGGGAGCCACGCCCGCCTCGCTGTAGCGCCTGATGAGGCCTGACACCATCCGGTCCAGTCCAGGTCCCTCCTGGGCTGTCAGGACGCTGATCAGGACCTGCCCCTTCTCGTTGCTGACGGAGGACACCCAGAGCGCCGTCCCCTTGGCGGCTCCAGCCAGCTTTTTGGTCATCTGGAATTAATCAGAATAAACTAATTCAGAGTGCTTTCAAAACAGTAATATAAATTAGAATAAGAACAAAACAGAAGCAAAATATATATCTAGGAATAAACATATAAAAGAGGCATTTACACACGCAAAAATGCACATCAAATAAACATTGACACATTTGTGACTATAACTTCAATGGCTCCCAAGCTGGGATATGGTGTTATGAGAAAACCCATTTCATATATTGTTGATGCATTATTACTGATGTCCTTTTTACCTTCTTTGTAGAATCCATTTTTAAAATGGAGCCAAAGGTGGAGGTGATGCTGGCCTTGATGTGACCCATACGGCTCATCAAGTCCTTCCCGTACACCGTCAGGAGCCACCTGTTGGTCGGGACAGCGATAGGCTCGGGGGGGCTCTGACAGACCACAGGGAAGAGACCGGGCCTGCGGGCAAAGTCATTGGCCAGCTCCATGTAGCGGGCCAACCGCTGCAGCCACTCCTCGCCGTGGTTCTCCCGCAGCTGTTTGGCCAGGCGTGTGGAGCTGTTGCCGAGGGTCCTCTCCCGTAGCATCCGGATGACACGGATGTCACACGCATACCTTTGTGGACAGGTATGATTGTATCAAATGATTTAGTTTGGCTGGACAAAGAGTTTTCTATGGGCAAAATGTTATAAATATTTTTGATCTAATATTGATGGGGTTTAGTGTGATCAAATATTGCTATTTGCTGGATTACTGATTACTGAAAAAAGATATTTGCTTTCATGATCTGAACTCATTTGCGGGTCAGGATGAGGCGGAACTCCCCGCGGAGAGCCAAGCTCAGCTGGTCCAGGACGGTCTGGCTCGTGGACAGGTAATTTGATATGCAACTGGAGGAGTTGCACCTGAGGGTCTCCGTCACCATCAGGTAGTACCTGTCCACGTCCAGGACCTTCCGTGCCCTCTTGTGGATGCCGGCCCCGGTGAGCTGCCCCTTGCACTGGGGGCAGGACAGCCTCACCTTCCACAGGTGGTAGGGCATCCACACCAGGAGCCGGTGCATAAAAAAGCGGTCTGGTGATGGGACCTGGTTGTAGATGAGGGCAGGAACAGGTGGCTCATACCAGAGCTGGACGTCCGGTCACAGCCGCTGGTTCCTCCACAGCGTGGATGCAATCCAGCGCTGGTCCTGCTGGGGAATGGTCTTCCTCATTTCCACCGGCAGCCAGAACTGAGCAGCAAGAGGAGGAGCAGGGAGGGGACCAGGAGGAGTAGGGAGGGGACCAGGAGGAGCAGGGAGGGGACCTGGAGGAGCAGGGAGGAGACCTGGAGGAGCAGGGAGGAGACCTGGAGGAGCAGGACTCGTATCTGATTCAACCTACATAAAGAAAAAGAAAAAGATCATAAATCATCTATCCGCTACACGCTACAGTATGTAAGACCTGTAGAGAGGTTATTACAGTTGCACGAACCAGAGGAGAAGAGCTGGTCCTCGCCGCCGACATGATGGGGCTGGATGGAGGCAGAGAGAAAGGGGAGACAGGCCTGTAGAATCTGGGACTGGAAGGGGGCGTCACTCGAGGTGGGGTAGCGGATGGAGTGCTTCTCCCAGACGGGACAGTGGCAGGGCTGGAGGGACGCTGGGAAGAGGGGGAAACAGAGCCGATGAAGTACAATTACAAAACAAAGATAGTGTTGGCTGTATGGCTGTGTTCTTAGGCATCAGGCACAGCTATAGGTACATCAATTACCTCAACAGGCCTCCTGGTCAGATTGACATTCGGCTTGGCTGCAGCAGACAAAGTCCCACCAAACCGCGCTTTCTCAAACTGAAAATCAACCAAGAATAGTCTTAATAAAATGGTGTTAAAAATGACATTATGCACACACCAGTGATACGCATGAAAGTTATGTAAACACACAGATCTGAGATGAGTTGACCATGTCATAACCAGGTGAATGACATGGTATTTAATGTGATGGAAATATTCACCATCGCCAGCGTCAATGCAGGCCTCCCAGGGCTCCGTGCAGGCGCAGCAGAGGTGGAGGCAGAGGTAGCTGCAGGGCTTCTCACAGACTGACAGACAGAAACAATAAAACCATTAAACAAGCATTAATACTAATCAATATGGGATTTTGTCCACATCACAAATTGTAAGCCTACAAAATGCATTTATTTCACCAGGCTCTCAATATTACCTGCTGGGAGTGAAAGCCACAGGTACATGTCTGGGCTATCCCTAACATTAAGGTCTGCCCACGCAGCATCATGGGACACTTCTCAATCTGTAATTAATTGAAAAGAATGATTTACTTAGACACAATTGGTTCACTTTGGAGTTTTGGTTTACTGTTGGGGCAAAGCTTACCTTCTGGTAGAGGTTGTGCCACTTGGCCTGTTTTGGAGATGGCCTGTTCCCTGCACTGGAGGGCCAAGTGCCAGAAGAGGCAAATGCCCTCAGGCAGCTCACCCACTCCTCAGACCCCATGGATCGATGCTTCTTAGTAGACATCTGAAGACAAGGGGAAGAATAGCCAAGTTACCATACATTGTCAAAGACATATGCTATATATATATATATATATATATATATATATACATATGTGTGTGTGTGTGTGTGTGTGTGTGTGTGTGTGTGTGTGTGTGTGTGTGATACATACAAAATAATCCCTAGTATATCCCCATGTAATTTAAAATGGTTGTTTACCGTACAGGTGAATTAAAATGGTCGTTCACCGTACAGGTGAATTAAAATGGTCGTTCACCGTAATCGTACTACTAGTTCCTACTGAGGCTGACATGCAATAAATCAACAAGAAGTTGACCCAAGTTCGTAAAGTTAAACCGATGCTAACATGCTAGTAAATTAACCAAAGTCAGTGAAATGACAAGGAAAAGTAGTGACATGTCCGGACAAGGTAAGACAATCCGCACGGTCAGACTTTTGGATTAAATAATACCAATATTCAGTAGAACGAATTTAGAACGTCGATCATTTCAAGTTAGTAAAGTTAAACCGATGCTAACATGCTTGTAAATTAACCAAAGTCAGTGAAATGACGAGGAAAAGTAGTGACATGTCCGGACAAGCTAAGACAATCCGCACGGTCAGACTTTTGGATAAAGTAATACCCTATATTCAGTAGAACGAATTTATAACTTCGATAATTTCCGCGATTTATTGGTTCTTAAATGTAAAGCATTTGTTGTAATGTAAATTGCAAACAGTTACATTGCAGACTAGTTTTCAGAAGAGCGTACTTACTACCGTTATTACCGCTACCTTTTCCAGAGCATGACCTGTCCGAATTTATAGGGTGGATCATTTCCGCGATTGGATGTGTTAAATGTGTTAAATGTGTTTTAATGTAATTCAAACCCTTACCTTACAGAGTCGTTTTCAGGAATGACGATTGAATACGTGTGGTTTGTTCTACAGTTAAAATACATTCCGAATTCGGAGCGTCGCTAGCCTGTCCGTGATTGGCTTAGCGCAGGGAGAGAAATGGACAGTGGAACGTGTGATTGGTCATTCTGGTGAAAAGATATGGAAGAGAAATGGAGAGAAATGGACAGTGGAACGTGTGATTGGTCATTCTGGTGAAAAGATATTGGAAATCCAATGATTTGGTTGGACGATCCAGAATCTAAAAAGCAGACGGATCGGATTTAGGTAGCGCCAACGAGGCAACTAAATCATAACCATTCAGGCTCATACCAATTTTTGCGCTAAGATCGATACAAAGTATTATAAAAATCCATGTTACACGTATCATGTTAAATCAATAGGAACATTTGAACTACTGTTGTACACAATTAGGAATGCCATGTTTTATGGCTGTCAAGTCATTTCTTCCCAGAAGCAACAAGGTTCTCAGAAGTAATACCTTCAGAATATTAAGATAGCCTGGAAATCAAGAATCTTTAAACCGGGCACTGGTATCCGATTTTTTTTACAAACATTTTTACAATATATGATACTATTAAGTTTCTAATACTCTGTGCCCTGTGAGAGGCTCGAACTCACGACCATCAGATTATGAGAATGACATGCTGCCTACTGCACCAACATGGGAACCATTGAACAGCAAGAGTCAAGCTTACAGCAATTTTTGCGCTAAGATTGATATTAAGTATAATAAAAATCCATGTTACACATATTATGTTAAATCAATATGAAAAATGTAACTACTGTTGTGCTCAATGAAGAATTCCATGTGTTATGGCTCTCAAGTAATTTCTTCTCAGAAGCCACAAGATTCTCATAAGTAATTCCTTCAGTATATCATGACAGCCGGGAAATGAAGTTTCTTTGAACCGGGCACGGGTATCCGATTTTTTTACAAACATTTTTACAATGCATGATACTTGTTAGTTTCTAAAACTCTATGCCCCGTGTGAGGCTCGAACTCACGACCTTCAGCTTATGAGACTGACGCGCTGCCTACTAGAGTATAACTAGAGTATAAATAAAAACCATGTTACACGTATCATGTTAAATCAATAGGAGAATTTGAACTACTGTTGTACACAATTAGGAATGCCATGTTTTATGGCTGTCAAGTCATTTCTTCCCAGAAGCAACAAGGTTCTCAGAAGTAATACCTTCAGAATATTAAGATAGCCTGGAAATCAAGAATCTTTAAACCGGGCACTGGTGTCCGATTTTTTTTACAAACATTTTTACAATATATGATACTATTTAGTTTCTAAAACTCTGTCAAGTCATTTCTTCCCAGAAGCAACAAGGTTCTCAGAAGTAATACCTTCAGAATATTAAGATAGCCTGGAAATCAAGAATCTTTAAACCGGGCACTGGTATCCGATTTTTTTTACAAACATTTTTACAATATATGATACTATTTAGTTTCTAAAACTCTGTCAAGTCATTTCTTCCCAGAAGCAACAAGGTTCTCAGAAGTAATACCTTCAGAATATTAAGATAGCCTGGAAATCAAAAATCTTTAAACCGGGCACTGGTATCCGATTTTTTTTACAAACATTTTTACAATATATGATACTATTTAGTTTCTAAAACTCTGTGCCCTGTGAGAGGCTCGAACTCACGACCTTCAGATTATGCGAATGACTTGCTGCCTACTGCACCAACGAGGGAACCAGTGAACAGCAAGAGTCAGGCTTAGAGCAATTTTTGCGCTTTGATTGATATTAAGTATAATAAAAATCCACGTAACACATAATATATAAATCATTATGACAACTTGAACTACTGTTGTACTCAATTAAGGATGCCATGTTTTATGGCCTCTCCTGGAACCGTCACCTTATCGTGGTGGAGAGGTTTGCGTGTCCCTGTGAACCTGAGGGCTGTGTTGTCTGGAGCCTTGTGCTCCTGGTAGGGTCTCTCATGGCAGAGTGGTCTTAGGCGAGGGGCCAGACTAAGAATGGTTCAAAAATCCTCAATGAATATCGAAAAAAGAGGAGATGTGACCCGGCCCGGAGGAAGCCCGGGGCCCCCGTCTGGAGCTAGGCCCAGACGGAGGGCTCGATGGCGAGCGCCTGGTGGCCGGGTTTGCCACGGAGCCCGGTCGGGCACAGCCCGAACAAACTACGTGGCACCCCCCCTCTCTTCATCTCATGGGCCCACCACCTGTGGGAAGACCCGTTGGGGTCGGGTGCGCAGCCACATGGGTGGCAGCGAAGGTCAGGGGTCTGGTGGGGCTTACCTCCACGCACAGTCTCAGCTCTGGTACCGTACTCCTGGATAAGGGTTGGACTCTATTCTTCTCCGGAGTTGCCAAGGGCGTGAGGCGCCGGGCGGGTGTGGGGATACTCATAAATCCCCGGCTGAGCGCCGCGGTGTTGGAGTTTACCCCGGTAGACGAGAGGGTCGCCTCCCTGCGCCTAAGGGTTGTAGGGGGGAAAACTCTGACTGTTGTTTGTGCGTATGCACCAAACAGCAGTTCAGAGTACTCGGCCTTCTTGGAGACCCTGAATGGAGTCCTGTATGGGGCTCCAGTAGGGGACTCCGTAGTTCTGCTGGGTGACTTCAACGCCCACGTGGGCAACGATGGAGACACCTGGAGAGGCGTGGTGGGGAGGAACGGCCTCCCTGATCTAAACCCGAACGGTCGTTTGTTATTGGACTTCTGTGCTAGTCATGGATTATCCATAACAAACACCATGTTCGAACATAAGGGTGCTCATAAGTGTACCTGGTACCAGAGTACCCTAGGCCGAAGATCAATGATCGATTTTGTGATCGTGTCATCTGATCTGAGGCCGCATGTTTTGGACACTCGGGTAAAGAGAGGGGCGGAACTGTCAACCGACCACCATCTGGTTGTGAGTTGGATCAGGGAATGGGGGAAATTTCCGGATAGACCTGGTAAGCCCAAACGCGTAGTGCGGGTGAACTGGGAACGTCTGGAGGAGGCCCCCGTCCTAGGTATCTTCAACTCACACCTCCGGCGGAGTTTTTCTAGCATTCCTGTGGAGGTTGGGGACATTGAGCCGGAGTGGGCTGTGTTCAAAGCCTCCATTGCTGAAGCTGCGGTGGCTAGCTGTGGCCTCAGGGTCTTAGGCTCCTCAAGGGGCGGTAACCCTCGGACACCGTGGTGGACACCGGTGGTCAGGGAAGCCGTCCGATTGAAGAAGGAGGCCTTCCGGGATATGATATCCTGGAGGACTCCTGACTCGGTTGCAGGGTACCGACAGGCCCGAAGGGCTGCAGCTGCTGCCGTGTCGGAGGCTAAGCAGCGGGTGTGGGAGAAGTTCGGAGAGGCCATGGAGAAGGACTTTCGGTCGGCACCAAAGTGTTTCTGGAAGACTATCCGGCACCTCAGGAGGGGGAAACGGGGAACCGTCCAAGCTGTGTACAGTAAGGAGGGGACTCTGTTGACCTCAACTGAGGAGGTCGTCGGACGTTGGAAGGAACACTTTGAGGAACTCCTGAACCCGAATAACACGCCCTCTATGTTGGAGGCAGAGCTCGAGGTTGATGGTGTTTCGTCGTCAATTTCCCTGGTGGAGGTCACTGAGGTAGTCAAACATCTCCGCAGTGGCAAAGCCCCAGGGATTGATGAGATCCAGCCAGAAATGCTAAAGGCTCTGGGTGTTGAGGGGCTGTCATGGTTGACACGCCTATTCAACATCGCGTGGGAGTCGGGTACAGTGCCAAAGGAGTGGCAAACCGGGGTGGTGGTTCCCCTGTTCAAAAAGGGGGACCAGAGAGTGTGTGCCAATTACCGGGGTATCACACTTCTCAGCCTCCCTGGTAAAGTCTACTCCAAGGTACTGGAAAGGAGGGTTCGGCCGATCGTCGAACCTCAGATTGAAGAGGAACAATGCGGTTTTCGCCCCGGACGTGGAACTACGGACCAGCTCTTCACTCTCGCAAGGATCCTGGAGGGGGCCTGGGAGTATGCCCATCCGGTCTACATGTGTTTTGTGGATCTGGAGAAGGCGTATGACCGGGTCCCCCGGGAGAAACTGTGGGAGGTGCTGCGGGAGTATGGGGTAAAGGGGTCTATCCTCAGGGCCATCCAATCCCTGTACTCCCAAAGCGAGAGCTGTGTTCGCGTCCTCGGCAGCCAGTCAGTTTCGTTCTCGGTGGGTGCTGGGCTCCGCCAGGGCTGCGCCTTGTCACCAATCCTGTTTGTGATATACATGGACAGGATATCGAGGCGTAGTCGTGGTGGGGAGGGGTTGCAGTTCGGTGGTCTGAGGATCTCGTCACTGCTTTTTGCGGATGATGTGGTCCTCATGGGATCATCGGCCTGTGACCTTCAGCACTCACTGGATCGGCTGGCGGCCGAGTGTGAAGCGGCTGGGATGAGGATCAGCACCGCTAAATCTGAGGCCATGACTCTTAGCAGGAAACCGATGGATTGCTTACTCCGGGTAGGAAATGAGTCCTTAGCCCAAGTGAAGGAGTTCAAGTACCTCGGGGTCTTGTTCGCGAGTGAGGGTACTATGGAACGTGAGATTGGCCGGAGAATCGGAGCAGCGGGGGCGGTATTGCGTTCGCTTTACCGCACCGTTGTGACGAAAAGAGAGCTGAGCCGCAAGGCAAAGCTCTCGATCTACCGGTCGATTTTCGTTCCTATCCTCACCTATGGTCATGAGGGCTGGGTGATGACCGAAAGGACGAGATCGCGGGTACAAGCGGCCGAGATGAGTTTTCTCAGAAGGGTGGTTGGCGTCTCCCTTAGGGATAGGGTGAGAAGCTCAGCCATCCGTGAGGAACTCGGATTAGAGCCGCTGCTCCTTTACTTAGAAAGGAGTCAGCTGAGGTGGTTCGGGCATCTGGTAAGGATGCCCACTGGGCGCCTTCCTTGGGAGGTGTTTCAGGCACGTCCAGTGGGGAGGAGACCTCGGGGAAGACCCAGGACTAGGTGGAGAGATTATATCTCAACACTGGCCTGGGAACGCCTCGGGATCCCCCCGTCAGAGTTGGTCAATGTGGCCCGGGAAAGGGAAGTCTGGGGCCCCCTGCTTGAGCTGCTCCCCCCGCGACCCGACCCCGGATAAGCGGAAGAAAATGAGATGAGATGAGATGAGATGTTTTATGGCTGTCAAGTAATTTCTTCTCAGAAGCCACAAGATCCTCATAAGTAATACCTTCCATACATTAAGACAGCCTGGAAATGAAGTTTCTTTAAACCGGGCACGGGTATCCGATTTTTTTACAACAATTTTTACAATGCATGATACTAGTTAGTTTCTAAATCTCAATGCCCCGTGTGAGGCTCGAACTCACGACTTACAGATTATGAGACTGAAGCGCTGCCTACTGCGCCAACGAGGCAACTAAATCAAAACCATTCAGGCTCATACCAATTTTTGCGCTAAGATCGATACAAAGTATTATAAAAATCCATGTTACACGTATCATGTTAAATCAATAGGAACATTTGAACTACTGTTGTACAATTAGGAATGCCATGTTTTATGGCTGTCAAGTCATTTCTTCCCAGAAGCAACAAGGTTCTCAGAAGTAATACCTTCAGAATATTAAGATAGCCTGGAAATCAAGAATCTTTAAACCGGGCACTGGTATCCGATTTTTTTTACAAACATTTTTACAATATATGATACTATTTAGTATCATATATTGTACAGCCATAACACATGGCATTCTTCATTGAGCACAACAGTAGTTAAATTTTTCATATTGATTTAACATAATATGTGTAACATGGATTTTTATTGCCTCGTTGGCGTAGTAGGCAGCGCGTCAGTCTCATAATCTGAAGGTCGTGAGTTCGAGCCTCACACGGGGCATAGAGTTTTAGAAACTAACAAGTATCATGCATTGCAAAAATGTTTGTAAAAAAATCGGATACCCGTGCCCGGTTCAAAGAAACTTCATTTCCCGGCTGTCATGATATACTGAAGGAATTACTTATGAGAATCTTGTGGCTTCTGAGAAGAAATTACTTGAGAGCCATAACACATGGCATTCTTCATTGAGCACAACAGTAGTTAAATTTTTCATATTGATTTGACATAATATGTGTAACATGGATTTTTATTATACTTAATATCAATCTTAGCGCAAAAATTGCTGTAAGCTTGACTCTTGCTGTTCAATGGTTCCCATGTTGGTGCAGTAGGCAGCGCGTCAGTCTCATAATCTGAAGGTCGTGAGTTCGAGCCTCACACGGGGCATAGTATTTTAGAAACTAACTAGTATCATGCATTGTAAAAATGTTTGTAAAAAAATCGGATACCCGTGCCCGGTTTAAAGAAACTTCATTTCCAGGCTGTCTTAATGTACGGAAGGTATTACTTATGAAAATCTTGTGGCTTCTGAGAAGAAATTACTTGACAGCCATAAAACATGGCATCCTTAATTGAGTACAACAGTAGTTCAAGTTGTCATAATGATTTATATATTATGTGTTACGTGGATTTTTATTATACTTAATATCAATCAAAGCGCAAAAATTGCTCTAAGCCTGACTCTTGCTGTTCACTGGTTCCCTCGTTGGTGCAGTAGGCAGCAAGTCATTCGCATAATCTGAAGGTCGTGAGTTCGAGCCTCTCACAGGGCACAGATTTTTAGAAACTAAATAGTATCATATATTGTAAAAATGTTTGTAAAAAAAATCGGATACCAGTGCCCGGTTTAAAGATTCTTGATTTCCAGGCTATCTTAATATTCTGAAGGTATTACTTCTGAGAACCTTGTTGCTTCTGGGAAGAAATGACTTGACAGAGTTTTAGAAACTAAATAGTATCATATATTGTAAAAATGTTTGTAAAAAAAATCGGATACCAGTGCCCGGTTTAAAGATTTTTGATTTCCAGGCTATCTTTATATTCTGAAGGTATTACTTCTGAGAACCTTGTTGCTTCTGGGAAGAAATGACTTGACAGCCATAAAACATGGCATTCCTAATTGTGTACAACAGTAGTTCAAATTCTCCTATTGATTTAACATGATACGTGTAACATGGATTTTAATTATACTCTGTATCGATCTTAGCGCAAAAATTGGTATGAGCCTGAATGGTTATGATCTGGTTGCCTCGTTGGCGCAGTAGGCAGCGCGTCAGTCTCATAATCTGAAGGTCGTGAGTTCGAGCCTCACACGGGGCATGGAGTTTTAGAAACTAACAAGTATCATGCATTGTAAAAATGTTTGTAAAAAAATCGGATACCCGTGCCCGGTTTAAAGATTCTTGATTTCCAGGCTATCTTAATATTCTGAAGGTATTACTTCTGAGAACCTTGTTGCTTCTGGGAAGAAATGACTTGACAGCCATAAAACATGGCATTCCTAATTGTGTACAACAGTAGTTCAAATGTTCCTATTGATTTAACATGATACGTGTAACATGGATTTTTATAATACTTTGTATCGATCTTAGCGCAAAAATTGGTATGAGCCTGAATGGTTATGATTTAGTTGCCTCGTTGGCGCAGTAGGCAGCGCGTCAGTCTCATAATCTGTAGGTCGTGAGTTCGAGCCTCACACGGGGCATTGAGTTTTAGAAACTAACTAGTATCATGCATTGTAAAAATGTTTGTAAAAAAATCGAATACCCGTGCCCGGTTTAAAGAAACTTCATTTCCAGGCTCTCTTAATGTACGGAAGGTATTACTGATGAGAATCTTGTGGCTTCTGAGAAGAAATTACTTGACAGCCATAAAACATGGCATCCTTAATTGAGTACAACAGTAGTTCAAGTTGTCATAATGATTTATATATTATGTGTTACGTGGATTTTTATTATACTTAATATCAATCAAAGCGCAAAAATTGCTCTAAGCCTGACTCTTGCTGTTCACTGGTTCCCTCGTTGGTGCAGTAGGCAGCAAGTCATTCGCATAATCTGAAGGTCGTGAGTTCGAGCCTCTCACAGGGCACAGATTTTTAGAAACTAAATAGTATCATATATTGTAAAAATGTTTGTAAAAAAAATCGGATACCAGTGCCCGGTTTAAAGATTCTTGATTTCCAGGCTATCTTAATATTCTGAAGGTATTACTTCTGAGAACCTTGTTGCTTCTGGGAAGAAATGACTTGACAGAGTTTTAGAAACTAAATAGTATCATATATTGTAAAAATGTTTGTAAAAAAAATCGGATACCAGTGCCCGGTTTAAAGATTTTTGATTTCCAGGCTATCTTTATATTCTGAAGGTATTACTTCTGAGAACCTTGTTGCTTCTGGGAAGAAATGACTTGACAGCCATAAAACATGGCATTCCTAATTGTGTACAACAGTAGTTCAAATTCTCCTATTGATTTAACATGATACGTGTAACATGGATTTTAATTATACTCTGTATCGATCTTAGCGCAAAAATTGGTATGAGCCTGAATGGTTATGATCTGGTTGCCTCGTTGGCGCAGTAGGCAGCGCGTCAGTCTCATAATCTGAAGGTCGTGAGTTCGAGCCTCACACGGGGCATGGAGTTTTAGAAACTAACAAGTATCATGCATTGTAAAAATGTTTGTAAAAAAATCGGATACCCGTGCCCGGTTTAAAGATTCTTGATTTCCAGGCTATCTTAATATTCTGAAGGTATTACTTCTGAGAACCTTGTTGCTTCTGGGAAGAAATGACTTGACAGCCATAAAACATGGCATTCCTAATTGTGTACAACAGTAGTTCAAATGTTCCTATTGATTTAACATGATACGTGTAACATGGATTTTTATAATACTTTGTATCGATTTTAGCGCAAAAATTGGTATGAGCCTGAATGGTTATGATTTAGTTGCCTCGTTGGTGCAGTAGGCAGCGCGTCAGTCTCATAATCTGTAGGTCGTGAGTTCGAGCCTCACACGGGGCATTGAGTTTTAGAAACTAACTAGTATCATGCATTGTAAAAATGTTTGTAAAAAAATCGAATACCCGTGCCCGGTTTAAAGAAACTTCATTTCCAGGCTCTCTTAATGTACGGAAGGTATTACTGATGAGAATCTTGTGGCTTCTGAGAAGAAATTACTTGACAGCCATAAAACATGGCATCCTTAATTGAGTACAACAGTAGTTCAAGTTGTCATAATGATTTATATATTATGTGTTACGTGGATTTTTATTATACTTAATATCAATCAAAGCACAAAAATTGCTCTAAGCCTGATTCTTGCTGTTCACTGGTTCCCTCGTTGGTGCAGTAGGCAGCAAGGCATTCGCATAATCTGAAGGTCGTGAGTTCGAGCCTCTCACAGGGCACAGATTTTTAGAAACTAAATAGTATCATATATTGTAAAAATGTTTGTAAAAAAAATCGGATACCAGTGCCCGGTTTAAAGATTCTTGATTTCCAGGCTATCTTAATATTCTGAAGGTATTACTTCTGAGAACCTTGTTGCTTCTGGGAAGAAATGACTTGACAGAGTTTTAGAAACTAAATAGTATCATATATTGTAAAAATGTTTGTAAAAAAAATCGGATACCAGTGCCCGGTTTAAAGATTCTTGATTTCCAGGCTATCTTAATATTCTGAAGGTATTACTTCTGAGAACCTTGTTGCTTCTGGGAAGAAATGACTTGACAGCCATAAAACATGGCATTCCTAATTGTGTACAACAGGAGTTCAAATTCTCCTATTGATTTAACATGATACGTGTAACATGGATTTTTATAATACTCTGTATCGATCTTAGCGCAAAAATTGGTATGAGCCTGAATGGTTATGATCTGGTTGCCTCGTTGGCGCAGTAGGCAGCGCGTCAGTCTCATAATCTGAAGGTCGTGAGTTCGAGCCTCACACGGGGCATGGAGTTTTAGAAACTAACAAGTATCATGCATTGTAAATATGTTTGTAAAAAAATCGGATACCCGTGCCCGGTTTAAAGATTCTTGATTTCCAGGCTATCTTAATATTCTGAAGGTATTACTTCTGAGAACCTTGTTGCTTCTGGGAAGAAATGACTTGACAGCCATAAAACATGGCATTCCTAATTGTGTACAACAGTAGTTCAAATGTTCCTATTGATTTAACATGATACGTGTAACATGGATTTTTATAATACTTTGTATCGATTTTAGCGCAAAAATTGGTATGAGCCTGAATGGTTATGATTTAGTTGCCTCGTTGGTGCAGTAGGCAGCGCGTCAGTCTCATAATCTGTAGGTCGTGAGTTCGAGCCTCACACGGGGCATTGAGTTTTAGAAACTAACTAGTATCATGCATTGTAAAAATGTTTGTAAAAAAATCGAATACCCGTGCCCGGTTTAAAGAAACTTCATTTCCAGGCTCTCTTAATGTACGGAAGGTATTACTGATGAGAATCTTGTGGCTTCTGAGAAGAAATTACTTGACAGCCATAAAACATGGCATCCTTAATTGAGTACAACAGTAGTTCAAGTTGTCATAATGATTTATATATTATGTGTTACGTGGATTTTTATTATACTTAATATCAATCAAAGCACAAAAATTGCTCTAAGCCTGATTCTTGCTGTTCACTGGTTCCCTCGTTGGTGCAGTAGGCAGCAAGTCATTCGCATAATCTGAAGGTCGTGAGTTCGAGCCTCTCACAGGGCACAGATTTTTAGAAACTAAATAGTATCATATATTGTAAAAATGTTTGTAAAAAAAATCGGATACCAGTGCCCGGTTTAAAGATTCTTGATTTCCAGGCTATCTTAATATTCTGAAGGTATTACTTCTGAGAACCTTGTTGCTTCTGGGAAGAAATGACTTGACAGAGTTTTAGAAACTAAATAGTATCATATATTGTAAAAATGTTTGTAAAAAAAATCGGATACCAGTGCCCGGTTTAAAGATTCTTGATTTCCAGGCTATCTTAATATTCTGAAGGTATTACTTCTGAGAACCTTGTTGCTTCTGGGAAGAAATGACTTGACAGCCATAAAACATGGCATTCCTAATTGTGTACAACAGTAGTTCAAATTCTCCTATTGATTTAACATGATACGTGTAACATGGATTTTAATTATACTCTGTATCGATCTTAGCGCAAACATTGGTATGAGCCTGAATGGTTGTGATCTGGTTGCCTCGTTGGCGCAGTAGGCAGCGCGTCAGTCTCATAATCTGAAGGTCGTGAGTTCGAGCCTCACACGGGGCATAGAGTTTTAGAAACTAACAAGTATCATGCATTGCAAAAATGTTTGTAAAAAAATCGGATACCCGTGCCCGGTTCAAAGAAACTTCATTTCCCGGCTGTCATGATATACTGAAGGAATTACTTATGAGAATCTTGTGGCTTCTGAGAAGAAATTACTTGAGAGCCATAACACATGGCATTCTTCATTGAGCACAACAGTAGTTAAATTTTTCATATTGATTTAACATAATATGTGTAACATGGATTTTTATTATACTTAATATCAATCTTAGCGCAAAAATTGCTGTAAGCCTGACTCTTGCTGTTCAATGGTTCCCATGTTGGTGCAGTAGGCAGCGCGTCAGTCTCATAATCTGAAGGTCGTGAGTTCGAGCCTCACACGGGGCATAGTATTTTAGAAACTAACTAGTATCATGCATTGTAAAAATGTTTGTAAAAAAATCGGATACCCGTGCCCGGTTTAAAGAAACTTCATTTCCAGGCTGTCTTAATGTACGGAAGGTATTACTTATGAAAATCTTGTGGCTTCTGAGAAGAAATTACTTGACAGCCATAAAACATGGCATCCTTAATTGAGTACAACAGTAGTTCAAGTTGTCATAATGATTTATATATTATGTGTTACGTGGATTTTTATTATACTTAATATCAATCAAAGCGCAAAAATTGCTCTAAGCCTGACTCTTGCTGTTCACTGGTTCCCTCGTTGGTGCAGTAGGCAGCAAGTCATTCGCATAATCTGAAGGTCGTGAGTTCGAGCCTCTCACAGGGCACAGATTTTTAGAAACTAAATAGTATCATATATTGTAAAAATGTTTGTAAAAAAAATCGGATACCAGTGCCCGGTTTAAAGATTCTTGATTTCCAGGCTATCTTAATATTCTGAAGGTATTACTTCTGAGAACCTTGTTGCTTCTGGGAAGAAATGACTTGACAGAGTTTTAGAAACTAAATAGTATCATATATTGTAAAAATGTTTGTAAAAAAAATCGGATACCAGTGCCCGGTTTAAAGATTTTTGATTTCCAGGCTATCTTTATATTCTGAAGGTATTACTTCTGAGAACCTTGTTGCTTCTGGGAAGAAATGACTTGACAGCCATAAAACATGGCATTCCTAATTGTGTACAACAGTAGTTCAAATTCTCCTATTGATTTAACATGATACGTGTAACATGGATTTTAATTATACTCTGTATCGATCTTAGCGCAAAAATTGGTATGAGCCTGAATGGTTATGATCTGGTTGCCTCGTTGGCGCAGTAGGCAGCGCGTCAGTCTCATAATCTGAAGGTCGTGAGTTCGAGCCTCACACGGGGCATGGAGTTTTAGAAACTAACAAGTATCATGCATTGTAAATATCTTTGTAAAAAAATCGGATACCCGTGCCCGGTTTAAAGATTCTTGATTTCCAGGCTATCTTAATATTCTGAAGGTATTACTTCTGAGAACCTTGTTGCTTCTGGGAAGAAATGACTTGACAGCCATAAAACATGGCATTCCTAATTGTGTACAACAGTAGTTCAAATGTTCCTATTGATTTAACATGATACGTGTAACATGGATTTTTATAATACTTTGTATCGATTTTAGCGCAAAAATTGGTATGAGCCTGAATGGTTATGATTTAGTTGCCTCGTTGGTGCAGTAGGCAGCGCGTCAGTCTCATAATCTGTAGGTCGTGAGTTCGAGCCTCACACGGGGCATTGAGTTTTAGAAACTAACTAGTATCATGCATTGTAAAAATGTTTGTAAAAAAATCGAATACCCGTGCCCGGTTTAAAGAAACTTCATTTCCAGGCTCTCTTAATGTACGGAAGGTATTACTGATGAGAATCTTGTGGCTTCTGAGAAGAAATTACTTGACAGCCATAAAACATGGCATCCTTAATTGAGTACAACAGTAGTTCAAGTTGTCATAATGATTTATATATTATGTGTTACGTGGATTTTTATTATACTTAATATCAATCAAAGCACAAAAATTGCTCTAAGCCTGATTCTTGCTGTTCACTGGTTCCCTCGTTGGTGCAGTAGGCAGCAAGTCATTCGCATAATCTGAAGGTCGTGAGTTCGAGCCTCTCACAGGGCACAGATTTTTAGAAACTAAATAGTATCATATATTGTAAAAATGTTTGTAAAAAAAATCGGATACCAGTGCCCGGTTTAAAGATTCTTGATTTCCAGGCTATCTTAATATTCTGAAGGTATTACTTCTGAGAACCTTGTTGCTTCTGGGAAGAAATGACTTGACAGAGTTTTAGAAACTAAATAGTATCATATATTGTAAAAATGTTTGTAAAAAAAATCGGATACCAGTGCCCGGTTTAAAGATTCTTGATTTCCAGGCTATCTTAATATTCTGAAGGTATTACTTCTGAGAACCTTGTTGCTTCTGGGAAGAAATGACTTGACAGCCATAAAACATGGCATTCCTAATTGTGTACAACAGGAGTTCAAATTCTCCTATTGATTTAACATGATACGTGTAACATGGATTTTTATAATACTCTGTATCGATCTTAGCGCAAAAATTGGTATGAGCCTGAATGGTTGTGATCTGGTTGCCTCGTTGGCGCAGTAGGCAGCGCGTCAGTCTCATAATTTGAAGGTCGTGAGTTCGAGCCTCACACGGGGCATAGTGTTTTAGAAACTAACTAGTATCATGCATTGTAAAAATGTTTGTAAAATAATCGGATACCCGTGCCCGGTTCAAAGAAACTTCATTTCCAGGCTGTCTTAATGTACGGAAGGTATTACTTATGAGAATCTTGTGGCTTCTGAGAAGAAATTACTAGACAGCCATAAAACATGGCATCCTTAATTGAGTGCAACAGTAGTTCAAGTTGTCATAATGATTTACATATTATGTGTTACGTGGATTTTTATTATACTTAATATCAATCAAAGCGCAAAAATTGCTCAAAGCCTGACTCTTGCGGTTCACTGGTTCCCTCGTTGGTGCAGTAGGCAGCACGTCATTCGCATAATCTGAAGGTCGTGAGTTCGAGCCTCTCACAGGGCACAGAGTTTTAGAAACTAAATAGTATCATATATTGTAAAAAAAATTGTAAAAAAAATCGGATACCAGTGCCCGGTTTAAAGATTCTTGATTTCCAGGCTATCTTAATATTCTGAAGGTATTACTTCTGAGAACCTTGTTGCTTCTGGGAAGAAATGACTTGACAGCCATAAAACATGGCATTCCTAATTGTGTACAACAGGAGTTCAAATTCTCCTATTGATTTAACATGATACGTGTAACATGGATTTTTATAATACTCTGTATCGATCTTAGCGCAAAAATTGGTATGAGCCTGAATGGTTGTGATCTGGTTGCCTCGTTGGCGCAGTAGGCAGCGCGTCAGTCTCATAATCTGAAGGTCGTGAGTTCGAGCCTCACACGGGGCATAGTGTTTTAGAAACTAACTAGTATCATGCATTGTAAAAATGTTTGTAAAATAATCGGATACCCGTGCCCGGTTCAAAGAAACTTCATTTCCAGGCTGTCTTAATGTACGGAAGGTATTACTTATGAGAATCTTGTGGCTTCTGAGAAGAAATTACTAGACAGCCATAAAACATGGCATCCTTAATTGAGTGCAACAGTAGTTCAAGTTGTCATAATGATTTACATATTATGTGTTACGTGGATTTTTATTATACTTAATATCAATCAAAGCGCAATAATTGCTCTAAGCCTGACTCTTGCGGTTCACTGGTTCCCTCGTTGGTGCAGTAGGCAGCACGTCATTCGCATAATCTGAAGGTCGTGAGTTCGAGCCTCTCACAGGGCACAGAGTGTTAGAAACTAAATAGTATCATATATTGTAAATCGTGGAGATATACGTATTGTATATAAAATATTCTCCCAAATAGGGATAAGACTAATTTTCCTGTTTTTGCAGTTGGTTCTGGTTACCACGCCCAGTTGGTTCAGGGAGGAAGGAGAGGAGCACCTACTTTTCCCATCACTCGGCAACAGCTGTTGTTTCTGAGGTCTTGTGGCTTCAACATACCTCAGATGGCTGGTGTTCTTAATGTGTCCGAACGTACTGTTCAAAGACGTTTGAGGCAAGTGGCTAAATCATGTTTAATTTGTTTTTGCTCTGTCATTATGTGATGGAGCTTTCCATCATTGCATTATAATTTGTATATGTATCATACATATACCCACACAGACATACACACTATAAAACAATCAATATTGATTGATAATGTGCTAAACATATTTTTTTCCTTCTATTAACAGAGTGTTAAACCTGCGCCAGACATTTTCAACTATGCCCGAATCGGATCTGGATGACCTAGTCACGGAGCTGGTTTCTGGCAATGACTTGGTGGGTCCTGAGTCAGTACGAGCGGCGCTGCGTGCAAGGGGACTCCGCGTCCAACGTAGAAGGGTGCGAGAAAGTATGCTGCGCACAAACCCTGGGGCAGCTGCACTTAGATCCTTACTGCAGAGACCAGAGAGAAGGACCTACCAAGTACAAGGTCCTAACTCTTTGTGGCACATTGATGGTAACCACAAGTTGATAAGGTATTTACCATTTCTAAACTCTGTTATTACATCAGATATTTGCACTTGCAATATATTATGTCAGTGGCTGCGTTGTGATTTATATTAAGTATGTTTTTGTAGGTGGAGGATGGTCATCCATGGAGGGATAGATGGCTACAGTCGCTTGGTTGTTTTCCTCCGTGCCTCCTCCAACAACCGCAGCAGCACAGTGTTGGAAAGCTTTGTCAATGCTGTGGATCGCTATGGTGTGCCCTCCAGGGTCAGGACTGACAAAGGAGGAGAAAACAGTTCTGTGTGCCTCATGATGAACCTCTTCCGAGGTTTTAGACGAGGCAGCGCCATTCAAGGGAGGAGCGTACACAACCAACGCATAGAGAGGCTCTGGGGGGATCTCTGGCGTGGACTCACAAACGTGTACCACAGCCTATTTCACTTTTTGGAGAATGAGGGCATAATTAACCCTGACAGTGATATGCATCTCTGGGCTCTCCATTATGTGTATCTTCCAAGGCTGAACAGAGATTTAGCCGACTTTGTCCATCAGTGGAATCACCATGGGCTAAGGACGGAAGGTCACATGAGTCCATTGCAGATCTTTGTTCAAGGGTGTCTCCAGCAGCAGGGAAGAAGTTCATCTGCCATGCAGTACATTTTTGGAGGAACTGCTGCTGGCCCTGCCCCTCCTCATGCTGCAGGCCCTGCCCCTCCTCATGCTGCTGGCCTTGCCCCTCCTCATGCTGCTGGCCCTGCCCCTCCTCATGCTGCTGGCCCTGCCCCTCCTCATGCTGCTGGCCCTGCCCCTCCTCATGCTGCTGGCCTTGCCCCTCCTCATGCTGCTGGCCCTGCCCCTCCTCATGCTGCTGGCCTTGCCCCTCCTCATGCTGCTGGCCCTGCCCCTCCTCATGCTGCTGGCCCTGCCCCTCCTCATGCTGCTGGCCTTGCCCCTCCTCATGCTGCTGGCCTTGCCCCTCCTCATGCTGCTGGCCTTGCCCCTCCTCATGCTGCTGCTGCCCCTGCGGCTGCTGCAACTGATGAAGAAGTTGCATTGCTAGTAGACTGGCAAGAGAGGGTAACTGTGCCTCATATCGACTATCCTTTGGAAGAAGCAGTGATGGAGCACATTCAGGCACAGTTTGACCCTCTCAGTGGCCCCAGGGGAGAACATGGAATGCTAATAATCCGTGGCCTGATATCCTTTATAGACTCCTTGTGATAGAAGAAAGACTTGCTTCTTAACCACAAGGACCATATAAATAAAAATGGAATCAAATGAAAGCTTCTGAATTAATATTTTTTTGTACAGTTTAAGAGAAAACAACTAGAACATAAAAAAATAAATCTCTACATAAAGAACCAGTTTTCAAAGTGAATATCAGCTTGGAAACATAACATGGTAGGCCTATACCAAAACCTCTATCAATCAGTATCCCTATCTATGGGAATGAGTCACACCAAGTTTAAAGCTTGTAGGGAGAGAGTGCAATGTGGCAGAAGTTAAAGTAATGTACGTTAATTTAGAATTTAGATGGTGGTCTATGGTGCTATTTCACTTCATTAATGTACAGAGTTTTAACACAAATCATATTTAATTGACATATCACTATAGTTAATAATTAAATCTTAATATAAATGCTTTCTAACTTCTTAGGGGTTAGGGGCTAACGAGTCAGTTGTAACAGCAATGTAGTAGTCGTATGGCAAAGGTAGGTTTTTCCCTATCCAAGCAGTGGCACGCCAACCAGCAAACATTTCCTCGACCTGCGTCGAGGTGTATAAGTCAAGTAGATGTCGAGTCACAACCTGACTTTATTTCGAGCATTTGACGACATGAAAACATAATTTTGGAATTGGAGTGTTGAAACTGAATAGACACTGCCAGCAAGCATTTCTGCATTTAACAAGTCTAATAAACGCCGGGTCACAACGTTACTTTATTTCAACCATTTGTCGGCATGAAAACATATAGGCCTAGGGAAATGGTGATTTAGAGGACAGCTTGTTTGACACTTTTGTTACTGTGGCTCCCTCTCACTCCTTTCCACTGTGTATTTATATCGATTGAACGAGAGGATGTAACGATAACTCCATGAAAATAAAGGCTCGATGGCTATAATAATTTAAAAAACGTGTTATAACTTATAAAGCGTGTTACAAGACACCAAGATGATCTGGCTGGCTGACTAAAAAGGCACTGTCTGAACTTATAACACAGGAGGTCTGGCTTGTCGACGAAAAAGCATTGCGATCATAAAAGCGTGACCATCTGACAAAAGCAGAAATACGGTAATAAATGGATTCGATCCGACAACCTCCTGCCTACAGGTCAAGCGTCTCTATCAAATGGGCCACGGGAACCACACAGATGCATTTGCATTTACTAATATATATATATCTAAATGACGCTACAACTAACGCCAAATGAGAGGAGAAATTCTCAAAGCAGATCTGTGCTGAACTGATTTGGTCTGCTTGTCTTGGTCAGCGATTGGGCGCAAACACTTCAAATGCATTGGCTGAGAGAAAAGAAGGGCGGAGATTATTAGCATACTAGAGGAACGCCGTATTTTACGCGCGTTTTGATGTTCAAAACGCGCATATTTTACGCGCGCTCTTGAAAGGCTTAAATTGCGGCGTAAAAAGCGGCGCTTTTTTGCGCATGACGGCGTAAAATACGCTGTTTTTCTACATTTTACGGCGTATTTTACGGCGTAATGAAGGTGATACGCGTCTAAATGATGCCGCTTTATGGCGGGGATGGCTTGCCATACGCGCGCGCCCAGAACGCGTTCCGGCGTTTCAGCGCGCGCGCCCAGAACGCATATTAGCATATTAACAGCACGCGTGCTGTTAATATGCTAATGCGCTCCTCCCCTCAATTTTCTCAGCCAATAGATTTGAGCCGTTTTCCCCTAATCATATGCTAGGGCAAACACACAGACAACATCAGTCGAGACCAGAGCTCTTCTTTCGCGAATCTTTTCTGTTGTGTCGTTCTTAAAGTCGAAAGATGTTAAGATGTTTCAAATTAGGTGGTTAATGTGGAGGTGGTGAACACTACAAGTACATACACTTTGACTATACACTATCTAAGCTACTTGACCGAACATTGTGTATGGTAAGTGCCGTGGCAACTATGATAACATAATTAAAAAATACTTTTATTTATAGCGTATCGTTTATTACATTTATTTATTACAGCATTACATGAGTCAGCTTATTCGTCTTCTGAGTACAATAAAAACAATAAAAGAGTTCAGAAGTTAGAGTTGAAATTCCATTAGAAGTAAATAAGTCTGTCTGAAGTATTAACATGCAGTTGCAGGTTTTAGCCTGTACGTGGTAGTAGCCTATAAGACGAGGTATAATTCACTTCATCAGTTGGAATGAGACAGATAGAAAAAACTATATATATATATATATATATAATATAGGGAGGTGAGGAGATAGATACTACTACAACTGATACTATTGGTAACCAACTGGTAGGTATTGGTACCCAACAGACCAAGCCCTTTAGGAAGACTTCCATCCCGCTCCTGTCACATTACATAAATAGTTGGTGTATAGCCTATATAAATGCAGAAAATATTGCAGCCAAAATTGCCCCCAAAATATTCACAACATTTACCATTTAACCATCCCTTTTCACATTAAACTGGCCTCTACTCTTGATACATTTGTAACTCACCTACAAACTCACTCATAGCCTTTAATTTAGTGAAACGTTTTGGTCACCTTTTTCCTATTTCTTCTTCACAGTGTCTACACGTCAGGTCATTGTGAGGAATATATTAATCATATATTTATATTAGTTAGTTAGTATGTTATTACTATATTGTTATTAAGTGAACATCAGTCCATGTGTTACAAACAAACAGCAGAAATCAAATGCCGGGAGGAGGGAGAAGCCTGTCTGGGCAGGCTCTATACACTGCGGTCCCGGTCCAACCAGCACCTGCCGACAATCTCCTGATTAGGAGTGAGAGAAACACAGGCATACACACAGCAGGGGCCGGGTCAAAGACCCGCCTGGGTCATCACACCTGCAACTGAACACCTCCAAGAGAAATTGTGGTGGATTACAGGAGGACTAAATGACATATGCTACCAGTCTCCATTGAGAGGGGACAATGTGGAGGGGGTCACCACGTACAAATGCCAACACAGATGCACTCTAGAAAGAGCAGAGCCGGCTGTACTTGCTAAGGAGGCTGTGGTCCTTCAATGTCTGCAAGGTCCTCAGGATGTTTAGCCAGTCTGTCATTGTACTCTCCTATATGCTGTTGTGGGGAGGCAGCGTTAAGAAGATGGATACTGGGCGACTGGACAGGTTGTTAAGGAAAGCTGGCTATGTTTTGGGTATAGAGCTGAAGTGCATCACTTCAATAGCAGAGAAAAGAAGACTGAAATGGATTATGGCAATCCTGGATAATGACCCCCACTGTACAACACATTCAAATTCATACTCTTGTTCTTTCCATATTTATAGAATATGTTCCACATTCAAATTTAACAACAAGCCATACTTACAGTGATGATGTCCTGCACTGTTTCACTTTACACTACCACCATTGCACATCCTGGTCAATATTTCACATCATCAGTATCTATCAGGCCTAGTAATCACTCCACATGCTGTTTACTCTTTACTTTTATGTACCTGAGAGTGATTTGATTTATTTTACGTCTGATATGTGTGTGTGTGTGTGTGTGTGTGTGTGTGTGTGTGTGTGTGTGTGTGTGTGTGTGTGTGTGTGTGTGTGTGTGTGTGTGTGTGTGTGTGTGTGTGTGTGTGTGTATGAAATTTTGTTGGACCACCCTTACCTTGATTGCTGAACAAATTCATTTGGCATTGCTTCAATAGGCTACTGCAAGGTCTAAAGAATTATTTCCGTCAAGTGTTCAATTCAATTCAATTTTCACCCTGATCTTGTAGGCTATTGATGATGGGAGAGTCGGACCACAGCGCAAAGCCTTCTCCAACACATCCCAAAGATTCTCAGGACTATGTGGTAGCCATGTATGAAAAGGATGGCATGCTCCCTGAACCACTCTTTCATGAGCCAGATGAATCTTGGAGTCATCGTCTTGAAGTATTTCCATGCCATCAGGGAAGAAAAAAATCCATTGATGGAATTCAGTTCATTCAGTAGCTATCACTCTATCTATCTATCTATCTATCTATCTATCTATCTATCTATCTATCTATCTATCTATCTATCTATCTATCTATCTATCTATCTATCTATCTATCTATCTATCTATCTATCTATCTATCTATCTATCTATCTATCTATCTATCTAAATGATGATGGTTAAGGTTAGATGGTTAAAGTATTCCAATACCTCATGTCCAGTTAGTCGTTATTTTAAAGCTGTTTGACTGATCATTTTGTAAATCGGCAATATGATCATACTGGAATAAAAAGAGCATCTATGTTTATTTATAGCATAGTGTTTATTTCTGCATGACACGAGTCATCGTATTGGTCTGTTTGGAGTCCATTAACCATAGAAGATCACAGAAGTAGGATTCCACGCTGACCTCTAGGGCCACTGAGAGAGTCAACTGTATGTGAATCTCCCCCGCTAGCATGGTCAATGATGGCCTATTGAGCAACAAATTAGCAGTAGCGGTGGATGCTCAGCATTAGGAGTGGATGTAGACAATGAGCAGCCCCAAGTGGTGGATCAGCAGAACCTGCTGAAGGAGCTGCAAAGATTGTGGATGTAGAGCAGAGTTTAGCCAAACTAATGCTCGGGGCCTACCACGGCCCCTTCTTCTCTTTTCACTGGTCCCCCATGAATTCATAAATTGAATGTGGCCCGTTCTTATACTTTACATTTTACCCACACAGTTAACACATCTGTCAGAAATATCATTAATTTAACTAAAGACTATAGGATTGGGTAATAATAGAATGACAGAAGTTTTTGGGAATCACAGGGGGTTTGTGTTCTAAAAAAACACAATTGTTCTCTAACTTTCGATTGTTGGCCCTTGATGGCTTATACTGATGTAAATTTAGAGGGTCAGCAGCAGTAGAGGATCAGGGGATTGATATAGAGGGCCAGTAGCAGAGGTGCCCCCCAACCCCTACTCATAAATGGGGACTGTGTGGAAAGGGTTTCAGACTTTAGATTCCTGGGCACACACCACATCAAAGAGGATCTCTCCTGGATCACAGTAGTCAAGAAGGCCCAGCAGCAGCGACTCTATTTTCTGAGGATCCTCAGGAAAAACAACCTGTAGGAGAAGCTGCTGGTATCTTTCTACTGCTGCTCCATCGAGCTAGCTAGCTGCTCTGAAAATCACCGTTTGCACACTGCCCTCCCTGAAGGACATCTTCAGCTCTCGCTGCCTGGGCAGGGCAGCCAACATCCTAAAAGACCCTTCCCACCCTGGACACAACATGTCCACCCCTCATGGTTCCACCTGGTATAGGTCTCTCAAAGCTCGAACAAACAGACTCAGAGACAGCTACTATCCCATAGCGGTATGTGAATTGAACGATGCAAAATAAGAATTATACATTCATTCAACTATTAATTTCACATTCACAATTTCAGAAAAAACATCCTGAATGTACCATTTGCACTATTAAAAACTTTATTTATCTGTGCAGCACTACTGTGCAATACCGTTGACCTCAGCTGCTATTGTCATTTATCTGTATTTATCTGTCAACACTACTGTGCAATACTGTTTACCTCAGCTGCTATTCCTATTATCTGTATTATTTATCTGTACTTTTATCCTCATTTGTTATTTGTATATTTTATCATTTTTTTTGTTTATATAGATGTTTTATTTATTTATAATGTTAATGTTAATCGCACCGTCTGGGTTGCATTTAAATTTCGTTCCATGTGCAACGACAATAAAGATAATTCTGATTCTGATTCTGATAGCTGTTGATGGCCGTCCATGCTGCCACTTTGCCTCTTGGAATGTCTCAACTAGCCACCCAGGCCAATTTTATATTATTGGCTTATTAAAATCAAAATACCTTTGTTTGCATCTGTTCACAGATCACAGACTGCCCTTTGTTTTGGCTGTGCCCCTGGACCTCTCCGCAGAGGACTTTTCTCAAAGTCTGCGGGATAATGTTCCCGGAGTCCCGGCAGAATTTGAGCTCTGCCGGGTCAGCTCTACCCGGGAGGTGGTCCCGTTGGCCGACCAGTGTCCTCTGGACATCAGAAACCGGAGAGAACTCAACCGGTCCAATTTATATCTTCGACCCAAGGTAGTCTAAGATATAAGTCATAATGAACATAGATTATTAGGGCCACTAAAATGAACCTTTTTTGGTGTAAATGATGTTGTCTGAGTCCACATTTTTATACAATGTTTAACAACGCAGTTTGTGTAAAGGAAACATACTCAAATATTGGCATTTGTTTGTTTTAGAATACCGACAGTCAACAACCACCAAGGTAAGTGTTCTTCTTATTGTATCTACTTTGACATGCGTTTCTGACAGGTTTCATGAGAAACGTTTATTGTTTTTGTACTTCAGTGATAATCCAGGCATCTTGATGGCATTGTTCACAAAGCATACGGTTCTGATCCTAATTCTATTGTTTCGTTTTATTTGTTTTCTAGAGAGCGCCCAGTCAGTCCCCAGCAGGGATTGGTAGACCAGCCCGGGGTGCCATCAAGGTAAATAATTGTCATTCTACCACTCAACAAGCACATTTTTCACAAAGCATATGGTTCTGATTCTAATTCTATTGTGTCGTTTTATTTGTTTTCCAGAGAGCGCCCAGTCATTCCCCAGCAGGGTTTGGTAGACCAGCCCGGGGTGCCATCAAGGTAAATAATTGTCATTCTACCACTCAACACGCACATTTTTCACAAAGCATATGGTTCTGATCCTATATTGTGTCGTTTTATTTGTTTTCCAGAGAGCGCCCAGTCATTCCCCAGCAGGGTTTGGTAGACCAGCCCGGGGTGCCATCAAGGTAAATAATTGTCATTCTACCACTCAACACGCACATTTTTCACAAAGCATATGGTTCTGATCCTATATTGTGTTGTTTTATTTGTTTTCTAGAGAGCGCCCAGTCAGTCCCCAGCAGGGTTTGGTAGACCAGCCCGGGGTGCCATCAAGGTAAATAATTGTCATTCTACCACTCAACACGCACATTTTTCACAAAGCATATGGTTCTGATCCTATATTGTGTTGTTTTATTTGTTTTCTAGAGAGCGCCCAGTCAGTCCCCAGCAGGGTTTGGTAGACCAGCCCGGGGTGCCATCAAGGTAAATAATTGTCATTCTACCACTCAACACATGCATTGTTCACATGCCCAACCATCAGCATTACTTATCCAGGATGAATTTATCCTGGGTTAATATCATACGGCTAACAATTTTCAATTACAATCACACAGGCATCTCTGGCCTACATGAAGCAACAAGAGAAAAAAATATATACACAGTGGTAGGCATTAGGGCTGCCGCGATTAGTCGATGTGGTCGACGAAGTCGACGGTAAAAATGCGTCGGCATCAATAATTTAAGTCGATGCATCTTTTTTTAATTTTATGAATTTACCTTTTCAATTTCTAAAACGCTTCAGTTCAGTATAACGAATGTGCGTCTTCCGTATCACTACGTGCTGCGTGCCTGACGTCAGTCTTTTTTGGCACCAGTCATTGGTCGCCTTCAGTCAACGCTTCAGTTTTAAAAAATCATGGCAGCAGCAGCAGTCGAGTCCGACTAACCATGGGAAACGGTTGAAATTTGAATTAGTTACGAGCGTAAAGCATTGTAGGGATTGTGCTTCGCGGGGTTTGTTTGCCGTTGCTATGGTTACCTAAATCATTAAACGCAACTGAAAACGATGGCCGATGCGAGTTTGAAACTAAAACTGTGATTGTGAAAAAAGTATAAATGCTATCGAAATTCCGTTTGGATAGGATTGAAGAAACAAGTGTGTAGATTTGTTTAATGGTTTGAACGATGGTAAACGGTTGAAAAAAGGACTGGTTACGATGTCAAACAGTGGAAGGACCGCCGGTTAGAATGATGTAATATTGTAGTGCCGGAGGAAAAGGAGGACGTAGGCAACTTAATTATAACTATTTATTACAATAAAGCAGAACAGAATAATCGGTCACAGCGCATGGTTCGTACTCCAGTGCCACACTCTAAAGCGTCCCCCTAGACCCCAGTGACTCCTAACCAGCTCCCTCCCACTCGATCCGTAAGAGGGGAACACAAAACTATAATGTAGTCACTACACCAGCCCCCCCAGTGTTCACCTCAATACTCGAAATCCCAGAGGCGAGGAGGGCGTATGGCCCGGCCCCCACGACTGTAGGCATAGTCAGGAGGTGCGGGAGGAGGCGTGACACCGTCCATCACATCCCCATGCTGGGCGGGGCGGGGGGCCGCGACGACCGGAGGGCCGCAAGCTGTGGGGGCTTGTAGGGGTTGGAGGGGGGAATGGCCAAGGCGTGGCCGGGGGGGCAGGACAGGAGGGCGGCCCCTGCGCGGTGGCAGAGCCAAATCTGGGGGCAGCTCAAGGTCCAAGTGAGCCGGTTTGAGGCGATCCACCGACACACACTCAGGCTTACCCCCCATGTCAACCATGAAGCTCTTGGCTCCTGCCTCGATGACACGGAAGGGTCCGTCATAGGGAGGTCGTAGCGGAGCTCTGTGGCCGTCGTGGCGAATGAAAACATAACCTGCAGACTGCAGCTCCGGGGGCACCCGCGAAGCAGGGACGCCATGCTGTGTGGTTGGGACCGGGGCGAAGGTCCTGGCGCCGTCCAGCAGGGAGGCGCGCTGAGCGGAGGCGGACCAGGGCACCGTCGACTTGGGGATGAAGTCACCAGGGACCCGCAGCGGCTGTCCGAACACCAGCTCGGCCGACGACGACCGGAGGTCCTCCTTGGGCGCTGTCCTGAGCCCAAGCATGACCCACGGCAGTTTGTCGAGCCAATTGCTGTCTGTGAGGCTGGCTCGAAGGGCGGCCTTCATGGAGCGACGAAAGCGCTCAACAAGTCCGTTAGCCTGCGGGTGGTAGGCGGTAGTGCGGTGTAGCTTGACCCCCAGACACTCCGCCACTGCCGCCCACAGCCCTGAAGTAAACTGCGGGCCACGGTCAGAGGAGAGGTCAGCAGGAGTGCCGTAGCGGGAGACCCACACCGCGATGAACGCCCGGGCCAGGTCGGGGGCTGTCGTTGAGGAGAGCGGGACTGCCTCCGGCCAGCGTGTCGTCCTGTCCACCATGGTGAAGAGGTAAGTGAAACCATGCGAGGGGGGTAGGGGTCCCACCAGGTCCACGTTGACATGGTCGAACCTCCGCTCTGGCACCGAGAAGTGTTCCAAGGGGGCCTTGACATGGCAATGCACCTTGGCGCGTTGACAGGCAGTGCAAGTGTCGACCCAGGCCCTCACATCTCTCTTGAGTCCGTGCCAGACGAACTTCTCTGACACCAGCCGCGAGGACGGTTTCCTACCTGGGTGAGACAAGCTGTTTACCGCCTCGAAGACGGGGCGTCTCCAGTTGGCGGGGACTACAGGCCTTGGCTGACCCGTGGAAACGTCGCACAGGAGCTTGGCCCCTGCATCACTAAAGAGCACCTCCTCCAGACGCAGCCCCGTGTCCGACGACCTCAGAGCTTGGACGGAGGGGTCGGCGGCCTGATCCACAGCCATGCGGGAGTAGTCCAGGTTCAGCTGGACTGCACCGACCACCGCCCTGGAGAGACAATCCGCGACCACGTTGGACTTCCCAGCCACGTGCTGGATGTCTGTGGTGAACTCGGAGATGTAGGAGAGTTGGCGCTGCTGGCGGTCGGACCACGGCTCCGCTGCCTTGGACATGGCGTGTGTGAGCGGCTTGTGGTCCACGTAGGCAGTAAACTCACGGCCTTCCAATAAAAAACGGAAGTGTCTGACCGCGAGCCACAGCCCGAGGAGCTCCCTGTCGAAGGTGCTGTACTTTCGCTCTCTGGGAGACAGCTGGCGGCTGAAGAATGCGAGTGGCTGCCAGGAATCCCCAACCCACTGCTCATACACTGCGCCCACGGCAAAGTCTGACGCGTCCGTGGTGAGAGCAGTGGGCGCAGAGGGTGAGGGATGGGCCAACATGGCCGCGTGGGCCAGGGCCGCCTTGGTGTCCTGGAAGGCCTTGACACGTTCCGCCGTCCAGTCAACCTGTTGTTTCAGAGCTTTGCCCTTCTGGGCCTCGTACAGCGGCTGCAGGATTTGAGCTATGTGGTGGAGGAAACGGTAGTAGAAGGTCACCATCCCGATGAACCCCTTGAGCTCGCTGACCGTGCAGGGGCGTGGGAAGGCTGCAACCGCTTCCACCTTCGAGGGGAGGGGGATCACACCCTCTGAGGAGACCTGATGCCCGAGAAAGTTAAGGGTGTCTCTTCCGAACTCACACTTAGCCGGATTGACAATCAGCCCATGTTGGCTGAGCCGCGTGAAGAGGGTCCGGAGGTGGGACAGGTGTTCCTCTTCCGTGGTGCTCGCGACGAGGATGTCGTCCAAGTAGACGAAGAGGAAGGGCAGGTCTTGGAGCACCGAGTGCATGAGGCGTTGGAAGGTCTGCGCCGCGTTCCTCAGGCCGAAGGGCATCCGCAGAAACTCGAAAAGACCGAAGGGGGTGACGACGGCTGTCTTAGGGACGTCCTCTGGGTGCACCGGGACCTGATGGTACCCTCGTACCAGGTCTACCTTGGAGAAGATGCGTTTGCCCGCCAGGTGCGCTGAAAAGTCCTGGATATGCGGGACCAGGTAGCGGTCAGGCTTGGACGCGTCGTTGAGGCGGCGGTAGTCCCCACATGGGCGCCACCCACCGTCTGGCTTAGGAACGATGTGCAGGGGAGACGCCCAGGGGCTGTTCGAGCGTCGAACGATGCCCACCTGCTCCATGTGCGCGAACTCTGCCCTGGCTCTGGCGTGGAGGGGAGGCCCATTGGTCTCGATGTGGTGTTCCACTCCGTGCTTCACCATGGGTGCGGAGAAGGTGGGCCTAGTAAGGTCAGGGAATTCTGCCAGCAGCCGAAGGTACTGGTCACTTTCAGCGAGTGTGTTGGACAACCCGTTGTAGACCGCCTCCCCCTGCGTACAGGCGAAGGAAGCGAAAGTCTGTGAGTTCACCAGGCGCCTGTTCCCCACGTCCACCAACAGGTTATGGGCGCACAGCAAATCTGCGCCAAGGAGGGGAAATGTAACAGCTGCGACGACAAAATCCCAGGTAAAGCGTTGCCCTCCGAAGCACACGTCCACCGCTCTAGTGCCATAGGAACGGATAGGCGTGCCGTCCGCACCCACCAACTGCGGGCCGTGCTCCCCCTTCGCCACCTCCGATCCCCCTGACGGAATGATGCTCCACTGGGCACCTGTGTCACAGAGGAATCTGCGACCGGAGACGGTGTCCTGGATGAAGAGCAGCCTGTTGGTGACACCAGCGCTCAGGGCTACTACTGAGCGCCGGCCCTGCCGTTTCCCGTCCGTCCAAAGGAGCAGGGCGAGCGGCAACGTTTGGCCTTGGCGCCAAAATTGGCGTGGTAGAAACAATGGCCCGCAGCGTTACCCTGCTGGCCAGAGGGTCCGGCGTCGTCCTTCGCCCTCCTGCGACGGTCCGGTGGCGGGGCAGCCGCGGAAGCAAGCAGGTCGGGGGACCGTTGAGGCATGGCCAAGACGTACCGGTCCGCCTCCCTGGCCAGGGCGCGGGGTCCAACGATGGTGGTGTTAGCCAGCGCCATCCTGACCTGAGCTGGCAGCGTGCGCATAAACAGCTCCGTGAAGAGGATCATGGGGTCTTCTGCACCGAGCAGGTTTAGCATCCTCTCCATACGGGCCGAGGGCCTCTCATCACCCAAGTCCGACACGTCAAATAAGCGGCGCACCCTCTCTGCGGTGGAAAGCTCAAATGTCTCCAGGAGCAGGGCCTTGAGGCGCCCATATTTGTTGGTCGTCGGGGGGGCGGAGAGAAACCCCACCACACGCGCTGCGGTGGAGCTGCCCAACATAGCCACAGCATGGTTGTACCGGTCGTCGTCGTCGGTAACGTCGCTTTTATTGAAATGTGCCTCCACTATAGCGAACCATGCAGCAGGTGTTGATTCCCAGAACTCCGGCAGTTTAAGAGTGGGGGTGCGCACGGCCTGCGTCATCCTGTCAGGGGACGGTGATGTCTGCCGCCGTGAACGTCTTCCTCGGGCGGACATGTTGAGAATCGCAGTGTTCTTTGTTTTCGTAAACAAATAAATAACAAAAACGAACGTCGGGGTCACCAGTGTAGTGCCGGAGGAAAAGGAGGACGTAGGCAACTTAATTATAACTATTTATTACAATAAAGCAGAACAGAATAATCGGTCACAGCGCATGGTTCGTACTCCAGTGCCACACTCTAAAGCGTCCCCCTAGACCCCCGTGACTCCTAACCAGCTCCCTCCCACTCGATCCGTAAGAGGGGAACACAAACCTATAATGTAGTCACTACAATATGCCGTTTTAAAACTAAAACTGCGATACCGAAAAAAGTTTAATAGCTACCGAAATTTCGTGAACATGCCTAGATAGATATGAATCTCTAGATTCGTTTAATTTTTTGAACCATGGCAAACGGTTGAAATTTGAATGAGTTACGAGCGTAAAGCATTTGAAGAATTTGAAGAAATTTTTAACAATTCCAATTATTATTAGTTTCTACCTCTCTTCATTTTCACTCTCGTTTTGTCTTGTTTATTTTATTTTCTGTTTCATTAAGTCAACTCTGGCGCTCAGCCTGCTCAGGTCGATCGCATTTTTTGATCTCACACTTATGCTGCGTTTTCTTATCCATCTGTCTCGGAGGTCCGAGGACGTTGCCTAGCGACACGCACAAACACGCCCCTTTTCCTCGGACCTCGGATCTCGTTTGAACTCAGTGGTGGCCGAGAAAATTAATCGTTTAGATTAATCGACTAATCGATAAAATAGTCTATAGATTAATCGATAGAAAAATAGTCGTTAGTGGCAGCCCTAGTAGGCATAAGTTTAGGCACCCGTGCTAAAGTTGAGTAAAAAGAGCAATAAAAAAATCATCTTTTGGAAATTGATCTTAATATCTTAATTAAACAAATGAGGAAAAATCCAACCTTTAAGGATACCAATTTGCTTTGTGAATGAATAATGTATCGTTAACAAATAAATGTTCTCCATTAAAAAAGTATAGACACCCCTATGTTAAATTCCCATAGAGGCAGGCAGATTCTTATTCTTAAAAGCCAGTTATTTCATGAATCCAGGATACTATGCATCCTGATGAAGTCACCTAGGCCTTTGGATATAAAATAGCCCCACATCATCACATACCCTTCACTATACCTAGAGATCGGCATGGTTCTCTTCAGTTAGCCTTATAGCTGTTAGTTAGCCTAATGATTTCTCAATGCAAATCAAACCAGCTAATAGGCTAACTGAAATAAAACCATGCCAATCTCTAGGTATGGCGAAGGGTATGTGATGATGTTAGCGGGAGATAATTTTAAATCTGAAAACATGGTAAAATGCACCAGAATGCGGGCAATTGCATGTACTTCTTTGAAAATGGGGGAGGACCCCCAGACCCCCCGCCAAAATACGTCCCCCACACTCAAAATGCCACTGACGCCCTTGAAGATCTTAGATCTTACGCCAAACTGTTATTTATGAGGCATGAAGATGTTGGGTCCCGTGCTGTCTAGGTGGAGCTCGACCACAGGGGACCTTGTGACAGTGTCTGGGAACACCATGGGAGTATTTAGGTTTAGTTAGTCCTGGTTTAGTCAAATATGAAGGTTGCTCATATGAAAAGGGAAAAAAGTGAATGAACGGGATTGTATGGATTCGGATGAACGAAGTGCATAACTAATGCATTTGTCTGTATCATTGATCCCCAGCCTATAATTCTATTTCTATTTTTATCTTTTTTGTTCTAGAGATGAATTCATGATTCAGGATGAAGATGACCTGTCATCCGGATCGGATGTCGAGGAACTCTCAACATCGGCCTCTGTGTCTGACCCAACAGCTGTAAGATCATAAAGTGTATAAGACTGTTACAGACGGTTATTGTACTCTCCATGTGATATTGTCATTATCTGTGGGAATTTCATTACACCACACAGTAATTGTGTTAGGGTTGAGGGTGCAGGCAGGCAGGTAGGACCCAGATGCAGACGGTTTAGCGAGAACAGCACTTTATTTATGCCTAAAGGCTAAGGCAAGGAACCAGGTAACTCAGGAGACAACAGGGAACACGCAGAACGAACAACCACAATGAAAGCACAAGGAACAAAGGAAAGACAAGGGCTTAAAGGTCCCATGACATGCTATTTTATGTATTCTTTAATATAGGTATTAGTCGGCAACTAACACAGTATTCAAAGTCGTTCCCGAAATTCAGCCGTGGTGCAGAGTTACAGCCACTCCGAGCCAGTCGCACATTGAGCTTCGCCCAAATGCGCTGTTTCGGTGGGCGTGTCAAGGAGGAGGGTGGGGGTGTGGCCCTGAGCAGGGTGGGGGTGTGGCCCTGTACAGGGTGGGGGTGTGGCCCTGAGCAGCTTGCAGCCACGT
This sequence comes from Gadus chalcogrammus, assembly GCF_026213295.1. Lineage (NCBI taxonomy): Eukaryota > Metazoa > Chordata > Actinopteri > Gadiformes > Gadidae > Gadus > Gadus chalcogrammus. Next base: position 22,521,675 of record NC_079429.1, on the reverse strand, counting down.
GCGCTCTGTTTACATCGCAATGGCTCGTAGAAACCCAGTCGTTCAAGCCTTTCAGTTTGACCCAGAATCGGATCCGGATTACGAATCACCTGGGGCCTCATGTACTAAGGTTGCGTACGCACAAAAATGTGGCGTACGTCCTTTTCCACGCTCACGTTCAGATGTACAAAACGTGAAATGACCGTAAAAATGTGCGGTCCCCACGCCAGCTCCAGAGCTGTCGTACGCACGTTTCTACAGCTATTGTTCCTTTGGCGACACTTAGAGGTGACACTGGGAAACTGGGAAAAAAGGTGAAAACAATGACTCAGAGTGATTTGCACATCAGAGACACACTAATGAACAATTAACACACCTTGCAATTATATGGGTGGCTATAAAAGCATGCGCAATGGATGAAGAAAATTGTTTTAAAAATGGCTGCGTTAGCGTTGTTAGAGGACATCGCAAATGTTTAAATCCGAAGGGCGCTGGAGACGCCGGGGCCGACGGAGGAGACGCCGGGGCCGACGGAGCAATCCGTGCCCTCTCCTTGCTTGTCTATTCAAAAATAAAAAATTAAGTTAATAAACACGAGTCAAAGTCTTTAATATCCTGGCATCTTTACGCACGACTTATGTGTATTGCAAGCAGCCAATTGTATGACCAGTATAATTACAGCATTTATGACTTCAGCATATTTACCTTGGGGATGATCGGCGTCCCCTTCATGGGCTCCCACCACTCCGGTGAGAGCTGTGTCACCGATCAAAGCGGCCACTCTCAAATCGAAGGGGGAGAGTTCCCCCACTCCCGTCCCCCCACCTGTTGCGGTCACGCTTCGGCGGTGGGCAGAAACCCTCCGCTTCACCTCCACCTTGAGGTCTGACAACTTTTTTTTAATTTCAGAGTGTGTGGGCTGCTGAGACCCCACTGCATTGACGGCCTCGCAAACACACTCCCACTCACTTCTCTTTTGTTTTGCATTTATCCCTGTTGACAGGGTTCCAATAGCATATGCTTGCGCATTTCTACCTCGTGGAGCAAAATCTCGAGCTCAGACTCCGTGAAGTTTCGTTTTTTGCCTCTGTTCATGGTGCCAGGTGATCGGATTAAGAGGTGAATCTCAGGTCAAGAGGCCTATTTAAATGAAATTGCATATTTAAATGAGGGCGTGGACAGGGAGGAGTTTGGCACCTCGGCATGTGCGCTCAATTCCACGTTGATCGAGATGTACGAAAGAAACGTGCTTGGATCCATGCGTTCGCACACTTTGATACATCTGAATTTATTTGTGCGTAAGACAGTTTCTGGGTTTTGGCGTACGCCAAGTTTCAGTATGAAATCCACGCAAGTCTTAGTACATGAGGCCCCTGAAGAAGTTGGTTCTCAGCGGCTACAGCAGGACGTCTCTGAATGGTAATTGAAAATATTGTGTCTGGATACGGTACTTTAGTTGGTTTGTTTATGTATGCGGTTAGTTATTATCATGTGCTAACGCTAGCCTACGTTGTTGGCTTTCAAAGTTGCTGATTTGCTATCGTTACAAAGTTATATTAGCATCTATATCAGTCATCTTTGTAGTTTAGAGAAGTCACTGGCTCATTTAATGGGTTAATTTCAACCTATATTGAAGTCATGTTACACATAACCCATGATTTACTCGTGAAGATTTACATCTCACATCAGCTTGTCCACTGTCATATGTATAGCTATAGACACTTACCAGAGCCACTATAGTCAGACCTCTGCCATTATTACATCTACCTTTATTTTATGGATAGGTGCCGTTGTGGAAAATGTGCGACCATGCCCACAGAAGAGGAGAATATTTGCTGCATGGAGATACCGCAGGTGGCACTCTCCACTAAATTGGAAACAACTTTGTCTCTTCATTTGACACATAATGCATAAACATAAAACTTACCCTTTCAAATTCTAATTAGGTTACTAGAAGACTACGGGAGGTCGAACTACATCCAACGTGTATGGTTGACCATCCTGGATTGGAGCCGGTCTGCCTAAATGTTTACTCTATTCAGAATGCCAGCCAAATATATAGAGCCGACTATGGTCCTCTAAATTTGAGAAGAATACACAAGTAAGTTATGCATTGTTACAGAATTTAATAAAATAAATGAAGTTGTTCTCAATCTTGTGCCTAATTTTGTGAAGATGTATTTATATCCGAGCTAAAAAAAACTACTCAAATAGTTACAGAACAAACCAGCCATAGGAGCATAGTAATATTTATTTTCATAACAAAGCAATGATAAATCTGCAAGACTTATTCTCTGAATCAATTGTTCAGTCGCTACAGGTATCTCTCCTATCGTTCCTTTGTGAGCTGGTGCTGGGGCCACCTGGGACGCCGTATCCGGGTTGTCATTCCAGCTTGTGTGGTCCTGCGTATCCGCTCCGAGTTTCCTGCTGAGGAAGGCCACTATGTTGGTTTTAAACATCCCCCCGTTTGAACCTTGACACAAGGCTGCTGATGACCGCCTCCTTGTCAGGCTTCTCATACTGTGCCGTTAGGGGCTCTGGAACAGGGATCTCCAACAGGGCCTCGGTGTATGACGTAGGGTTGGGAAAGACTTCCTCAAAAATTACATCCATGATGTCATCAACGTAACCTGTATTGTAAAACATGTTTTCTTTACAAATTGGTTGGGTCTTGTGTTACTGTGTTTTTGTATTTATTTGATTTTTCATCAAGAGAAAAACATTTTAGAAATCCAAAATGTGTGTCGTTTGAATTGATTTGAACCCTTACCAAAGGTCTGCTGTGTTTTTTGTGGTTTAGCTCTGCACTCTCCCTTCCTAGCCTTTGCAAAGGAGATTTTATAAATCTAATAATAATAATAATAATACATTTAATTTAGAGCCGCCTTTCAAGACACCCAAGGTCACCTTACAGATTTACATAAATCTTACATAAATCTGTACTCCTTCCTTTGTTTCGGCCTGTGGTCGGTCCACATTGTGATTTGAATGCATAGCAGCCAGGTAGAGTCTGGAAGTACAAGACAAAACATGTTAATATTGACAGATATTTTAGGCTACAATTCCAAAAAGTATTTAGTAAACAAACTTTCTTTAACCTGCACAGCATTCCAATAAAGGGAAAGACAACATTTTTGGGGGCAAAACGAAGAATAACCGCATGGAAAGCCTCCAAAGATGAAGTTTGGTGGTGGGGGCTCAGTTTTGCAACATCCTTCAGCGCCCTTTTATTGGTCAGCAACTTCTCCAACTTGGAGAAAGTTGGAGTTGCTGCAGACAATAAGAAAATATGATATTAGAAAACCATTACCCATACAGTAAAGAATACTACAACCATGTCCTCTGGTAAATTTCTGAAAGCCACTAAATAACTGTAGTTGTATGTTCACTGTTTTGACATTTAGCCTGTCTATTGGTGAAATACCTGCTTGAAGCCATTTACTCCGGTCACTTGTCTGGCGGATCGCATGCTCGCACTTGGGGTAAAGAGGATCTTCATGTACATGGACATCTCGAACATGGTTCAGGATCGAGGTCCACTTTGCGATTCTCTCTGGCCCGGAGGTTGAGCCTGCTGCAGTCCAGTATATGTGGTTGTTGATGCTCTTCATCCACTTCTTCAGTTTCTCACCGTCTTTCTGCTTCCTGATTGCCAACAGCTTCTTTGAAATACCTACAATGAGAGCAAAGTACTTTCCACTTAGTTGAGATACTCATAAACTGAGTGATTACTCGATTGTAGCATTTGATAATTTCAAAGCATTTCTTACCATTTACTCAGTGTCACAATTTTAAAATGAAGGACCACCAAATGGGAGCTTTGCGCAAGCTTCAAAACATCAGGTCCTTCTCACCAAAAGGATATAACTGACAAATCAAAGAAAGGAAAAGGCTGGAGAAACATACCTTTTGCAAAGTGCCAGACATCGTAGTAATGGGTTATGTTTCTCTCCCTGAGGAACGTCTGTACTTGAGGATGACGATCAGTGACAATGCAGTCAAGGTGGACGCCACGCGACTCCAGTAAGGCTAGACTCCTCTTCAGTCCCTCCTTCTCCATATGGGTGCTACCACCAACTTCGTTGCTCTGTTAACACAGAAAAAATATATATTAATAGAATATGCATGTTAGACTTTGAAATTACAACCAATAACCCCTTTACAATATCCATTTTGACAACTCACCTGGACCAACTGAATGTCCACAATGGTCTTAGTATGGAGATCCATCATTGTGTAACTCCCATACTTTGCAGAGTGACCTATTTTGGTTCAAATAGGGAAATTAGTGTAGTAATCACCCTCCAATACTTTGGTATTATGTCTGACTTTATTTAGGTCACTTCTTTTAACTTCAAACAATATTGAACACTTGCATAAAATGCACTATTTCAGTTAGGTATCAATACCTGGAGAGTCAGCTCTCATGTCACCACCAAGTATCACCATTTCCTCTTGACTTAGCCGCTGCAGATTCAAATCATTTAGGACTTTCCACTGGTGAATAACTGCTGGTTCAATGAAACTTTTGGCATGGCGGCGAAATGTTTCATACCGAAACAACTGTAGCTTCATTGCCTTGAAGACCTTTTGGTGTGGGGGATAAATAATACATGTAATTAGATCTATATTGAAGCAATTCACAGTCACACATTTACAGTTCCACATCATTTACCTTTTCGATTTTTAGGAAAGATGCACCACTCAGGTACACAGCGGTAGAAAGGTGCAGATTTCCAGCTGGCGTGCTCCCAAGGATAGGCTGGCTATTCCAGCGTCTTCCGAATGTGCAATGGGGGCACTGCTGCTTCACAGACAGGAATGTCCCCAGCCTTTGGGTTGTAACTTCACATGCCCTCGTGCAGACTGGACATGCATTAAACAATTCCATGATGCAGCTCTCGTACACCATGTATTTCTTGCCGTTGGGTGTTGCAGTGGATGAATCTTCTCTATATCAAACCACAAACAAAGGGAAACGCTTTGTGTTAAACTGATTGAGCTTTCACCTGGACTGTGCCTTAAACCATCACCCTGTTTTCAGCTAGTTTAATTATTTGCATGCACATAATCCTGAAGGTAATGCTATAAACAACAACAGCCTCACCGAGATTAATACTTTATGTTTAGAATGCCATACAATTTATAGAAATTATGAAAGTTCTCAAGAGCCACACATATATCTTCACACTCAGTAACTTACGACTTTAGTGTAGAGTCTAACAATGCTGTGATGGAGTCAGAAGGATCATAAGTGGAATCCGGTCCATTAGAAGCTTCCAATAAAGAGCTGACCTCCAATGGATTGTCCTCCAGCTCTTCCTCAAGGTCTACCCGAGGTCTTTTGGATGGTCTTCTTATTGGTGTCGATGACAGGCACAAAGGGTCTGCATTCGATGTGCCAACACCGAAATCCTTGCAGAACACATTTGCCTGGACACCTGTGCAAACAATGAATTTTACTAAGGCAAGTCTAATGAAAAAACACATAATGCAAGCAAAGAGAAATGCCAGAATAAAGAACACTAGTAACTACATCAAAAGTAAATGTACTCAAGGTGGAAAGTAGATACCTTCACTTTTAATGTGGGTCTGCAAAGTCCTAAAGGATAGCTGTGTGCCTTCAGTACGCGTTTTCAAATGGTCCGTCTGGCATGCAACATCCCTTGAGAGAGGCAGCTGAATGTAAACAGTCGATGTGCTGGCCTGTGTAGAGGAAACAAGATCCAATTAGTACTCGATTTATTAACCTGCTAACAACCCATTGATTTGAAACTGGCGTGAAGGGGAGAACATGAGTGGGCCTATGTATTTATGAAAATACCAACATTGCATTGCATTGCTGATACCTAAGTTACCAGCTCCATTGCCGAGGAAATAGTCCCTCAAAATGGGATGATTCATGCGATGGAAGGTTACTTTTATTTCTAACTTTATTAATTTATGCCTGTTGCCGTGCGGTAGCCTAGCACGAGCGAACTAGAAGGTAACAACCCATTGATTTGAAACTGGCGTGAAGGGGAGAACATGAGTGGGCCTATGTATTTATGAAAATACCAACATTGCATTGCATTGATGATACCTAAGTTACCAGCTCCATTGCCGAGGAAATAGTCCCTCAAAATGCGATGATTCATGCGATGGAAGGTTACTTTTATTTCTAACTTTATTCATTTATGCCTGTTGCCGTGCGGTAGCCTAGCACGAGCGAACTAGAAGGACTGAATGAAATGTGTTGTAAACTGTCTCCAATGATATAGAACACCAAGGCTAACTTGGGAATCAGGCCCTGTGTCTCACGCTAGAACTACTGCGTCACTTAGCTGTTAAAAGACAGCTGTATTAGTTTGTAGTAAAGTGAGCATTAGCTAAAGCCACATTCTAAGGGGAACAAGCAAGGTAATCATACACAGTAAAGCCAGAACATGATACAGCGTTAGTGTACTTACTTGTCCGCGGTTTGTAGCTGAGGCAAGGAGAGTTGGTACTGATCCAGGCTTCATTTTCAGAAGTTCAGCAAATCCAGCTTTGTATTGTCCCAAGTTGATGAAGCAGTCGTCGGTGAAATGTTTGGCGCACACAAACACACATTTCGGAATTCGTATCGGCGCATTTCCAGCGAAAACAAAATGAACCCACTGGTTCCTCAGAGACTCGGATGAAGGAGCTGCAAATGTAGGCCTACTTAGTTTGTCACTTTGACATCCGAACACTGAGCACCTGCCATTCAATTGTTTGGGAGCCATGATATCTCTACACTCCAGGCAAAGACAGCGGGGCGATGTTATGGTCTCTAGCTCATTGTCTCATTGGCGGGCCAACGTCTCTGGGCGGGCCAGGCAGAGTAAGGGGAGGAGCTGAGATTCCTCATGACGTCATGAGCACAGATTTCCAAATCAGCGCGCTTGAGCCTCCGTTTTTTCAAAGGCGAGCAGAACAGCTAGTGCTCGTTTTACACCAAACGCAAGTTTTAGCCACTGGGGGACCATAGGCAGGCTAGGGGAACTCATATTTATGTTAGAAAACCTCATAAATTGAGATTTTCATGTCACGGGACCTTTAAGTAACAAACACAACGAGGAACAGCTGAGACACATTAGGGGAGGGAAACACAGGGAAACACACACACCATGACAAATTGTTGTTTTTTTGTTACTCATAATAGGTTAGCCTTGATCAGCTGATCTTGAGGTTTCAACTGGAGAACATAGACACAGAGCGGCCGTTGACGGTGGCTGTACGCCGCCAGAATGTGCTCAAAAGTGCCTTCTCGGTGCTCAGCCGGTCGTACTTTGAGTGGCAAAGGGAGCCGAGGATGGAATTCCTCAACGAAATGGCGGACGACTATGGTGGTCCCAGGAGGGAATTTCAAAGGTAATGTCCAATTGCTGCTTGAAGTAATGTGTTACTTTAGTATTTTACTTTTCTACTGTTCTGGTTATGTAGTTTCCCTTTAGGGAAACTACATAACCCTTTTCACTATCAAATGACTTTTCCCCTGTGCTCTGCTTTACAGACTCCTAATGATGGCCATTCAGGGCACCCTCTGGGTTTTTGAGGGACGCTCAAATGAGCTATTTTTCACGTATGACCTTCGTGCCTTGGAGCAGCAGAAGTTCTTCAAGGCGGGGAAATTGACCGCTTGGTCAGTGGCCCACGGTGGCCCGGGGCCCCGGTCAATAAGTAGGTCGGTTTACCTGCTTATGTGCCACCAGTCAGCACCCCTAAGTGACCTCGACATAGGGGTGCTGCTCGACGAGGATAAAGGGGGCAAACTGCAACATGTGACATCAATGAAATTCTGTCATGTGTGTTTTAATGATAAAGTAAAGACAACAATTACTTTAGAGGATGTCTTATTTTGTTTTTCATAAAAAAAAAAGTAGATATTTGCATTATTGCACAGCATATTTTTTTTTTCATTTTGAAAAGTTGAAGGCCTGTCGCACAGAGGAGGACCTGCAGCGACTGAAGGTATCCTGTGGGGACTGGGTCTCTGACTGCGGGGTGCCCTCCTTCTACACCTCTACATTGCAGGAGATGCCTCAAGTCATTGAGAGGGTAGTGGCCAACTACTGCTTCCATCGGTAAGAAAGAATGAAAATACTATAACATATCATGGAGTGTAGTGGCAGACAGTTAAGAAAACAACATGTGTGTCAGGGGGCAGTGTGCGAGTGTCGAGTTGTTCCCAATTTTTGAACTTTCGATTGTAGACATTTCAATTGTCAATTAAACCCTAGTAAATGAAATTAGCAAAAATTAAGGCTGTTACAAATTATTAAAAAGTAATAAACGTCATCTGACGAGGTATTACATTTTCAAACCCCCCCCCTCCAACAAAGCCTATGAGTTTTTTCAAGTGCAGGCCTTCTTCATGTGTTTCTATCACCATCTCATCAACAGAGTGGCCAGTATGGTGCAGCAGTATACTGCCGGGTTGAACTCCTGTGGACGTTTTTTCGACCTTGTCTCTGCAAATTGGCAGCAGTTTCTGCCAATTTTCTGCTCAACGGGGGGGAAATTGACCCGGCAGACCTTCAGAGGCCTATTCCTGACGGACTGGAGCCCTGAGGGCAGTAATGCCAGGGGGGAGGAGGAGGAAACCATCTTCCAGTATGATGACTGGCTCATCAAAGTTGAAGGTGGGTTAATACATTTGATTCTCAATTGGACGTCAATGATTGATTGCTAGGGCAGGGGAGGTTTTATTGCTATCTCGCTATTATTCATTGACAAAAGTAAAGGAGCCACATTTGTTTAAAAACGGAAAGAAATTAAAAAACATAACCTGCATGTTCCCGCTGGGCCCCAAAGCCTGACAACAAATGCTGCCAATGAAGACAATTTGTATTTTTGGAACTGACCGCACTTAACTATATAGATAGCCATCTATCTCCGGTATCGTTTGTATATTGACAAGTTGATAGAATTCTCACATAAGCTTTGCAATGACAATGACACTAACGTGCTTTGCAAACAAAGTAACACTACGTATATGCCAACAGAGGGAGAGGTGGATGCCACCTTCGAAGACCTCTTAGTCTTTGTCACGGGAGCCGATCATCCTCCAGCCCTGGGCTTCCCGAGGAAATGCGAGGTTCATTTCTTCGACCAGGAGCCAGGGACAAGGCGGCTTCCCTATGCCTCCACCTGTGCCCTCTTCCTCTACCTTCCAAGAGGTGTTAGGGAGGAGGAGGATTTTGCGGATATGATGAGCACATCTCTTGTTGGGTCCCTGGGGTTTGGGAAGGTTTAACCTGACCAAACCCCTCCTCCCTTGGAGACAGGACTCCGCCCCCACCTCCCTTGGAGACAGGACTCCGCCCCCTCCTCCCTTGGAGACAGGACTCCGCCCCCCCTCCTCCCTTGGAGACAGGACTCCGCCCCCTCCTCCCTTGGAGACAGGACTCCGCCCCCCCACCTCCCTTGGAGACAGGACTCCGCCCACCCTCCTCCCTTGGAGACAGGACACCGCCCCCTTTACCCTCTATGTTTGTATTGTTTTGTCTTGCGTCTTCTATGTTCCCACTCGTGGCCTGTACCTTGACGTGGTGAGTGGGCTTTACACCAAATCAGGCCAACAATGTATTCCTTTTCCTCTAAGCTTCTGTCATACTCTTCTGTTGAAGAGAGTATTGGTCAGAATTAGTCCGAATTTTAAAAAAAATTAAACAACCTACTCACTTATACATATCATAAAGGTCTACCCTGATTCCTGACAAAGCAGGCAAACTAGGCAAGTTTATTTAGACTATAAGGAATTCCCATGGTGGTTAGGTTTGTGGTATCATATATTTAAGAATATGATCACTGAGGTTGTTGCCTACTGCTTCCCACCAGTGAACCTATTCTCGTAAATATAGAACCAGTCATTCCATTCCTGTAGCCAATCCTCAATGCTTCACCACATAACAGAGCTCTTGGGTCATTGGAAACCTTCCATCACCAACCTGTAGCTGTTGTATCAATTGCCTGTCTATTGTTTATTTTATTTTATGATATTTTCATGCTCATTTGTCATAATTACATGTCCCCTGTACGATGCAATTTCTACTTTACTATAAAATAGTCAAATGTGGAAATGATAGACAGTATGTTTATGGTAATGGAATGTTGTAGGAGGGATGGACATTATGAACTGATCTGTGCTTTTACTAATGTTATTGAGTTTTGGGAGTTTAGGCTTTAGTTTATTGGTCTGTTTCTAACCAGTTTCAAGTGTAAGATCTTGTGCAAAACCTTTTTACCTTCCAATTATTTTCCATTTATTCTTTAGTACTCAATCATGCAATATTTTCAATTATTGATATGAGTGATTTACTACACGTCTGGGTAGAATGTAGAGTAATATAAGAACTTTTGAACCCATGACAGGCCTGTCATGGTAAATACCACAGAAGAAATCCGAAGAACTAGGCTGTGCCTAGACATGTTGGACATGACACACAATTATACTGCAGTCTATTCCCCTAAAAGTTAATCAATTTAAAAGAGCAACTGGGTGCATTTGGACCCACCGTTAGCACTGGCTAAGGGTGGGGCGCATCAGATGCATGGACAGATTCAAAAGTTGTCATGCTAACAGTAACAGTTAAAAAGTTATCGTGGCCCCCACAACACCACAACCAGAAGTGGGTGCACATCACACACTGAGTGTCTTGTCTTGTGTTGAGGACCACAATGGAATTAAGTCCTGGACTTGAATGTGTTTTTATCCTCAATTGTATTTGATGTATTTTCATGTGTGTAAGACATTAGTTTGATACGATTGAATAAATCAAAATAAAATAAAAATTGTTTAATAAACACAACTGTACCGAAAAACATACCGAACCGTGACTTAAAAACCGAGGTACGTACTGAATCGTGACACTTGTGTATCGTTACATCCCTAATAGTAATGGATGATAGTAAGGGAACTATAGGGGCCAGGGGCCGTATTCACAAAGAATCTTAGGCCTAAAAGTAGCACCTAAATCTAGGAGAGCTTAAAAGTCCTCTAGGACTCACTCAGTAAGACCTATTTACAAAGAATCTGAAAATGGCTGCAGCAAGATGGAATACTTTGGAGACAATGGAGGACTGCAAATTGATAAAGAGATATAGACTACATCACCATACTGACCGCTTCTAACCTCGTGCACGAGAATCGACATAAGGGGGCGTCACTCTTAGTGATTTATCCTTAGCGGCTTTGTGAATTACTTTTAAGAGAAAACGTATACGTTATTTTTTTTTAGCGTTTATTTAGAGTTAGGAGCACTTCTAGCGGTAAGATAAAAAGCTTTGTGAATACAGCCTGAATATTTTGTGAATACATCTTAAACCAACATGACTTACCATGTTGGTTTAAGAGATGAGCCCCGTAAAACCAATATTCATTTAAACAGTAAAACATGTTTGCATTGTAATAGTCAACAATACCACTATATGTGCCAGTGGTATCAATAATTATATTCATAAAGCTGGTAGTGTCTGACTTTAACAGGAGTATGGACTAGTAGGGCCTCTTATCAAAGCCCTCCCTGTCCTCCACCCTCACGGTGACATGAGCCAGATGCCTCTCTCAGGGGCCACTTATATGTAAATGAGGCAATCGGGGGTTCATCTTTTGAAAGTAGGCCTATATGGCGTGAAGAGAGACACATTAATACAGAGTTTAATGTTTTGCTTTACTGTAACACGATTTACCGTACATAATTATATACTTAATATCTAAGTGAACTGAGAACTATACTGATGTGGGGGGCCATCTTTGATCCAAGGAACTCCCTGCATATGAATGACAAAGGGACAGGGCCTCCTGACTCGGTTTCTCTCCACGCTGATATCACATTTGGGCAAGATGTTCTTTTAAGCCTCCATGTTTTTCTACCATACTAGCTAGCTAGTCGACTGAATTTACTGAACAAACTAACCAATGATTAAAACAAATTGGAACAATGTTTTATTTCAGTCTGTTTACCAACTTCAGCAAAGACTGAGCTTAACATTGGTCTTCGGACGACGCTATGGCTGTCCAATCAAAAGGAGTTATGGGTTTCAGAAAGATTTTCTCTAATCATCATGCAGAAGCTCGGGGTCCAGTGCAGCTCCGTTGGTGGGACAAAATTACAGCATTATCCAATGAACGTTTAGCCCGGGTTGCTGCTAAGAGGGCCCTAAGCATAAATTGGTCAGGGAGGCCCACACACACACACACACACACACACACACACACACATACACACACAATGTCATCATAGAGTAGGGGTGGCCAACCAGTCAGAGAAGAGCCAATTTTTTACTGTTTTACTGCAAAGAGCCACATCACATGTACACACACATACACACCTCTGCTCAGACAGATTTACTGTAATTTGCTTTCACAAATGCAGCCATCATTGTTTCTACCACATCTATGCCACGGGTTCTGTCTTTAAATTGCACTTTTTATATATTAGGTTAAAAAAAAAAGTAATTTGCCCGAATTGAGTGATAGGGTAGGCCTACACAATTAAGAAAACACAACAGTGGGCCATAACTAATTTATAAACATATATTTGTAATGTAATAATGTAATCCTTATGACATTTTTTTTCATCAACCTTAATTTTAGGGGGACCCGCCCCACGGTTTCGATTTCAGGCTTTCAGGTGTCCACATGTTCAGTTGAACACGGTAATTCTGTACTTGTACTTCTTTGTTTCAGAGATTATGGCTTGGAGAACCTTCGTATCGCGTTGCAAGCTGCTTTTGAATGACTGTACTCGACGGCTTCTGATGGACGACGTTGGACCAGCTGTGTTGCAGCAGATTGCAACAAGGTAGATCTTAAGTTTCAGATGCTTCTAATACTAGTAGTTGGCCTCAAGTTTAGCAGTAGGCCTACGTTGCAATAACTTATTGCAACGTATTATATACTTATATATGCTTATATATACATTATTACACAACGCGCAAAATATCGAGTGAAACTATAGCTTTTTGGAGTGCAGCTATATTACACAGTTCAACAACTGATTGTACAGCTGTCGTCAGCGGGGGGTGAAAAACATTGCCGTCGAAACAAAATGGACGACTTTCAAGTAGAAGTTGACCAGTTTATAGACATTCTTTCCTTGATTTATTTGTCCGATTGTCGTATAATAAATAATGTATTACACAGACTTGACTTTCACTCTGTCCTATTCACTGACGAAAAAAAAAAAAAAAAAGTGTCGTTATTGTAGGCTACCGCAAATCCTCTAATATTGGCCTGTATTTCAATAGCGGTCGGGTCTCTAACATTGGCCGGTCTTGCTGTCGGCGGAGGTAAATAAAGGCCTCTAATATTCTCTCTATTATTAGAACCAACGTTTTTCTTTGAATCACCTCGCTCTTGACTAGCACGTGAGACTTCAACTTTGTTTGGAATAACGCCGTTATTTTATCACTAACGGAGTAATCTAACTAATTACTGGTTTAGTCTTTACAACGCCGTTATCGTTACTGAACGTTAAATGCGGTGCGTTACTATGAATTGATATACTAAACTGCGTAATCCGAACGCACCCCTGGCTCCACACACAAACTGCTAGTGAGGTGACCGGGTGTGTTAACTTAACAACGAGATAAGCGATTATGATTGGCTACGGAGCAATCCGATGAAAAGTTGGCATTTTCAAGATTTTTAAGGTTTTTAACTTCAAAGTGTTCACAATGCACTACCGGTATGTTTGCTACGTTTTTGTTAATTTAGCCTGAATTACCGGTTTTTGTTGTTAATGTTCTGTATCAGGGTGTCCGCGGAGGTCTTAAAAGTCTTAAAAAGTCTTAAATTCATTTTTCTAAATTTAAGGCCTTAATAAGTCTTAAATTCGTCAAAAATGTCATATGCTGGTCTTAAATTTATAACTCGGAGGTCTTAAATTTGTCGGGGCAGGGTTATTTAATTTTTAATTTTTCTCGCGGGACTTTTCGGGAAGGAGATGTACGAGAGGCTACTTTCTTGCTAGCTGCATATATAAACGGATGTGTGCGCGCTTGCTAGCTAGTCTGCAACAATGGGTAAATGCAAGTTCAACGTCAGTTGGCTGGAAGACGTCCTTTTCCGAGGTTGGCTAGCGTCCGTTGCCAACCCAGAACAGGCCAGATGCATTCCGTGCAAAAGTAGCCTACATTCAAGCTCTGCACCATGGGGATTAAGGCTGTCGTCAGCCATATGCAGAGCCAAAAACATAAAACCCCTGCCAGGAGCCACACAGACCCCAGCAATTTCTACGTTTTGCATCTCTGCCCCGGCGCCACCGCCGCAGACGGTCCGCGCTGCTAGCACTGACCTGAGGGTAGCATTTGGTGCGACACCAACAGTGAAAGCGGAGGTGTTGTGGATTCTAAACACAGTGGTCAAGCACCAGTCCTACAACTCGAATGAGGGGATAGGAGATCTCTTCGGTTTGATGTTCCCTGACTCTCAAATCGCGAGCACCTTTACTGCTGGAAGGGACAAAACGGCGTATATAACTCGCTTCGGACCAGCGCCTTTCATCCGAAACAAGCGAATCTGCAGCGTCAACAAGGCTGATTTTGTTTTGATATTTGAGACGTTGAACCACGCCACTAAAAGCAAGCAACTTGACGTGCACGTCCGATATTGGGTCGGAGATCGAGTGCATTCCCGGTACTTTATTTTTTAGACAATATGCAGAATCTTTTCACTTATGAATTAACACGGTCGGCTATTTTTGCCAGCACGCCACCCTAGCCATATTATGGGCAACCGTGTTCCCCTTGGCTGTGATTTGAACTTTGAATTCCTCGTAGGAGTTCATGATAATACATTGCTCGCCTTGGATGAAATACACCGCTCTTGCGCGATTTATTTTGCATAAGGGTGAGTCAAATGACGCGAGAAACGCCCCTTTTATGTGAACGCGCATGAACCTAAAGCGGAAAACCTGGTTCAACTAATTGAATCTAAAGTGATCGTCGTGGTACCATTTAACTGTGATTGCGAGTTGCGGCTCTGTCGAGCCAGGTTTTCCCAAGAAAGCCTGGGTATGTTCAACGAGGTTCGTGGTATACCCCCCAGGTCTTACTGAAGGCATTTATTTAATGGTGAAAATATTATTAATCAGTGGTGTAAATATCGACGGTGCAACCGGTGCAGCTGCCCGGGGGCCCAGACGCTGTCACCCCCCTCTCAACAACTTACAACTTGGGTGCACCATAAATACATGCTGGTGCACCCAACTTAAAAATTTAGTCGCACCAGTGCACCCAAGGAAAAAGTTTGTCTGGAGCCCTGGGCCCTGTACCACGAAGCTCGCTTAGAGGGTTAGCGAGGTATGCTGAGCTCCAAGCCTGGGTTAGTTGTACCACGAAAGTCGATCTCTTTTAGCGTCGCTGTATCACCATGGTGACTTATGCTCGCAACCAAACCTGGTCGGGAGCAGTTTTTCGGCTTAGTCTAGCCGGAGATCGGCTACTTAAATCGGCGTGCGCAGCTTCCTAACCCCTCCTCTGACAATGGCGTCACCATTTCTGGGTGTTCCCGTGGACCTCTGCGCACTTCTCGTACAGGCGTCTCTCCGGAGACAGAGGGTTTTACGGGACAGAACCGATTCCCTGGCATTGTCTGACGATATTCAGATTTCAGACTTTATTGTCATTGTGCAAACAACGAAATTGGGGTTCTTCATGAGAGATACAGATTCTCATAAGAGGGTGTTCGTTATTTGATCGTCCTTTTGGACCTTATGTAGACAATGCTTACTGTTGCGCATTGTGTCTCCGTGACAGAGTGCTAGAGTGGAGGTAGCGCGTCAGTCTTGAATATCTGCGCGGGGGGTTCGACTCCCAAGTGACGCGAATTTATGTGAAGCTTAAAAAGTCCCAATTATCATGCATATGGAATGCTTATTCACTAAAGCTTATGGAATTATATTTTTGTGCTTATTTCGAACTTGAACCCATATTTTAAAGGCCGTGCTGGCACCACATCTATGGGGGTAAAATACATGATGATAGACCGGCGAATTTGAACCCCGGTCGCTGGCGTTCGGGTCTTATACTAATCCACTACGCTACAGCCGATACCTCTCGGCGGTTGAAAACATGCTATACATTTCTTACATAGGGTGTATTTAAAGTGAATTCCCTAAATGATAGAATAAGGCAGGATGGACGTTGCTTATGCATTTTTAAATCATCATCATTCTATTTGGATTAATGGCGAACAATTCTGCATTTGGCATAGTTATTTTACAGACAATATGCAGAATATTTTCACTTATACGCATATAGACAGCTTGATCTATCGTAAAGGTGAGAAAAATGACGCAAAAAACGCCCCTTTCACGTGAACGCGCACTGAACCAAAAGCGGAAAACCTGGTTCAACTAATTGAATCTAAAGTGAGCTTCGTGGTACCATTTAACTCTGATTGCGAGTTGCGGCTCTGTCGAGCCAGGTTTTCCCAAGAAAGCCTGGGTATGTTCAGCGAGCTTCGTGGTATAGGGCACTGGAGTATCACTTTATGTTCAATAAACAGACAGAAAGTAAACTTGAATGAGTCATTGAGTGACACACATGCTATGCTTTGGTTGTAATACAGCGGGATCCCCCCCACCATCGCGGGTTTAAGGTCTTAAATTTCATTCAAGGTGGTATTAAAAAGGTCTTAAAAAGTCTTAAATTGGACTTGCTGAAACCTGCAGATACCCTGTGTATGCATACCATATGTTATAACTGTACTTTTTCAATAAATGAACCTAGTATTTTATAGGTTCAAATATACACAAAATGTCGTTTTTATTAATTCTACTGGTAGTCCGTTTGCTCAAATAGAAATAGAGGCCTGCCTCTAATTCTGGCCTCCTTCCAATAAAGGCCTGGGCCGTGATGCGCTTGAGTAAAATAAAGGCCCGGGCCTATATTAGAGGATTTACAGTATGCAGGATGCACTGCTGTTCATAGACTAGCGCCAGCGTTCGTTGCTGCGTTGCTAAATGATAGCAACTCTCCACTCATTCTCCTCTGACCATGCATTTAATCGGCTTTGATGGCCATTAGGTCTCAGCAATTCCTCATTTCTCACTGTTGCTAAACACAAAGCAGCCGTTTGTAGTATTAAAAACTCTAAAAAACTAACAAACTTGAACTTGTAGGCCTATCTTTTGAATTTTTAAACTTCTTATTAATTCAATCCAAATTTTAACACTCATACAGACACCTGGGCATGAAATTTGTTTAAACTTAAACTTGTTGATTGCCATGTGAAATTAGCACAGCTTTAACAGTAAAAGAGCTTTATCATTGGATACCTTTTTTCAACACGTTTCCTTCAGTCCTTCTAGTTGCTGAGATCGCTGGTGCTAGGCTTAAACTAAATGCAATGCAATGCAAGTTTTATTTCTAACATTATTCAACACAGACATTTGTAAAGACAATAGTCTGGTGTTATCATTCATTTGCCTCGGGTGTACTGGGTTCCTTAAGCGTCCTAATGTAGTGAACTACATTTACTGTGTTTGTGTAACTTGGCTTGCTACATTTGTCTGGTTGTTATGTGTGTAGTGAAGCTTTATTTATGGCAGAGTAACTGATGGTTTAGCTCACTACAATTTCCAAGTAGCTTGCCAACACTGATTCTATGATCTCTTAAATATTGCTCTGGCGCAACCAATGATGTTAGAAGTGTGTAGTGTAGCACAGGCTCACAACAAACTAGATCATATGTACATTTGTTCTTGTTGTTGTGGTTTTACCAGACTGGAGATGATGCAGAGAAGCCTCCAGTATGCAAGAGGGACCTTGTTAAATGCTGATATTGTGGACCGAATTCTCAGCTACCTGGCTGAATACATTCATGAAGTCAGAATGGCTGGTCAGCACAGGCAACAAGGTAACAAGAAGTGATGTTTGATGAGTGCATTCTCCACACTGAATGAAACCTTTAAACATCTTGGGGTGGATTCACATTTGGTCCCTTTCAGCCCACAAAGTCAACAGTGACTCAGCATGAACAAAGATCTGAGTTATTTTTGCTTCAGCCCACTTCTTGGTCCACTTTAAAAGGACTGAGTCTGGTTGGAGGACCCTTAAAGTCTGATTGAGGCTATAATGGACTGTTCATTAAGTTAGGGCTAGTCATATAGGGGTGTGATAAATGTGTGGGTGCTATTGGCTTCACAAAACAGGTACTGTTGGTACTGAAAATTACGTTGACATTCCAAGGCTACTGTTTGACTGATGTCTATTGGAAGTTACGGGGGCGGGGGGATTACAACATCCAAGTGTCTGTTGGCCCTCATGAAGATGACTACTATCTGTCAAATTGTTGTTGTAACCTGTCCACTGTAGTCTAATGGTCAAATGTCATTGCAGGTAGTTCTGGTTACCAGGCAACGTTGGTTTGGGAAGGAAGGAGAGGTCCACCCAGTTATCAAATAACTGAGGAGCAGCTGTCCTTTCTGAGGACCTGCAGATTTTCAGTCAAAGAAATTGCTGCACTTCTCCAGGTTTCAGTCCGTACTGTACATCGACGTCTGAGGTTTGTGACTTCTATGCTTATTTTCTGAATTGATAGTATTCTGATTTGATGAAAAAATTCTATGGTCTAAAACATTTACATTTTTAATAGGATCACAACAATCACATTTATATTGGTAGTTGTGCTAAACAATTACTTTGTTAAGCACAACAACCAACAATTATTATTATTTTTTTTACCCATGATAGAAATTTCCAACAGATCGGGACAAATCAGTTTGCAATAATTTCTGATTCGGATTTGGATGACCTCGTGAGGGAGGTTGTGGCTGGCAATGACCAGATTGGTCCGGAGTCAGTACGAACGTCCTTGCGCACCAGAGGGTTTCGTGTCCAACGTGGGAGAGTCAGGGAGAGTATGTTGAGGACAAATCCAGCAGCGGCTGCTGTCCGATCTCTTCTGCGGAGGCCAGAGAGAAGGGTTTACCAGGTCCAGGGTCCCAACTCTTTGTGGCACATCGATGGGAACCACAAGCTGATCAGGTAGTCGAGTAGTTTTTGGGTCTTATTTTTCCGATAATAAATTCCGTCGATCCATAATAATAAAGGATTCATATTTTGTTTTTGTTCTAGATGGCGGATCGTCATACATGGGGGAATAGATGGCTTCAGCCGCCTTATTGTTTTCCTCCGGGCCTCAAACAACAACAGGAGCAGCACGGTGTTGGAGAGTTTTGTTGGCGCCATTGTCCGACACGGGGTCCCCTCCAGGATCAGGACAGACAGAGGAGGAGAAAATGCAGATATCTGCATGTTCATGAACGTCTTCGGGGGCTCTAGAAGAGGCAGTGCCATTCAGGGAAGAAGCGTTCACAACCAACGCATTGAGAGACTGTGGGGAGATATGTGGCGTGGCATATCCAATGTCTACCACAGGCTTTTCAAATTTTTGGAGAGTGAGGGAGTCATTGATGTTGACAATGAACAGCACCTCTGGGCTCTTCATTACATCTACCTCCCTAGGCTGAACAGAGATTTGGCAGACTTCACCAATCAATGGAACCACCATGGATTGAGGACCGAAAGGCACAGGAGCCCAATCCAACTCTTTGTGAGAGGATGTCTCCACCAGCAGGGACTACAGTCCACGGCTATGCAGAGTGTCTTTGCAACTCCTGATGCTGGTCTGCCACCTCCAGATGCACCTCCTCTACACCCACCACCTGCTTCTGCTGGGCCACAACCAACTGCTGCTGCTGCTGCTGCTGCTGCTGCCTCTGCTCCTGCTGCTGCTGCTCCTGCTCCTGCTGCTGCTGCTGCTGCTGCTGCTGCTGCTGCTGCTGCTGCTGCTGCTGCTGCTGCTGCTACTGGGCCACAAACACCTGCTGCTGCTGCTGTTGGGGGTTTGTTGCTCGACTGGCCAGAGAGGGTAGCTGTGCCTCATGATGAGTACACTATTGATGATGCTGTCATGGGGCAGATTAGGGCACAGTTTGACCCTCTCAGTGGCCCTAGAGGTGAGCATGGAATAGCGCTGATCCGTGGTCTTCTGTCATTCCTGGACTCTGTTCCAGAGAACAGACCAACAGGTTGACTCCACTCTGTCCTTGGAGAAAAGACTCCACCCCTCTCCTCCCTTGGAGACAGGACTCCACCCCCTCCTCCCTTGGAGACAGGACTCCACCCCTTTACCCTCTATGTTTGTATTGTTTTGTCTTGCGTCTTCTATGTTCCCACTCGTAGCCTGTACCTTGACGTGGTGAGTGGGCTTTACACCAAATCAGGCCTCAATGTGTGCGTATTTGAAAGCATGTCTCAGGGACTACAGTCAACGGCTATGCAGACTATCTTTACTCCTGATGCTGGTCTGCCACCTCCAGATGCTGATCCTCTACACACCCCCTGCTTCTGCTGGGCCACAAGCACCTGCTGCTAATAGGGATGTGAATAACTAAAAATGTTCATGGTCGAATAATCAGTAGGTGGTTTGAACGAATAATCGATTATTCAATGTGTGCCGACATTCACAAAGGCAGCCATGGATCAGCAAGAAATCACTTAATATCTTAAACGCAAAAAATCTAACTTAAACAGTGATCAGTGTTTGTGTTGTAATAGTGCTAGAGAACCAACATTAGTTCTGTACGTTAATTCTTGTTTATTTGAATGGGAAAAAATGTTAATAGTCCAAATGTTAAAAATCGACTTTGACCCTCAGGAACGAATAATCGAATAATCGAATATTCTGACCCATCCCTAGCTGCTAATGTTTTTTTTTGCTCGACTGGCCAGAGAGGGTAGAGTCTGTTCCACAGAACAAAACAACAAGCTGACTTGTTCCCTTTCTCATATTTGGTGTGTATCTGTGAATGAGGGTGGCTCATTCATGAGGGTGTGCAATTCAGAAGGTAGAGACAGGTAAATTGTCTATTTCATATTTTATTCTTGTACATAATAACCAGTGTAAGAATGTAATTAATGCACTCTAACTCTGTCTCGAAGTCATCTGAGCCATTCACACAAAGACTCATTGTAATGGGCACCCATGTGGTGTGACCAGCCCAATCTAATAAGCACAGCCTATGGACACCTCAGAATCAAAGAAGTTAGAATTGTGATACTGAAATGATCTGCAAGTGTATTTCTGGATGTAACATACTGATATTTGGTCTTGAGTTAATCCTTGTAATGTGGACAGCAGTCTGATTTATGGTTTTATGGTAATCTTACGCATATGCATAGTTGTGGCCTATGTATTATGTACAATGTGTAAAGATGAACTTCACACCTTATTCACACATCAGTTGACCAATCACAAGTCAGCTGGATGGATGGGCAGTGCCCTAGCTTGAGACAAAGACCAGATTTGTATAAATCACATTACTTTTGAAAAACTGACCCTGAAGTCCTTGATATTGTCTCTTCTCTATTGGCCTCTGCGGGAGTGTGTGTGTGTGTGTGTTTTTAAATATATATCTGGTTGTGATTTGTTTAATTTGGTTTACCTGGTTACATTTAAGTTTATTCGTAACTGTTCTTAATGGAGTCAGATTAATCTGTAGTTTCTCCTATTCTTCTCCATTGTTCAGAACTGAAGTATTTTTAAGCTTTAAGTTTCTATTTACAGAGGTGATGGACTTGGTGGGGACTTGATGTCCCTTATTGAGACTACGGTAATAGTAACATTATGATGATTATTAATAAATAGCATCTCAAGTCTGTCAGTCTCTCTCCAACAGGCTGTGTATATTTTGGTCTGTCTCTTTCCCCCAAGCCTGCAGATAGAGCTGTCCGGATGGGCAGGTACTGAATCAAAGGAAGGCCTAATTGGGCAGACTTTAAAGCCTCTTGCTGAGCATGCTGCTCTCTGGCTCTGCTTGCTGCTCCGGCCTGTTGTTACACAGGGCTGGCTGCAGCTTTTTTCTCCTTTACTGGTTTTTGACTTGTATAACAGTGTGGTCTTCTCTGTCAGTTGTACCTGTGTGGCCACATGCTGCTCTGGGTGTAGTAGTACCAGATAGGTTAAATGTAGAGAAAGAATTTCCACAACGGCTTAATAAAGTACACTATTATTGTATTTTTTCTATTACATTTTATATATTCTATATATATATATAGTTTTTTCTATCCGTCTCATTCCAACTGATGAAGTGAATTAAACCTGGTCTTATAGGCTACTACCACGTACAGGCTAAAACCTGCAACTGCATGTTAATACTTCAGACGGACTTATTTACTTCTAATGGAATTTTAACTCAAACTTCTGAACTCTTTTATTGTTTTTATTGTACTCAGAAGACGAATAAGCTGACTCATGTAATGCTGTAATAAATAAATGTAATAAACGATACGCTATAAATAAAAGTATTTTTTAATTATGTTATCATAGTTGCCACGGCACTTACCATACACAATGTTCGGTCAAGTAGCTTAGATAGTGTATAGTCAAAGTGTATGTACTTGTAGTGTTCACCACCTCCACATTAACCACCTAATTTGAAACATCTTAACATCTTTCGACTTTAAGAATGACACAACAGAAAAGATTTGCGAAAGAAGAGCTCTGGTCTCGACTGATGTTGTCTGTGTGTTTGCCCTAGCATATGATTAGGTGAAAAAGGCTCAAATCTATTGGCTGAGAAAATTGAGGGGAGGAGCGCATTAGCATATTAACAGCACGCGTGCTGTTAATATGCTAATATGCGTTCTGAGCGCGCGCGCAGAAATGCCGGAACGCGTTCTTGGCGCGCGTGCTGAAATGCCAGAACGCGTTCTGGGCGCGCGCGCTGAAACGCCGGAACGCGTTCTGGGCGCGCGCGCTGAAACGCCGGAACGCGTTCTGGAAAACCAAAACGCGTTCTGGGCACGCGTGCTGGCGTTTCAGAACGCGTTTAATTGAAGTCGAATTGTGGCACACTCGGCTTGCCATATGTGTCTGGGTGTCGCACGCACGCTCCCCGGGACCAACCTAGGTCGAGACCCACTTGTTTCCGTGAATCGTCGGTTTCACGGAGGCGCTCGGCCCGGCTCGGCTCAGTCTTAACCCGGTCCGACCCAGGTCACTCTGTTAAGTCCCTTCACAACAGTTAGTTTAATACGAACTCAGACCTATCCCCCCCCGTTTAGCGGGATCTTGGTTAATACGAAATAATGATGTATCTTTTTGCCTTGTGAATTAACAAAACCTCTTTTACGTCTCTGCCTTGTCACCCTCTATACACGTCAGTCACAATCAACCATTGCTTGTACTATGCGCCACTTACCGTGAGGGGATCAGCTGGGAGAGCGCGTCGTTCTGCTTTGCCTGTGTCGAGGAGTCGACAGGGAAAAGGACTCGAACGATTGAGTTAACCTACTACAAATGTAGTCAGGTAGATTTATTTTTAGGTCCAATAAACACAATAACTTTTACAACTGAGTATAGATTTGAAAAGAAAAGACAGTAAAAGAAGAAGAAAATAAAATGTACCAACGTTTTCCCAAGAGGAGCCTGAGGTTGGGTTTCTAAGACTAAGCTACCAACGTTTTCCCAAGAGGATCTTGAGGTTGGTTTTTAAGACTAAGCTAGTGCTAAATTAGGATTCCTATTAAAATTACCAACGTTTTCCCAAGAGGAGCTTGAGGTTGGATTTCTAAAACTAAGCTACCAACGTTTCCCAAGTGGAGCCCAGGTTTTAACGTTGACGCAACTCTCGTGCCTCAGTACACCGCATGACCCCGAGAGCTGCCTTTATTCAATCACGCTTAAGACTAAGCTAGTGCTAAAGAGGATTCCTATTAAAAGTACCAACGTTTTCCCAAGAGGAGCCTGAGGTTGGGTTTCTAAGACTAAGCTACCAACGTTTTCCCAAGAGGAGCTTGAGGTTGGGTTTCTAAGACTAAGCTAAAAAGAATAGAGTCTGAACCGAGCGTTACGGTATCAGAGTCCTTAAGATGAAAAATCTATTGCTATGTAGGCCGCAGTTTTTTGGAGCAGAAGAGCAGAGCAGAGCACACGACACCACACCAACAGCAGAACACCCAAAAAGACCGACTGAGCTCTCTCTGCAGATCTCCCTGCTTAACCCTTCTGATAACAAAAGATCCTTTGTTAAACGTTCCCAAGTTTCCCTTATTTTGCCCGAGGGGCAACACAAGAAGCTTGAAGTCATGCACATGCTATCACATGCCGAGTGTTCATACATCATGGGGTCTAATGGGACACACGTTCTTTGTATTCCTCCAATGTTTCTCCACAAGGAGATATGTTTAAGCATTCAATTTACTACATAAAAAGGGTACATAATGTAACCAGTTGGCTCTATGATAAGACATTTTAAGGCACATAATTTTAACACATAAGAATATCTAAAGTAAGCAATTTACTTTCTCATAAGATAAGGCACACAAGAATTTATCAAACTTTATCGTAAGATATATATAGGCTAGGGCTGGTAACATTCCCCAGAAATTAAATTTGAATATTGGTCTTAAAAAATGGTCCGAATATCGAATATATTCGAATATTATTATTAATTAATTAATTATTTTTTCCCCGCAGAGAATAAGACTTGTTCTTGTAACAGTACCCCATTATATCCAACAGAGGGCGTGCACACCGCTAAATGTCAAGAAAAACGAGCAGTGGTAGTCAAACGCTGATTTATTTTCTGTCTTCAGACAAAATCCAAGCGTCATGTTCAACATGTTACATTTAGTGCAACTTCAGTGCAATTAGTGCAAAACTGTACACTCTTACTTAGCCAGCTTTTAGAGTTGAACCACTGAACAGGAGGTTGAATTGGCCCACAGCTCACAGTTACAGAAATGAATATTAGCCTGTAGAACATAAACGAACATTAAGTAGGCCAGCAGCCAATTGTAAACAGTCAATGAAACTATTTGACATACTGTTCATTTATGCAAATTGCAAAACAAACTATTGCAAAAACAGAACACCTATCAGTTATTAGGCTGGCGTGTAATAGGCTATGCCGACATAGTTGCCTACTAAATGAAATAATATTTTAGCCAATGTCATTTTTCACAAGTTAAATAAAATCAACCACAACTGAAAGAAACAAGCAGGCCACAAATTAACTCAAAACACGACTGGTGGACTAGGACTACAGATTGTTCGCCAAAAATACCAGACGGTCTACTTGTTCAGCGGCGAGTGCTGAGCGTTTTTTATTGACAATGTTGCCGGCTGAGGAAAAGACGCGCTCTGATCGTACAGATGTGCCGGGTACTTTTCGCCACCTGTGCGATGTGCGGGTACCTCGCACTGCCTGTAGTTTTCCACCACAGGAGAGGGTCTGCGTCGGGAGGCAGCTGTGGCTCTCTTTCGTAGATGACTAGCTCCCCATGCAGATCGTATTCAGCAGCTCTTGTCTGCTGCGGGTAGACTTGGGAAAATAGATCACCCATTGCAGAAAGGGAACTTTTGCAGGGGGCTTCTGGTGGGGCGGGCAATTCTGACCCTTCTCCTGACTTCTCTGCCGCTGCTATAGCTGTAATCTCGGCAAGCACTTTAGCATGGACCTCATGTTGCCTTCCATGATCTAAATGACCCAGGCAGTGGAAGCGAGGGTCAAGATAACTGGCTGTGTTCAGAAACATGAAGACGTCACCGTCTTCTGGGTAGCGCTTATTCAGATCAGCCGTTATCTTTGCCTTCATTTCTTTCAGAGCTGCAGTGTCGCCGTCTGTCTCCTGTCTCAGATGAGACAGAAGAACGTGCTTCATTGGGAGAACAGCTGACGCTGTCGGGTATTTATCGGTGGATAAAGCCACTGTAGAGACTTTGAATGGCCTGAGAATGTCCTTTACCTGCAGTAGGACAAATGAATAAAAAAAGAAAATCCATGAAGAGCTGTGCCTATTGCCTTTGCCATAAACTTCAACTTGGCACATATTTAGTAATTACATATAAATTAAATAAATGAATTCATATAGCTCACCTTTTCCAGCTGAATCCATTCACTCGTGGACAGCTCAAGGTTGGACAGCTTTTTGTCAAAGATGACAGCAGCCACTGGTGCTTGTTGCTCCAGAGCCCGACAAATCATGTCGTATGTACTGTTCCATCTTGTCGCGCAGTCGTTGATCAGTTTGTCCCTTTTCAGCATTTGCAACTGCTTCTACTTTTCTTCCAGGAGGTAACTGGCGGTGGTTGAATGGTTGAAGTAGGCAGCAGTACGTTTCAATCTGGCAACACTGTTCTCTATAGATCTCACCCCTAGCCCCTTTCGGACAGCTAGGTTAATAGTATGTGCGTAACACGGCACGTTCATGGTCTTCATGTGCCTCTCAACTGCGTTCACATAGTTAGCTGCATTATCCATTGTCACGGCAACGACCGACTCCAGCTGCACGCCAAACTCCTGCAAACTGAGGGGGAAAAACGGTCTGTCTAGTTACTGGACCAGATGAAATGAGACGGAGAGGTAATAAAGTCTGTCGGCACGAGGACCTTGGATTTATTAAGTAAAGTGGCAACGGTTATACAGAGTCATAAAGCGTGAGAGATCGAATATGTCTAAGTCCCTAATCAGCGCTGATGGTTCGTCCAGAGCTTCGCCTCCGTGGAAGGTCTGCTTCAGAAGAAGATGAAGAGTCCCTGTGTGATACAGTCTTATGCTGTATCCTCCTCTCGATGAGGTGTGTGCGTTTGAGATGTGTGTGGTTCTGTGTGTTTTTGCTTGACCTTGGCTCTCGGGCCCTGGTATATGCATGTGTATCTCTTGTGTTCCTCCTAACGGGGGAGAGCTCTTCGAAGTGTCTCCTGTGTGATAAATTAATGTGGCTCTCAGGCCCTGGTATATGCATGTGTATCTCTTGTGTTCCTCCTAACGGGGGAGAGCTCCTCGAAGTGTCTCCTGTGTGATAAATTAATGTGGCTCTCCCGTTCTTGAGGATGACTGGTGCATTGTCTGAGTGTCCACCATTTGCCTGGTTGGGAAATGGGGCCTTCGGCTCCGGCCTTGACCTGACTATATTATCATGTTTGTGTTATGTGTTCGTTGGGTTAGAGCAAGAGTTTACTATATTGTAATGTGCCTGCCATGTGATGTGCTCATCAGGCTAGGGTAGGAGTTAGCTATATTTGTAATGTACATGTGATGTACTCAGCAGGTTATTTTGCCCAACATAACCATCCATAATAGACTTCGATACGTTCTCCGCTGTATGACTTTCTCTGAGCTCTCCCGTTTTAAGCACATAGTCCTTCATCTCCCAATTCTCTGTGATAACATGGGCAGTCATGGTGACAAATGCATCATTGGCAAGGGAAGTCCATCCGTCTGTGGTCAACGCTACGGCTTTGTCCTTGATTGTAATTTTCACTGTACTGGCGGTGGCATCATACCGTTTAACAATCCTATTATTAAAGTGTAATTCCGGCGCAAATTGAACACAGGATCTTATTTTTGGCATGAATACCCATCAAATAAGCCCTCGAGATACCTTTTGAATTGAAAATCGAGTATTATAGTTTGCCGGGCGCAATGTTTGGCGTCCATGTTGTTGGCATGGGGCATAGTGTTTCGCTTCTAAATCTGCATTTTTTAACCACTAATATTGTTAAAAATAGCACCAAACCTCCGCAGTAGCATGACTAGGGTCCCTACACAAAACGAAGCATAAACAACTTAGTTTACAAAGCCGGAGTTTATTTAAAAAGACAATTTAACAAGCATTACCGGTAGGTCCGTGTTTCCAGGAAGTCCACACAAGTCGATTACCGAATGCGCCGGAGTTCAGTTCAGG
The DNA here is from genome assembly GCF_026213295.1 of Gadus chalcogrammus. NCBI lineage: Eukaryota > Metazoa > Chordata > Actinopteri > Gadiformes > Gadidae > Gadus > Gadus chalcogrammus. The sequence goes on along the minus strand of NC_079429.1, from coordinate 22,493,985 downwards.
GAGGAAAGTTTTGGAATTTGTAATTTATATAATTTATATTTATAAATAATATATAGCAAGTGTTGACACGTAAATTAAAGGATTTGCACATGTAAGTTACAGTTAAAGAAATAATTGCTCGCTACAATCAAGCATGGCACGTTGTTGACGGAAGTGACTACAGGGAAGCGTTGGCGGCATGGACATATAAAGGTTGGGGGCCAAGCATAGTAGACCTCACATTCAACAGATAGGACCCGAGATGGCTGAGTCTAACACGGATTTCAATCAAACCAACATTTTATTTGATTTCGATGGGAGCCCATACCTATATGAGCCAGAATACACGGAGGAAGAGCTGCAGGAACAGGATGAAAGGAGTCGGAGAATGGGAGAACAGCCAGCGGAGGAGGTCGAAGAAGACCACTCTCGGCGTGCGGGGATTTTTTGGTGTGCCTGTGGGTACTGTGAGCCCATGGGCACCGAAGCAGAATGTTTTTGCTGTCAGGAGTGTGACCTTTTTCGCCGTGCCCTGGACGCAATGCATATAGAAACACGCTGTGTGACTGCTATGGAGGATTTCCCATCCCTCGTCAACCGCGCCGTACTTGAAACTTTTTTCCGTGTCCCGAAAATAAATTGGAAGAGGCGACCGATTCCGGAGGGACCTGACGGACAGTTATCGAACAAGTAAGTTGTTTGATAACGTTATATGCATGAGTGATCTAGTTTTTCATCATAGCTCATCATAACCCTGTACTGGTAGAGTGGTATTACTGCTAGTGCTCTCTTTTTGCATTTTTATCCAAGGATGTTGATGATGGCATACGCATTCTTATATAAATACAGTGCCATGAACGGTAACGCGTGTTTGTTAGCTACGTAGTCCAAGCCAATGTGTTAGAGTTGCCTACATGACCAGTGGCCTATTTCTGACCCTTGCTTTTGTCTCCCTTCCCCTTTCCAACCCACCCCAGTCAATGCAGACTAGTTGCCTATCGCGTAGTCTTGGAGTGGGCCCTTAGGGGAGAGCGACTTGGCCGCAGGGAAAGGAGAGTGCTGCCCAGCTGTGTGTTGAAAGCCATTAGGAAGAAGTACCCCTCCCTCAGTGGAGAGTACCAAGGTTTCAAGGAGGCAGAAGACATTCACAGAATATTCTGAGCATTTTGATAATGACAATTATGTGTGTTTGATGTGTATAATGGACATTTTTATCACAGTCTAATGCAGATATTTGTATAATACCTATCAATAAAAGCAATTTGTATTTCAAGAACTTGTTTATTGTGTAAATAAGGAATATAAATCACAATCTCAGAGGTGCTGGAAAGGTGAATTAGCGATTAGACTTCATCACCGCACACTCAAATCTGTACGTAAAACATGTAAATGTAAACAAATAATTGTTGTAAAGCTTCAAGGAACCTTGAACCGGGACGTAGACTTGGCATGAGCTCAGACTTATCAGGCCTTGGCAACGGGGCAATGTTTACAAGCAGTCTTTTTTGGCGAGGTGGAGGTCGGGGCCATTGTCCAACATTGTGCTCATCCCTCTTCTGCAAAGCTCTCTCCATCAGGCCTTGCCGGAAATGCTGGGTTGTTGGCTCATAAATGGTCCTGGCAACCCACAGACTGCTTGCCTTCGAGTAGGCAAATGAGTACCTAGGTTTTCCTAACACACGCACAAGCTAAATATCATACTTTGTTGAGTATTTCTACACAGTACAATTATGGACTATATGGTGCTAGAATGTTGATGATGATCCACAAAGCTGACAACATTTATCTTTCAAGTATTAGAAAATGTATTTATGACAGATTTAAAGAAGCAGACTTCTCTTTACCTTGTGCTGTTTTAGCCTGTGGCCTGCCAACATTTGCGTTGTGATCCATGACTGCCAGTTGTGTGCGAGCCAGTCATAGCTGAAGTGGAGCCTTTTTGGTGCATACTTCAGCATCCCTGAGTGGTATACCTCAAGGGACCCTGTGTAGATTAAATTTAACCCATCAAAATATATTAGATAAAATTAAATAACGTGTTCAGAAAGATAGATTTAAAACAACTACTTCTAGAACTACAGTGTCTGGTTAATCGAGAGGCACAGTAGAATATTGCTACATATAATCATGCGTAGTTGTAAACTGACTTTAGTCATAGGAATAAAACATTTCTCCAAATCTCAAGTTAATTATTTTGGAGGCATACCTGTGTGCTTGAAAAGGGCCATCTGCTGCAAGTCACGCAGAAGATTCTTTCCCAGGACTACGTCTTTCACAGCCCGGAACGCTGGAGAATCAGACTTCATCCACCTCTTTTTTCGTTGTTCCTCCTCCGTCAATGGTGCATGATGACATGTATGTTCAACCCCAGCCTCCTCCCATCTATGCACACCACAGATGTGGTGCAGCAGTGACGTCCACCGACGCACACATTCCTGAAAGACGAAATGAAGGATTTGGGTTACACAATTTACAATTTACACAAAAGATTTCACCTATTGCTTTTGTGCAGTCTTCGCTATGGTGCCCCTGCACAATGACAATACATAAGTTCCTTCTTACCTTTCCATCACCATGACTTGAGCTACAGGACCAGTACAGGTGATTGGTGATCGATTTTAGCCATGGGAGTAGATCTCTATTCTCTTTTTTGCTGCCTAGGTTGAGTTTTTTCTTTATGCCTAGAAAAGACAAAAAGGTTAGATTTTACCAACTGCAAAAATATTAAAATATATTGTGTCACTTACCCTTACTGACATGCCATGTGTCAAACTCATGACGGATGTGGGCATAGCTCTCCCTCATAATTTTCCGTATAGAGGGAGCTCGATCAGTGGTTATGACACCAACATCCAAATCCATTGAAAGAAGATGGTCCAGGCCTCTTTGAAATCCAATCGCCTCCATGGCAACGGAGCTGGGGGCCTCTGTGACCTATGGAATAACATTCTTATTTATCAGCCAACCAACTGGATACATCTGGTCTTTGTAATATATTTTTGTTCACAAAATGTTCATGCAGATTTACCTGGACTAACTGAAAATGGAGAATTTTTTTAGTTGCATCATCCTGGAAGGAGTATGTGGAGAATTTGGCGCTGAAACCTGTACAATAAATACATACACATAAATATAGCTGTACCTTATGGTGTTCAAAATTACACTCAAATTGAATTAATAATTATGCATACCTGGGCTATCACACCTGGCATCTCCTCCCAAGCCAACTTTCTGTCCGGAAGCACTTAGTTCCCTTACATGCTCTATGTTTTTATCCTGCTGAGCGTTGTATGCGTCGTTCACAGCTGGAATTAGGTATTTAGATTGGATGGCATAGTATTGGGATTTACTGGGGAGTTGTAGATTGATAAGTTGTGCCCAGTCTTTTATGTCTGAGAAGGTTGCTCCTGTAAACATGATGGCAGCACAGGTCAGAATGTTGTTACGTCCCATCTGCCTCTGGTCCGGGCACGATTGCCATTCACCGCTGTGTCCTTGCAGGCATGTCCAATTAATTTTTATTTTGCTTCCATGTTGTGTTGTGGTCTGCTCTTCGATGGCCGTTCCGCATTGGCGGCATGTTTTAAAAAGTTCCATCAATTTAGCCTCATCCACCAACCATCTCCTGTCTGCCGAGCTATCCCCAGAGCCTTTAATTGATGTAGAACCTGAACACGATCCTGGACTAGATGGGGAGGTGTCACTCAGTGGCTCGAAGCTATCGTCAGCTGGGTCGTCTAGTCCAAATTCACCAAAGCTTGTGCTCATTTCATGAAGAGGATCATCTTCATCTTCCTGTGGAATTTACAGGTATATATTTTGGATTTTATGAAACAAAGCAAGTTTTTAAATCAGCGTTCAGCGATGACATCAAAGCATACAGTTAGATAGGGCCGGAAAAGCAAGCCATTCACTCACGGGTGAAATGTCTTCTGGGGCAGAATGAGGCAGAATCCATGATGCTGATGTAGCACCCAATACCTTTCAATTAAAAATAAATAAATATAAAATTCATAATGTCAAGTCTCTTGGCTTGAAACATCAACAGCAACATTTGTGATGCAATGCTTACCTCTTGAAGTTTCCACGTTGGAGGCCGTGCCAGGTATCTGCCAGATAGTGTGGGCTGTGTGCGTGGCCTGACCACGGCTGATTCTGGACTAGTCAGGGATAAGGTCAAAGCTGAGGGCAGACCAGATGTGGACTGTTCAGCGCTGTTGTCTTTGCTCTTCTTTGGGGTTGACTGAGGGACTCCAGCCAACTCTGAAAAGTCCATGTGTGTTCCAGAAGACTGAACACCAATAGCCTAAATGTTGAAGGAGAATATTCAACACCGAAATCAGTATCAAATGTAGCATACCTATTTAGATCCAATTTGTGGATTCATTTCATACTAATATTACAGCTGCTTCTGTGACATAAAGGTTTAACACATATGTTCCCCGCAATCTATCAATCTTTAAAAATATTTAAACTTTGACGCGACATTCGCGTGATGACAGCCAATCGGCGTTCACTCAGTGGCTCAGCGTGGCCGCTGAGTGACATGTGTATAACGTAACAGTCAATCAGCGTTCAACTGGCCATCTCGCCCAGAATTTGGCAGTAATGGTGGAAAAAGTAACAGACCGGGGAACATAGGGCCCTTTTTAAAAACAAGGGTCCTATGTTCCCCAGTCTCATACAAAGTGGGGAACATAGGACCCGGGGAACATAGACACGCTCCCGAATGAAGTTAGGGCTTATAGGACTTATAGCTTTGTTTCGTGACGCATCCTCCCCCACACCAATTGTGAACAATAATATAGGCTATAACAAGAAAAATAAGCAAACAACTTTACCTCAAGTCTATCCGTAGCCGCTTGCCGCACTCGAGGGATCGCATTTCTCTTCAGTAAAACTCTTTTTGGGTTCTTTGGGTCAGCAGCTCTTTTCGGAATGAGGAAATCGTCCTTATCGAAATGAGCACTGCAGACACGGTCATCCTTCTGCCTTAGCGTCTTGATTGGCGTCTCAATGTCCATATGCAGAATAATAAGCCACTGTTCTAACAGAGATTGGTCATTGTACCGCAATGGTAGTCTATGAAAAGTTTCTTGAGTGTAACTCTTCTTTTTTTTTCCGCAGCCGGGGAAAACACAAACGCGAACCATCACTCTCTAGACTGCAAGCTGTATACGACTCGTCTTCACAGGTGTTTCGATGCGTCAATCAAGAGTGCAGTGCGTCTTTCTTCAACAACATGCCATGCATGATTGTAGCGAACAATTATTTTGTAACTGTAACTTAAATGTGCAATTCCTTTAATTTATGTTTCAACACTTGCTATATATTATTTATAAATATAAATTATATAAATTATAAATTCCAAACTTTCCTCCTTGAACTGAACTCCGGCGCATTCGGCAATCGACTTGTGTGGACTTCCTGGAAACACGGACCTACCGGTAATGCTTGTTAAACTGTCTTTTTAAATAAACTCCGGCTTTGTAAACTAAGTTGTTTATGCTTCGTTTTATGTGTAGGGACCCTAGTCATGCTACTGCAGAGGTTTGGTGCTATTTTTAACAATATTAGTGGTTAAAAAATGCAGATTTAGAAGCGAAACACTATGCCCCATGCCAACAACATGGACGCCAAACATTGCGCCCGGCAAACTATAATACTCGATTTTCAATTCAAAAGGTATCTGGAGGGCTTATTTGATGGGTATTCATGCCAAAAATAAGATCCTGTGTTCAATTGGCGCCGGAATTACACTTTAACAGTTCCACGGGAAGGGACTTGATAGCGTGGATTTATTTTGTGGATACATTTCTGAAAACCTACGCCGTCAACTATACTGATTGGCCGCATGTCTTTGCAAATGAACTCCGTTAACTTTTTAGTGATGGCCTCTTGTTTTGCAGCGGGAAGAGAAGTAGTCGGGCTGTAAAACGCTGTTAGCTTGGGTTGTTTGGGAAGGGGGCCGTCTGCTTCGTCTTCACCAACTTTGTTCCATTCGGTCGGATGAACAACTATTAAATGCATCCTCAAATTTGTGGTAGTCGAGTGATATGCCAGTTCCGCATCGAATAACTTGCAAACAGCCTTGGATTTGTCGACAACTTTACCTCCAACTGACCAGAATCCAAAAAAGCGCCAAACAGTACTTCTTAAATTATCTGGCTTAACAATCACTTTGTCCGTGGTGGCAGTGTGCGAATTAAGGGGGAGCAGGGGGAGCTATAGCTCCCCTAGTGGTGACATGAGCTCCCCTGGAAACATGGTTTGTGAAATTTTGGGGGAGCTCTAAAATATTTATATGATATCCAAATAAATGCTATTTTGGGCATGTCTTTCTAAAAGGTGTAAAATAAGTGAAATAAAATTATATTTTGAGTTTAAGATTCATGAAAACAACGTAGCCTAATGCTCGTCATTATTGCCGCTCGAAGCGTGGGGGCGCTGTCTGCAGCCCCACTACCCAATCACACAAGCTTGTTTAGTTAACTTGCTTAAACGACTGTCACCTGTGCGCCATTGTTGCTGACATTTCTAAAAAAAGAAAGCAACTCACCTTGGGTGATTTCTATAAAAAGACGCCCAAACAAACTGAAAAAGAGGACCAGCCGTCTGTAGCTGGTGGTAGCACATCGGACGTTGGGACTACTACAAAGCCGAGAGAAGAGGCAGCTAACGTTAGTTCTAATATTAACTTGACCACTAACGTTAACGTTACTGTGGGGGCTAAAGAAACAGAACAAGACGAGCCAAGAGCCAAGAAGATAGCCATAGTAGTAGAGGTCAAAGGAGATGAGGAAGAGGAGGATGATGATGCTGATGATCACCCCAATGGCTCTTCCTCTTCCTTCCCGCCTGCTGCCGGAGATAGGGGATGCGAAGTTGCGGGGGTGGTCCCGGCTGGCTGGACCAGCCAACAGTGGGATGAGTGGACCAAACGCCTACCATGGCTATTCTCCAAGGATGGATGTGTAGGATGTTCTCTTTGCAGGGATGCTAAATGCCTTGTCCTCATTGATAAAACTGGAACACACTTGTCAGAAGAGTGGATTAACGGGGAAGTAACCAGCAAAAGACAAAACAACTTTCGTAAGAAAATATATAAGCACCGGGATAGTGTGTCGCACAACAGGGCAGTTGAACTGGCAGAAACAAGACAAAAAGCAATACTGCCGAACAAGATTCTTGCAATCAACGCAAAGTTGTTGGAGGAAACGGCCATCGCATTCAGATCTGCCTATATGGTAGCAAAGGAAAGGATGCCTTTTAAAAAACTCCCACCCGTCATGCAGCTCCAAGAGATCAATGGGGCAAAGGTAGGCCCTGTACACAGATCCGATAAATCCTGTGCTCAGATTATTGAGCACATTTCACATGAAATGCGCAACAAGTTTGTTTCTAATATTAAAAAGACCCAGTCAAAAATAAGCATCACTATCGATGAGAGCACAGTGCACGGACGTGCATATATGATTTTATATGTGAGATGTTACGTGACAGGAAAAGGGGCTGTGGATAATGTCTTTCTAGACCTCAAAGAATTAACGGAGGGCACAAACGCTGAGTCCATCTACAACAGCCTGAGAGAGGCTCTACGTAAAGCAGGTTTTGATGACGAGTTTTTGTCTAATAATCTCATCAGCATAGCCACTGATGGCGCGTCTGTCCTCACGGGCAAAAACAGTGGAGTCATTGTTCGCCTGAAAAAGGATTTCCCAAATATCCAGTCAGTACATTGTCTTTGCCACCGCGCAGAATTAGCAGTCCATGACGCTCTAAAAGATGTTGCTGGATGTAACCACTTTGAGTTTTTCATTTCAAAACTGTACGCTTTGTACCACCAGTCCGCAAAGAATACCAGACTACTCCAGGAGGCAGCAGAGGAGTTGAACATGCAGGTTTTGAAAATCGGGCAGATTTTTACCATCAGGTGGGTGGCAAGTAGTTTTAGAACTGTCAAAGCCGTCTGGAACAACTACCCTGCTTTAGCAAGCCACTTTAAAACCGCAAGTGAGGATCCATCTCGCAATGACACTGATAGGAAGAAGTACCTTGGGCTCCACAAACAACTCTCTAACGCTGGATTTGTAGCCGATCTGGCTTGCATGAAAGACATGCTTCGTGAGCTGCAGGCCCTCTCACTAAGGTTGCAGCAAAGGGACATCGATTTAGTGAGTGCTAGTCGTCGTATTCAGCAGTGCATTGATGTACTTTACGCTACAAAAGAGTGTGGAGGTAAATCAGCAGAGAAGGCTGTGGAACGCATATCACAAGGACTGTTCAAAGGTGTGGAGCTAGTTGAGAGCAGCGGTAAGATTAAAAGGGGTCAGTTCTATCAGGCTGTCATCGACAATCTTAAGAAGCGAATGCCAGAGTCAGATCTCGTTCATATGCTCAAACCCCTTGACAAGCGCTTTTGGCCACAGGACCGCAAAGTACTTATCCTTTATGGAGAAAAAGAAATACTGGCCCTTGCGAAAACACTTGGCGAATCTGCCAGTGAAGCAGTGCAGGAGTTTCGCGACTGGAAGTTACAAGATGATGCACCAGGCGAAACGCTGCAGAAGCTGTCCATAGCAAGCAGAACATACCTGCCCACGTCATCGGAGTGCGAGAGGGGCTTTTCAGCTGTAAATGACACTGACATTAAGACTCGCAATAGACTGCGTGAAGCCAGCCTCTCATCACTACTTTTTGTGGACCTTAATGGACCTCCATTGGAGAGATTCGATCCAACTCCTTTCATCACATCTTGGCTTAAATCAGGCCATCGCCTGTCCACATCATGGGTTACTGGACGTAGTCGAGCAGAGGCAGCTGAACCTAGGCCTCTGTGGTCGCTTCTGTGTTAGGTAAGACCCGCTTTTATGGACTTGGATTTTGTGCATCGTTGTGTTGTGTATTTGACGTTGCGTCTCTCCAGGCATTGAGACGTTTGTGTGTTGTTTTATAGCTGTATTATTAATAATAATGGCATTATAATTGTTCATGGTTAGGCTGCCGCTATAGGCTGGCTGCTTGTGTGTTCTGCTCTGAGTTGATTTAATTAAACAGTCAAACGTTACTTTGGTGGTCCGTGGATTATTTAAGGTTGGTCTGAAGCACTCCTTTAACCTTGAGCAACTCTGCAACTTCCAAAAAAATATTTGATTTATTTTACAATTCAAAAATGAACCAAACTTTCTTCAAAATTAAGGAAATGATACTGGGAAACTAATAAACCATTATAAGTAACGAATTAACTTAATAAGTGATCGAAATACTTTTATCAACCACCCCCCCCAGCTCCCCCCCCCCCCCAGCTCCCCCGGAGACCGTGGTATAATTCGCACACTGCGTGGTGGTGTTGTTGACTTCACCGGATTCCATTTCCCCGGTTTGTTTTTCGGGCTCGCTGGTTTGTGTTTCATACATTTTCATACATTTATCGGTGTCTACAGTGAGGTGGGGAGGTGGGGTCCGTGGATCTTCTGGCCAATCGATTTTCGTTTTAAAACCAGGAAATGGAAAACGGATAACGAGCCGTCTCCCGTCTCCCGTCTCGGAGTCGGAAAATGGGAAACGAGGAACGAACGTATTTCCCATTTCCCATTTCCCATTTCCGATTTCAAAACGGGAAACGGGTCGTTTTTTGTGGTTCGTGTGCGTGGTTATGAATGGAAATTCGGGTAAATAAAAACAGGGGCAATTTTTCATCACTGATTTTGCATTAATATGAACCGGAACTGTTGTATGTGCTGATGACCGGTGTTGCCAGGTACGCGGTTTTACCGCGGAATTGGGCTACTTTTGAAGTGTTGCCGCGGGTTGAATTCTTTGTCCGCTGGTTCGGGTTAACCAATTTTGCATGGCAATTACATGAATATCTTTAAATATAAAAAAATATTTATACCCAAATCCTACCAAACTGACTCCAGATCAGCACGTACACATATGGACCTGAAAAAAGCTGAATTTACTTTAATTCAGTATATACTGGCCTATTCTAACGTGAGTGGTGGCTGTCTCCCCCGCTACGCCGATACTCTTCACCCCTCTCCCTCTTTAGAAGGGACGCAGAATGACCAGACTGAGAACCGGGATTAGGAACGCATAACCGAGAATTGAGCCTTCCTTGTTTATTTACTGAATCGTTGCTTAATTAGGGGTCCAAGCCAACAGGTTGGATCCCTATTGTTTTTGTAAGGATTTTTAGGGGTCCAAGCCAACAGGTTGGATCCCTATTGTTTTTGTAAGGATTATTCCTATTATTATTATTCCAGCAATAAAAGTGTGCCCACAGCCCAAACCGTAAATGGTGCCGACACGCCAATTGCATGACTAGATCCAGGTCCGTGAGGTGACGGCAGACGACAAAATCCAGACATGCCGGCCACTAGGTGGCGCTATACCAAGGAATACGCGTTTGGGGCTATAACTCCCACACCGAACCTCCCACATTCAAAACTTTATACACACAGATGCACTGGAGTCTGCTGCATCTTTTGGCCTAGGCCACGCCCATTTGCGTCTATGAATATTTTTCGCTAAATCGCGAAAACCGCAAAACTGTTTTTTCCCTACTCCTCCCACATTTCTTGACCAGTTTTTTGATCCGACTTTCGACGACGAAACGGTAGCGTTTTGAATATTGGTTTATTAGCAACATTTGACGTGGAAAATCAAAAATCCAAAAAAAACAAAAATTAGACATCGGATCGAGTCCAAATTGTACACACATGTTGGTGCTAACCTTAATGTCGTTCGATAAAAAAATCGGAAAATTTCGCCATTAGGGGGCGCAATAAACGAGGAAATTGTATATCTTCTACAAAATTTCGCCGCGAAAACGCTACACTGACTTCCCGCTACTCCTACCACAGTCAAATCCTTTGTATCCACAGGTTCAGGGTAGCGTTTTGAACACATGCTTCGCATTGTGCCGGCGAAATGCACATTTCTTGTCGCGTTGTGCCGGCGAAATGCACACTTCTTGGACCCCTGCATAACTGCTTGCAGTTCTAGTTCCTATTATTATACTTCCTACCAAGAAAGTGGTACCACAGCCCAGACCGTAAATGGTGCCGACATGCCAATTGCATGACTAGATCCAGGTCCGTGAAGACTATTCAGACGACAAAATTCAGACACGCCGGTCACTAGGTGGCGCTATACCAAGGAATACGCGTTTGCGGCTATAACTCCCACACCGAACCTCCCACAGTCAAAAACTTGTACCCACATATTCACTGGAGTCTGCTGCATCTTTTGGCATAGGCCACGCCCATTTGCGTCTATAATTTTTTTTCGCAAAATCGCGAAAACCGCAAAACTGTTTTTTCCCTACTCCTCCCACATTTCTTGACCAATCAACACCAAACTTTGCACACGACATCTTCAGACGCACACGCAAAGAATGCATCAAACACTTTTTTGATCCGACCTTCGACGACAAAACGGTAGCGTTTTGAATATTGGTTTATTAGCTAAATTAGACGTGGAATATCAAAAATCCAAAGAAATCCAAAATCAGACATCGGATCGAGTCCAAATTGTACACACATGTTGGTGCTAACCTTAATGTCGTTCGATAAAAATTTCGGAAAATTTCGCCATTAGGGGGCGCAATAAACGAGGAAATTGTATATCTTCTACAAAATTTCGCCGCGAAAACGCTACACTGACTTCTCGCTACTCCTACCACAGTCAAATCCTTTGTATCCACAGGTTCAGGGTAGCGTTTTGAACACATGCTTCGCTTTGTGCCGGCGAAACGCACATTTGTTGTCGCGTTGTGCCGGCGAAATGCACACTTCTTGGACCCCTGCATAACTGCTTGCAGTTCTAGTTGTCATTGCTGCTGCTTCGTTGCCACTTCCGCCGACTTGGTTCGGGGCTCTGTCTGCTGCCCCTGGTCGGCTTGCCTCCAGCTGTTAGCCCCGTGTCCCGCTGCTGCTGTGCGTGGTGCGGTGTGTGCCTGTGTGGCTGCCGCTCGGGTGTGCCGCTGCGAGCTCCGCCTGGACTCACCCCTGGTTTGGAGTGTGTGTGTGCGTTTTGAGTTAATCTCTTAAATTTTGTGTCGGGAACTTCTCAATCTGAGCCCTTGTTTATTTTTGTTTAAAACATATGTTATGATTACTTGTTGAGTTTATCTCTGGTCAGAGACTCTTTAATTTTCTTGTTTTCTTTCATTTTGAGTGATTTTTGGTTATTGCAAATTAATACTCTTTAGTTTATTGATTTGATTTGTTATGTGATATTGTCTGTCAGTTGTGAGCCCTCCTAACTGTGCCCCCTTTCTCGTAGAGCTGAAGGCCGACGGTGGTGGCGGTGGTCCTCCTGGGTGGTGGTGGTGATCCCTTGTGTGCGTGTGCTTTGTTTTTAGTTTTTATTCGTTTGGACTTCACGTTTTGGCTGTGTGTGTGAGGTGCCCTTGTTTCTTTCGTTGGATTTAATTTCCCCCTGACGACCACTCTCCCAGCCGGTACGCCTCAGCTTTTACCCACTTCCTTCCCCCGTTGGGCTTACTTCTCTTTTTCATCTTTTATGCCAAACTGTGTTCATAATAATAAAATGCTTTGTTATATTTGAACTCTGTCTCCCGCCCTCCCTGATTGAACGAACCTGATAGTCTTATCGTCAGAGGTGACAATTATACTCAGTGTATAGGTCCTTGGGCCCTAACCCAAGGTGGCGTTGTCGGTAACATAGAGAAGATACTCTGACATAAAATAGTAAAGCCTCCTCGTGTCGCCACAATAGCAATGCTGTTGGACTTTAAAAAGCAGTGCATATGGTTTGGCAGGGGCATATTTTGAGTTCTGATATTGGGCTGGTTTTATTGGCCTTTAGGCTGGTTTTGATTTGCCATTGGGCTGGTTTTGTCACACTGACCTGGCAACCCTGCTGATGACATTCATTGACATTGACATTCATTAATTCATTCATCATCAATCAATCATGGAGTCGTTTACACTATTTAGAGGGCCAAAGAGAGTGAGGATCCGGGAGGATGATCTAACTGTGGAGAAGGTTGGGAGGATTTTTCAGGTGAATACATTAAACCACGAAGATGATTAGCCATCGTGCAATATTGTGTATGTTGGTTATTGATTTTGTCGTAAAATTGCACTATGCAAGTTGGGCCATGCGTAGACTACTCAAGGTGAACTGCGCTAGCTAGCTTAGCCTAAGCAAATGTCAGTGAAAGTTCGCCTTACTGTCAAAAAGAATTAGTGCACAGTTTCACAGTGCGCAACATCATGTTCTGGTTTGGGAAATGAGTCCGCTTCAGTTTGAGCTGAAATTAACATTTTGCCTTTGCTTGGCTGCTTTGCGTTATGTTGTAGATAATGCATCAACACTGTGACTGTGACACAGGAGAAGGACCGCTATCGAACTCAGGCTATGATGACTTTTCAGCTAGACTAGCTTCTAGCAACAAGGGCAAGGACAACTCCTTGCCTCCATGGTGTCCCATATCAATTAAATTAAATGAAATCGTAAATTTACAACAAATGCAAAAGCGGATTAGGGGTGCGTTCGTAAATTCAATCTGACGTTTTGAAAAAGATGACGAACGGTTGTTTTGAGTAGAATTAGGCTACGCCATTACATTATTTATTTTCCAGAACACAATCCCAATGATACAGGAACAATTACAGTGACGATGAGGAGCACTGTGAGCAATAGTTTTAACCTAGTGCAAAACAGTATTTGCAAGCAACAGCTTGTGATTTTAACTCAAACGTGCTTTAGCACTAGCAACCTGCCAAGTGCACTCTCCATTCATACACAGCAGACAGATGAAATTCCGGTATGAATGTCACAACATGAGGGGACTTTTCACATCTTTCCCATGCAATGCAAACGTCTTAATGTGCATATGTTCAGCGTCAATGTCAATGTACAAATTACTTCCGGGTGATTCCTGCAACGTCACTTCTAAATACATGTTCTCTGATTCTGTCTCTCCCCAGGTCGCTCCAGATGCCATGTACCTGACAGATTATATAGCAATGGGGCCATTTTCCCCCTGCCCTCTGGGGAATTCCCCATAGGGTCCATGATGACCATGGGCCACTTTGAGGTGCAGGGGCAGCCAACCCCAGCTGCACCTCCAACGCCAGGTCCAGCCCCCTTCTCTTTCTCCTCTCCCTCCGCCTCACCTGTCCCCTTTTCCTTCTCCGGTGGGCCAAGGACCTTCCCCCCCGAGGGCTTCAGGGCACTTTGGGAAAACCTTTCAAAGGTAGGGTGACAGAAGGATTTTTAAGTGTATGTTTTGAAATGACATGATTTGACTGCATACATAACATTTCTTTTATGGTCTATGTAGGTCCATTAGGGTGACCAGACGTCCTCTTTTTCCCGGACATGTCCTCTTTTCGAGACCTAAAAAATGCGTCCGGCAGGGATTCCAAAAACGTCCGGTATTTTGCCTCGTCGCAAAAAAAAAAAAATATATATATTATTGTTATTATTATCTTTTTATTTTTTTTTGCCTCGTCGCATATTTGTGTTTCTGGGTCTTTCACATAACCTACTAGTTATTACCATTGTATATGTCTATGGTTATTACGGCCTTCCAAGTTCTGGAAATGGTATCTCCCTTACGTTCCACCTTCTTGTGCGAGCTGACTGTAGAGAGAGTCTGTCATTGGACGACCGATCTCATGTGCTCGTTGAGAAGATTGTTGACCCCCCCCGGTCAACAATCTTGCCCGGGGCGCAATTGGACCTAGGATCGCTACTGCCTGCAGCCATGCCTAAACGTAAATGTAAGTTCACGGACGAACTAAAGAAAAAATACACATGTTTTCGCCCCCCCCCCCCCCCCCCCCCCCGCGACGAAGTGTCCTCTTTTTCACAAACTCAAATCTGGTCACCCTAAGGTCCATCAATGTGGGGGAGGTAGCGGGCAACCGCATTTTGACCAAAAACACGTTGGTGGTCCGCTTCTCAGAGGCAGAGGCGAATGTGGAGGCCATCCTTCTAAAGACGAGGGAGGACCTGGGCCAGGTGGAGGAGACCTTTGTCCTGACCGACAGTCAGGGCAATGAAATACAGGACTCCGATGGCACAAGAAGTAAGTTATGAGACTGATAATTGCGCAGTACACATAACAATAGCACTAGAAATATTATTTGTAAAGCACATCATACACAATGGTCAGTCTATGTCCATGAAAAGGACAAAAGAAAGAAGTTCTGTTTCTGCTAAGATTACAAAAGTAGTAGTCAGTCATCTAAAACATTGTCTTGTACTTCAGCATCGCAGTTCTGGAGGCAGAACAGCCGAAAGGTTTTCGTGCTGCTGGAGGGGGAATTTGAGGACCTCCAGCAGCAAAGACGGGCCAAAGTGAGGTATGTAACATCTTGTCACATGTCAGTTCATCCATACAATTGACAGAGTAGAGTAGAGTACAGTGAAATGCAGGTGTCTAGTAGCATACATACATACAAATTCATTTACATATATTTCATAATATAATAAGCAGGCAAGTCAGATAAAAGGCGCAGATGGTGGGTGGCGGGATTTGGTAGATCAGCAGCCTCAGTAAAAGGAGAAAGGTAGAGATACGGGTGTGAGAGGCAGAGAGATAGAGATAGTTATACTGTCCAGTCACCGATAACAATCTCTTCCTGTGTGTCATTTTTTGTGTACTATGTATTAAAAAGCTGATAACAAAGGTATGTACGTACATGTTGTCACTCATTATTCATCCATCCATGTCTTTGCAGTCGCAGGGAAGACAACACCCTGCTGGACCGGGCAGAGGAGGTGAAGGTGGCTGCCGAGTCCCTGGAGAATGTGGCTAACGCCATTAAGAAGCTGTCAGAGGTGGCTACTGCCCACCTGCAAAGACCAAGCTTGCAGCCCGCCAAGGATGCTATGTCCTGCCTGGTTTGCAAAGGTATGGAAAAACGTTGATGCCACACATGCACATAACTGAGACATGTAGGCTTTTTTCAGAGATGTATAAAGCACTGGAGTGGAGGAGTGGAGTAGAGGTTCATTCATTCTTTATGCATTCATAGATTCAATGACAAAGTTTTTGATTATCATTACAAAAGCGATTGATGTCTGATGAAAAAACTGAGATTTGTGCATAGCCATTTGCATGGGTGGACAAAAGGAAACTGCTGAAAGCATTGAGAAACTGACTTTTGGAACTGCATAGGTGACACCAGAATGTTAAACATGAACAACAACTTTTGAGAATTGTAATTCTGTTGTGAGAAATGTGCGAAACCAACTTAGAAAAGCTGTAAGTACTGAATGGGTGGAGACGGAGCAGGGTGGGTTGGTTTCACTTGGCAGACGTTTAAAGTTCTTTAGTGTAGCCTACGTCTTAGGTAGGTTATATTATGTCAGCTGGGATGTGACCTGTTTAATTTACCTCATTTATTTATCTTGTCATTGTGTGTTCTGCAGCGGTTTTCGTGGATCCACAATTCGCGACATGCTGTGAATCCTTGGTGGGCTGCAGGGTCTGTGTGCAGCGGTGGTGTGCCTCCTCCGACTTCTGCCTGAAGTGCCGTGCAGCAAACTTTGCTGCCAACGTCCTAGCAGTGCGTGGCTTGTCTCCGGCTGCTTATTTTTTCAGGGACTTTGAAGTTGATCCCTTATTTCTTTTTAGTGTGTGTGTGTGTGTGTGTTTCCTTTAAGACAGTTTCCATCCCGTTACCCGTTGGAGCTTCTTTTCACTCCCGTTACGTTTTGGCATGCAACACACCTCACTGCACCTCACTGCATTGTTCACGCATCCATGCACTCACTCTACATTACTGACTTTACTGACTTCCACGCTCTACCGTTTTGCTCCTGTTCGTCTTTGTTTGTGTTCATTGTTATAATAAATTACTTGTTATTTTGTATTTAAACACTGCGTCCTTCCTTTTGTCATGGCTTTCGAGCCAAGTCGTGACAGCTTGTATCTCAATAAGTCTTGGTTTTGTCAAAACACTATTTTGTGTTTGTGCACTTGCTCTTTGAGTTCTATACACTTATTACAGTACCTTTTTAACACCAAATTTTAAGTTGTTCTAAATGAAACTGTGTTTTCCTTCACAGAAAATGGGCGGTGAGTCTAATGCAAATGTTTCATCTGAGCTTAATTTGCAGTTTTCAATCAGCTTTATCGAGACAGAAAAAACAATGACCAATGCTTACGGCATGTTTCATTTGTTATATGAGCAATTTTTTATTATGTTGTGGTTACAGATTACAGCTTAGGCATGCCTTCTTGCTGAGTCAATTAGGTACAGCAGGGCATCCTGAAAAGGCTTAAAGTGGTTGTGCACTGCACCTTCGTACATCACAGCCATGTTGGTAAATACTGCCAGGAACTCTGCCTCTGCCCTCATCTTGGCTTCAGGTGTTGTGAAAGGGTCTTGTCCGAAGCATGAGTCCCTGGCCAGAGAGGAGTTCAGCTCCCGGTCATACCACGCAGCTGCCTCTGGGGGCGATGGCAAGAGCTCCTCTGACAGTTTGACCTTGCAGCCATTTTCGGCCAAGTGATTTGGCACACCCCTTCCTGTATAAAAAAAAAAAATGAGGTGATGTGTTCAGAGATGGGACATTGTTTGTAGTTCCATGTAAAACTGTCACGTCTTAAATGTCTTAACACCAACTTGTTTATATATGCATAGCACTGAAGTTCACCTGGTATCGCATGAGCATTCCATGCTCCCACTACCCTTTCGATGCCTATGCTGCTCACTTGGCACAGAAGTTTAGATGTACAGAACTTCACAGCATTGTCCTCCATATTGACAAGCTCCTTGTCCTGTAGGTTCACAAGAGCCACTTTCAAAGGGTAGTTCACCCTGTTGTTAACTTCCACCCATATCCTTTCAATTCTATGGTTCTAAAGCAGAAAAAGAATTCCAAGTTGTGAAACTTCATTGATTACAACTCATAGCTGTGAAATCATTCTAGTCATCTCTGCTTGGACACACCAAGACATTTAGACAACAGCACTTTCGACATTCTAAGCTGTGCACATCAAGTGCGAAATGTAGTTGGGAAGCATACTTCAGTGGATTTTGTCTGCAGATATGGGCACCTGTCCTGATTGTTTCGGTATGCCTGGAGGTTTTCCTGCATGAACAGTGTCAGGTAAAATTCTCTGCCATGATCCACACAGACCTGGTCCCAAAGGCCATAATTCAGGACCGCAGACCTTGAAGAAATTATGGTACAAAAAACATTAAAAGTAATTTATGTTTATCCCAATGTTTTATAGATACAGTAGGCCTACATAGATAGATAGATAGATAGATAGATAGATAGATAGATAGATAGATAGATAGATAGATAGATAGATAGATAGATAGATAGATGAATATAGAGTACCTGTACACGTCTCCATAAATTAAAAGATTATTTTTTACTGGCATAGTTGCATAGCCAACTATTTTGCTGCTGTTGCCATCTATCGCCAGTACATGGGTAGCACCAAACATGACTAATTTCTAATTTTGGTCCAGATGGATTTTATGACCCAGGTACTCGGCCATGTATGGTGTTGGATTTAGATTTCTTGCCCCCTAGAAAAGATGAAAATGAGAAAATGTCATTACATCTACAACATTTCTGTTGTTGTCTTGTATTGGCAACCTTCCAGTTCAACTTCACTGAAATGCTATTTAATTCATCTGTGTAATGGCTGTGACAGAAGGAAATAACAATACATTGCACTTGCTAAGCGATATAACAGACTTTGACCCCTTCTGTAAATGGCAGGACAAATGTGTATGGATGGTATGTACATACAGTATGCCTCTGAGCATATGACGTTTCAATCATTTTTGTCACACACACAGTATATAGCCTGGCTGCTCCCTTAGGCTGAAAAACAAGCTGTGTCTCAACTGTTACTGAAATACTCACATTGCAACGTTCTTCGTGGTATGGCTGGTGCAAGTCTCAGAGGACACCAGCAACACGCTTCTCCTCTGCCCTCACTCCTTTATTGGCCAGATACCCAGTTAGAATCTTTCTTCCAAAGGTTGTGAGGGGAAAAACGGTCTGTCTAGTTACTGGACCAGATGAAATGAGACGGAGAGGTAATAAAGTCTGTCGGCACGAGGACCTTGGATTTATTAAGTAAAGTGGCAACGGTTATACAGAGTCATAAAGCGTGAGAGATCGAATATGTCTAAGTCCCTAATCAGCGCTGATGGTTCGTCCAGAGCTTCGCCTCCGTGGAAGGTCTGCTTCAGAAGAAGGTGAAGATTCCCTGTGTGATACAGTCTTATGCTGTATCAACCCAGTCGCCAAGAAAAAACGTCAGTGGTGTACGTTTCCATGAACACTGGATACGCAGCATTTCAACGTAAAAAATAGCGTGTTATACCTACAGTATCCACGTGTGCCGCTGTGGAGGCGGGTTTCGGGGTTTGGGTTTTACGGCTTTCGCGGCAAATTGTGGACACGATTGTTTAGGGGGGGGGGGGGAGACTGTTGTTGACCGGGGAGGGGGGGGGGGGGGGGGAGACACGTTTGTTGAGGGGGGGGGACGACACACGATTGTGGGGGGGGACGACGACGACGACGACACGGTAGTTGAAGGGGGGGGGGGGGGACACGTTTGTTGAGGGGGGGGGAGACACGTTTGTAGGGGGGGGGGCACGCTCGACAAAGGGGCACGCCCCTTTGCCGACCTTTTCGAGATAGCTAGGGATGCTAAAATGTTTACACACATTTCCCGGGGCCCTGTGTACGACATATCCGAGATTTGGAGTTCTAGCCCTTAGAGAAAAAAAGTTTTCCCAAATGGAGTGTCATTTGGACAAAGCCCCTCAGAAGTGTAGCCTGCAAGACCTAATGGTTCAGAATGTGGTGGAAAAACAGTTTTTGAGATAGGAAGGTCCTACCGCCCTGAAATTTGAATACCTTATTCTAGGGCCTAACTGGGACCTCCGCACCGAAACTTGGCCCGGTCGGACCCCGAGGGGAGGAAGGGGGGGCCCTTCCTGCCCGAGACTTGGCCCGGTCAGACCCCGAGGGCAGGCCCCCCCTTCCTGCCCTCGGGGTCCGACCGGGCCAAGTTTTGGTGCGGGGGTCCCAGTTAGGCCCTAGAATATGGTATTCAAATTTCAGGGCGGTAGGACCTTCCTATCTCAAAAACTTTTTTTCCACCACATTCTGAACCATTAGGTCTCGCAGTCAACACTTCTGAAGGGG
Source organism: Gadus chalcogrammus (assembly GCF_026213295.1). Lineage (NCBI taxonomy): Eukaryota > Metazoa > Chordata > Actinopteri > Gadiformes > Gadidae > Gadus > Gadus chalcogrammus. The sequence continues at coordinate 22,473,834 of NC_079429.1, read as the reverse complement.
CTTTGTCCAAATGACAGTCCATTTGGGAAAACTTTTTTTCTCTATGGGCTAGAACTACAAATCTTGCATATGTCGTTCTCGGGGCCCCGGGAAATGTGTGTCAACATTTTAGCATCCCTAGCTATCTCGAAAAGGCTGGAAAAGGGGCGTGACCTCCAACAGTACAGTCAATGTATATAAGACAGAGGTTAGTTTCTAGGCCCCATTTTTTGCGGGATGGAGGTGTACATTTGTGGCTTAATGTGTGTAGACACCGCTGGCCTGTGGCCACGTCTTTGAAGTCTGGGGTCAAAAGGTCAAAAGGAGCCGGCACCACGCCGCTTATGAGATAACAAAAAGTGAATCTGTATTTCTCTCATTACATTTTGTCATTATTGAAGAGAGGCCTGATTCTCAGATATGCATATTGGACTGTTAGGGTAGAGGTCTGGGAAGAACTTCAGGCCAAAATCTTGCAAGCGAGCCGCTGGGTGCAGGTGCAACGAGATGGAGCACTTGCTGAGCCTGGACTTTCATAATCTTCGCTCTGTGAATGTAAAGGATGTTTGGTCGGATGTTACGACGAAGAATCATAATGTGAATGGGAATATTCTATAAATCTCTTGATATCATCTTTCGTCTCAACACTTCTGCTGCAGCCACTTAAAGTCTCACTCCGAAAACCTTAAAATATGAATCAATCCATTAGAAGTATGAAAATATGTTCCCGGTGGTGCAACAGAGCAAACAAGGTGTCCTTTGACATCTACGTTTCGAGACGATTGCAACAGTGCCACACATGATCATATTTGAATATGTTTCGGGGTAGTAATTAGCTGTCGATTTTGGAGGCCTTTATCAATAATGACCAGCTATAGATTTGCTTCCCGATGGAGATTTTTGACAAATTACATGTTAATTAGCATCTACACGTTAAGCTGAGTCCAATGAGATCAAGCTCGGCCTCTTGCTACACCGAGATCATGTCCTAGACCTAGGTGTACCATGTAAAATACATGTTACCATTAGCTAGAGTGTCGTTCTTGGTGTCATTGGACTCAGCTCAACGTGTAGATGCTAAATAACATGTCATTTGTGACAAATCTTTATCGGGAAGCAAATCAATAGCTGCTCAGTATTGATTAAGGCCTCCAATTTCGACAGCTAATTACTACCATTAAACATGTTCGAATATGCTCATGTGTGGCACCGTTGCAATCGCCTGGAAGCGTAGATGTTGAAGGACACCTTGTTCGTCCTCTTACCCCACCGGAAAGATATTTACATGCTTCTGATTGACTAATGAATTGATTCAGCTATTCCCCCAGAAGTCTGGGGTCAAAAGGTCAACAGGAGACAGCACCACGCCGGGGTGGAGCCAGATCTCGGGCAACAGCGCAGGGTTGCCAGGTCCTGCAAAAAACGTGCCCCCCACATACCGTTCAAAATCCACCCAAAATGTCCTAGAAGCATCCCAAAAAAAAAGATATTATTGGCCATTTTGGCCAACGTTTTGAAAGTAATAATATTTGAGGGAATATTTTTTTGTTGTTGTTTTAGCAGCGAAATGCACCGTGTGCGTGTGTGCGTGTGTGTGTGTGTGTGTGTGTGTGTGTGTGTGTGTGTGTGTGTCTGTGTGCCTGTGCGTGCGTGTGTGTGCTTGTGTGTGCTTGTGTGTGTGTGTCTGTGCATGTGCGTGCGTGTGTGTGTGTGTATAACACGCTATTTTATGTTGAAATGTGACGTAATCCAGTGTTCACGAAACGTACACTGTCAACGTAGGTATGTTTTTGGCGACTGGGTTGGCTCTCAGATATACGTGTTTCTAACAAGATGATATCATTAAAAGTTACATAAAGTAACAGTTTAATAACACAAACGCAGGAAGCACGTGAGCTGCTAGTTTAGCGAAAGCAACCTGACGTCGTTGAAACATGCGAGCGAGCCGATCAACTCCTAATAACTATAAAACTAAAGATCAGACACAATCACTGACTGAAGATTATGCAATTAAAAAGTATATTTCTCGCTAGAAATGTTATTAGAAACACGTTTAACGGTGAATCGGTCCTAAAATATTGCATTTCCCATTCAGATAATAAAGATTAATAAAGATCATACACATTCACTGACTGAAGATTATGTAAGGAAAATGTACATTTCTCGCTAGAAATGTCATTAGAAACGCGTTTAATGGTGTATCTGTCCTAAAATATTGCATTTCCCATTCAGATAATAAAGATTAATATAAGCTACGCCGTGTTCCGGAGCCGCGGGGGATTCTGGGAATTGGGGTTCTCAGTTGACAAATGGGGCTTTTGTTAACTTGTTTTGTTGTTAGGATTAAGTGGGGTTAATGGGTTCGGGATGTTATGTGGTTGTGTGTTGTTCTATTAACATTGTCCGTGTGTTCATTATTGTCGACACCGTCACCGAGAGTGACGTGACCATCGTTTCGCGCAGCTGTTCCGTGTTGAAGTCTCGTTCAATAAAAACCAACTCTCGTTGTCGAGCGTTAAATAAAAACCAACTCTCGTTGTCGAGCGTGCCCCCCCCCTACAAACGTGTCTCCCCCCCCCTCAACAAACGTGTCCCCCCCCCCCCCTTCAACTACCGTGTCGTCGTCGTCGTCCCCCCCCCCCACAATCGTGCGTCGTCCCCCCCCCTCAACAAACGTGTCTCCCCCCCCCCCCCCCCTCCCCGGTCAACAACAGTCTCCCCCCCCCCCCCCCCTAAACAATCGTGTCCACAATTTGCCGCGAAAGCCGTGAAACCCAAACCCCGAAACCCGCCTCCACAGCGGCACACGTGGATACTGTAGGTATAACACGCTATTTTTTACGTTGAAATGCTGCGTATCCAGTGTTCATGGAAACGTACACCACTGACGTTTTTTCTTGGCGACTGGGTTGGCTGTATCCTCCTCTTGATGAGGTGTGTGCGTTTGAGATGTGTGTGGTTCTGTGTGTTTTTGCTTGACCTTGGCTCTCAGGCCCTGGTAGATGCATGTGTATCTTCTTGTGTTCCTCCTAACGGGGGAGAGCTCTCAAAATGTCTCCTGTGTGATAAATTAATGTGGCTCTCCCGTTCTTGAGGATGACTGGTGCATTGTCTGACGCCTCGTGCCCACTGCACCGTCAGTCAACGGACGTGGGAAGGCATGGCTGACGGATGGGGGCGTAGTCTTTGCAGAGGCATCCGTCAGCCAATCAAATCGCTTCCCGCTAACAACAACAAAGCCGGCGGGTTCTTTCCGCTTCTTCCTGCTTGTTGTGTTGTCATTGCAAGATGGATCCCGTTGTAGCAAGGATGGTGTTGGTTCAGGGTGCTGGTGCTTTGGTCCACCGACGTGGAAAGCAAGTGCATCGGCGTTGGTGGGTTCACCCCATTCTCCGGACACGCAACCAGAGAGGGGAGTATCACGCACTTGTGCAGGAGTTGCGTCTGGATGCACTCCTTTTCCATCAATATTTTCGGATGCCTCCGGACTACTTCGACGAGTTGCTTGGCAAGGTCGGTCCTCTCATTACCATGGCAGACACACGGTTTCGTTCTGCAATTGGCCCTGCCGAGCGACTCGCCATTTGCCTACGGTAAGGATACTTTTTTTTTCATTTTTTATAATGATCACACAACTAGCGTTTCCATACAGCTCATTGGTGTGCACATACTGCTAGGCTATAGAAAAGTTGCCCATTTCCATCAACGGTGTTGTTTGCATAAGATTACCTAATTAGGGAAGACATCTACCCATCTATAGCCATAGTAGTGTGCAGAGTGTTCCTGTTAAATCTCAGGTTATGTGGTAGAGCTATCTGTAAACAATCTAGTCATATTAGTTGTGGATGTCACATGGGATTATTTATGTATCAATGAAGAGTGTTTTAGATAAATGTGTTCCATCATAAAGCCTTTCTATGAACATGGTATGCAAGCAACCATGTATGAATAATAAATATAACTAAGCTGTCATGACTCATGCCCTGTATATTTTAAAGTATATTTGAAGTATATTCTTTCATGCTTTCTTTTTTAGGTATCTTGCCACTGGCGATTCCTTTCACACGATTGGCTTCAGCTATCGTGTGGGCACTTCGTCAGTGTGTAGGATAGTGCGGGAGGTAGCCAGTGCCATCTGGACTGCTTTGGTGGAGGAGGAGATGTCTGTTCCCAAGAGGGCGGACTGGAGCACCATGGCCGAGCAGTTTGAGTGGCGCTGGAACTTCCCCAACTGCATCGGAGCGATTGATGGGAAGCATGTTGTGATACAAGCTCCAGGTAACTCTGGCTCCTTGTATTACAATTACAAGGGCACCTTCTCCCTGGTCCTCCTCGCCATAGTGGACGCCGACTACCTCTTCCGGGTTGTGGATGTTGGAGGCTACAGCAGGACGAGTGACAGCGGCTCCCACCGTAACTCCGCGTTTGGGGAAGCTCTTCGCGATGGCACCCTTGACCTCCCTCCGGCCCGCGTCATCTCCGGCGCAGAGCAGCGGGGGCCACTTCCTCACGTGTTTGTGGGGGATGAGGCGTTCCCACTCATGACCAACCTGCTGCGGCCATTCCCTGGACAACATCACACTCAGGAGAAGCGAGTGTTCAACTACCGCCTCAGCCGGGCTCGGCTGGTAGTGGAATGTGCCTTCGGGATCTTGGCATCTAGGTGGCGCATGTACCGGCGCGTGATTGGCACCAGTCCTGAGGTAGCTGAGGTGTGTGTGAGGGCCACCTGTGTGCTGCACAACTTTCTCGAGAGGAAGAAGCTGCAGGAGAGAAGACGCGGGGTGGAACCGAACATCGAGCCATCGACTGATCCTGAAGCCCTGCGTGATGCACCCAGGATGGGCTCCAACAACGCCAGCAGACTGACCATCCAGATGCGGGAGGCCTACTGTGCGTTCTTCAACGAGGAGGGTGCAGTGCCATGGCAGCCAAGAGTCTAGCAACACAAAGGCTCTTCAACCAAACAGCTCTTTTAAGAGCTACCCATATCTTAAGAAAAGAAGCATATTCCAACTACACCTGCACCTTCCTATACCTGCGTATACATTGTACATTTGCTCAAGGTTAAGTTTTAAAGTAAATGTAATAATGATTGATAATGATTTGGTTTTGTTTTTCACAGATGACCCGAGCCAGCTTTCAAGAATCCCTATTGTCTTTATGCAAGTGTACTGAATAATTATTAATGTGCTAATATTAATATAACATAATTCCACTTCCAAATTATAATGTATTATAAATGTATTATAAAAGGAACACATCACAATCAAAGTAAATTTTTTTAATTAAGAACACACAGAACAACAGAACAACAAAACGACAGAAACACCATAATTTAACACCATAACAAACATAACCTCACGCACTCAGTCACTCACTCACTCACTCACTGACTGTCATTCTCCCTAACCTCCCCCTGTAGCGCCGCCATATCTGCCCTGGAGACGATTTGGTACACCTCGTACCGCACTTGGGCTCTATTCGCACTGGAGAGCCTTCTCATGGCTGGGAGGAGGGACATAAAGAATGTCTCGTCCTCAGAGGGGGGCTGCGGCTGTGGCTGCGGCTGTGGCTGTGGCTGTGGCTGTGGTTGCGGCTGTGAGGCCAGTGTAGCCAGCGGCTCCAGGAATGCCAGCATGCCCTGCTCAAAGGAGGACATCTCTGGCCTCCGCCGCTTTCTACCCCTGCCCTCTTCTGGGGGCTGCATGTGCCACTGGCTCCTACCCACAGGTCCACCCACAGGTCCACCGTCCGCTGCTGGGGCCGTGGCTGGGGCCGGGGCCGGGGCCGGGGCCGGGGCCGGGGCCGGGGCCGGGACCGGGGCCGGGGCCGGGGCTGGGGCCGGGGCTGCTTCATCTGCTTCATCTGCTGCCTCTCCATGCTCCTCTCTCACCACCATCACCGACGCCGGGGATGGGTTGCGATGCGGGAGGTTGGAGGTGGTCCCTCTATTTTGTAGGAATGGCGCTAGGAAGCCCATCACCCCCATGTACCTCCACACAGGCTGCTTGTTGGCCCCTGCCCCACTCCTCTGGGCTTCCTTCTCCTTCACCCTCTCCCTCCGATATCGGTCCCTGAGGGACCTCCACCTCTTCACACATTCAGCCGCTGTAAATAAATATATGAAATAAAATTATTGATCACATTACAATCTACTTCATTCTTTTCATTATTATTTTCTGTAAAGACTTGAACATTTATGTCTATGCACTCTTTATAATCTATGTAGCAGTAGCTATGCTGTAGCTGCTATGTTACGTTTTTTTGGATTCTGCACTGCATACACGGTCCAACTCGAATTAATAAATACAGGGATATTGTTTCCAAAACGCATATGTATACAGAAAGTGCATGTTTAAACATGTGTCAGCAATTGCAACTATACATTCTAGGTAGCAGTTAATTATATATTTTGGAGGATGCTCATGCTGGACCATGCATACTGTTTTGCTAGCAGTCACATTCAACACTGATTCATTTGAAAAGTAGTACATACATCGAAAATAATTAGAAAATAAATACATATTACCTGTTTCCCCCACCTCCAACGACACATCTTGCCATGCCCGATCTTTCAATGTGGTGTCCCTGTATGTATACATGGACTGATCATACAAAATCGGGCGAGAACCAACGGCGATTATCAGTTTGTCCTCCATTTTTTAAATTAACTTCTCCGCCGCTCTCCCGCTTTCCAGTATCGAGCCCGAGTCGCGTCACAGTGCTTACATTTGCATACGCGATCTGATTGGATGACGGATCCGTCGCTGCCGAAAAAGTTGAACATTTTTCAACTTTTTGACGGTGGCGAACGCTCCAAGTCAACGGACGGATCCACAATGCATTGCGCGACCGTCCCCATTCAAAGTCAATGGGCAACGGACAACTGACGGAGGTAGTGGGCACGGGGCGTGAGTGTCTACCATTTGCCTGCTTGGGAAATGGGGCCTTGGCTCTGGCCTTGACCTGACTATATTATCATGTTTGTGTTATGTGTTAAAAGTTGACTATATTGTAATGTGACTGCCATGTGATGTGCTCATCAGGCTAGGGTAGGAGTTAGCTATATTTGTAATGTACATGTGATGTACTCAGCAGGTTATTTTTTTGGTCCAACAGTTGGTCCAACCTATAGCAGATATTTGAATTAATAGCAAAGTATTAATGAATTGTTTGCAAGATTTGTGTGTGTGTGTGTGTGTGTGTATTTAGTGTCTCATGTTTCATGTTTAGTTACATCAATTATGTACTGTTATGTGAACCATGCAATCCTATGCGACTTCAGTGAAACTGTGTGTGTGTGTGTGTGTGTGTGTGTGTGTGTGTGTGTGTGTGTGTGATTAGTTCTACCGTAGCCGTCATGTGCAAACCAAAGGTCAGAGAGACACACTGTCGCTCTCGTTTGTTTGTTTTTGTCTTGGGTGGGGAGTTGCTTGGTAGGCCTATGACTCGCTAAATATGTGATAGAATATCCCTTTATATTTATTGGGTATTGGACAGTTTGACATGAGAGAAGTTTTTTGGTGATAGGCCTACATAGGCCTATTTCTGTAGGCCTAGGCCTATATTTGTGCACTTCTCATCTTTGTTTCTATTGAATGGTGTTCCTTTTTCTTTAGCATAGGCTATGTAATTTATTTCATATTCATTTGGGTTTTTGTGTAGGCCCAATTTTTTTTTTTATTGTGTTTTAAATTTGAAGCTTGGAGCTGTCATTCATCGGCGCACTGCGCCCGCCCCTGATTGAGTCTTTAAAACTTAAAAATTAAAAGAACTGTCAGAAACACAAACTCACACCTACACCTGACGAAGACCAGACTGGTCGAAACGTTGTGTATAATAAACTGGGAGCAGAACAGTGTGCGGACCTTTTTCTTCTTTTGTTCGATCGCGTTTAGTCCGGCACCTGTTTTAACTGGGTGCGCGCACTCCAAAACGCTAGCAGACATAAGACCCACAGGTCATAGGCCTAAGTGTTCACATACACATGACATGAGATATAACTTATTTCAAAGGATAAATAGGCCTAACCCACTGCCGAATACGCAGTACATTTCTCATGGACGGGAATAGGCTAGATTGACTGCATTACGTCCATCTTCATTAATAGAGCAGTAGTAGGCTAGGTACACACACATCATCATCATAATTTATGAAAAACAAGGAGAAGAGGATGTTCAGGAACACTTTATTCTGATCACCAAAAAATACAAGTTGCGTAAAATGTCAAATGTATGCAAGTTATTGCATATTCTTGAAGAAAGTAGTCCAATCCCGGGTTGCTTCCAACTGACTTTATTCGTTATAAAGTAGGCATGTTTCGGCATGGTAACTGAAGCTATACGGAGGGAATTGTATCTAACACGTGGAGAGGAAAATACCGTGATCTACTTCAAGCCCCCGGGCTTAGGCCCGGGGGCTCTCTGCGCCGTCTACCTATTGATCTCTGGCCTTCTCCACCCCTTGCGTGCTCAGTTAGAGACCGTCAAGTTGGCGTGGCCTAGTGGGCGTGGCCGGGGTGCCGTAATGGCTTCGGCTTCTTCGTATATATAAAGGTGCTGCTATCTGTGGCTGGAGCAGCCTCCAATAAGGTCTTGCTCCCCTTGTGGCTATGTATAGTATTTACGGCTTATATGTTTGGTCCTGCTTCATTGGGTCTATGTGTGGGTAGCTTAGATTCTTAAAATACGTAACAATCCCTCCTTGGTCATCTCAGATGACCATACAATAATATTTTAAATCATAAACACCATTTACCACACCGAAAACATAGTCAAAGTAGGATCAATCATCAACACCATCAACCGTGTGGGAACGACTCTCGAATAGAGAAAAACCACTCCGCTCCCATAATACTGAAACGGCATTCACATTGTGGGTCTCATTGGAAATACAGGTCATTGTTTAACAATACAACAATGAACATAAATCTTGTTATCATACAATCACATGGTCAAACAGCACACAAACAAAACTATCCATAGAAATCCTGAGCTAATACTTTTGGTTATGTGCTACAAGGTCATACAATTTTCAACATGTGCAAAAGTAAAGTAAAAATTGGTAGTCATAATACAATTTTTAAAAATTCAAGATTATAATAATAATAATAATGCATTTTATTTAGAAAAGCGCCTTTCAAGTCACTCAAGGACACTGTACATCACACACAATAAAACACACAATGAAATATACAAAAAACGTGATAAAATAGACATAGAAAGGACAACATAATAAGTTAAAATACATAGGGCAGAATGGCAGGAAGCATGGAGGTTAGAGAGAGTAGGCAGTCCGAAACAGGTGGGTTTTTAGTTGTGCTTTGAAAATGGGGAGAGAGTCACAGTTTCGGAGGTCGGGTGGTAGAGAGTTCCAGAGCTGGGGAGCAGAGCGACTGAAGGCTCTGCCCCCCATAGTGCTGAGGCGGGCAGGGGGCACAGAGAGGTGGATGGAGGAGGAGGATCGAAGGGAACGGGTGGGGATGTTAATGTGCAGGAGATCAGAGAGGTAGGGAGGGGCGAGGTTATGGATGGCCATGAATGTAAACACTAGGAGTTTGTAATTAATGCGGTGGGTTACGGGGAGCCAGTGGAGCTGCTGGAGGACAGGGGTGATGTGATGGTATGAGGGGGTCTTTGTGATGATGCGGGCGGCAGAGTTTTGGACCAGTTGTAGTTTGCGGAGGGACTTGTGGGGGAGGCCGAAGAGGAGAGAATTGCAGTAGTCCAGACGGGAGGTGACGAGGCTGTGAACAAGGATGGCGGTGGTGTGGGGGGTGAGGGAGGGGCGGAGTCTGTTGATGTTGCGGAGATGGAAATATGCAGTGCGGGTAATGGTGTTGATGTGAGAATGGAAGGAAAGTGTGCTATCGAGGATGACACCCAAGCTCTTAACCTGAGGAGAGGGGGAAACTGAGGAGCTGTCGATGGTGAGAGAGAAGGTATTGACTTTCGCTAGTGTGGATTTAGTGCCGAGGAGGAGCATTTCAGTTTTATTGCAGTTTAGTTTAAGGAAGTTTGAGGTGAACCAGGTTTTTATTTCGGAGAGACAGTCGGTGAGGGAGGGGGGTGGGAGTGAGGAATTGGGTTTGCAGGAAAGGTAGAGCTGGGTGTCATCAGCGAAGCAGTGGAACTGGATATTGTATTTGCGGAGGATGTGGCCGAGGGGGAGGAGATAGATGATGAATAGAAGAGGCCCCAGGACAGATCCCTGGGGCACACCAGTAGTGACTGGGGAGGGATTGGAGGTGAAGGATTTAAGCTGGATGAACTGGGTGCGGCCTGTGAGGTAGGAGTGGAACCAACTGAGGGGGGTGTGGGAGAGGCCAATCGAGGAGAGTCTACTGAGAAGGATGGGGTGTGAGATGGTGTCGAACGCTGCACTCAGATCGAGGAGGATGAGGATGGAGAAGGAACCAGAGTCAGCTGCAATGAGGAGATCATTAGTGATTTTGATGAGGGCGGTCTCTGTGCTGTGACGGGGGCGAAAACCGGACTGGAAAGGCTCGTAGAGTGAGTGAAGGGATAAGTGGGAGTGAAGTTGGGAGGCGACAATCTTTTCTAGGATTTTGGAAATGAATGGTAGGTTAGAGATGGGGCGGAGGTTACTGAAGTTGTTGGGGTCTGAACCGGGTTTCTTTAATATGGGGGTGACAGCGGCAGTTTTGAAAAGTGAGGGGACTATTCCAGATGAGAGTGAGGAGTGAATGATGGCGGTGATGAGAGGGAGGAGGGAGGGGAGGCAGGATTTGACTAGGGTTGTGGGGAGGGGATCAAGCTGGCAGGTGGTGGGCTTAGATTTGAGAATGAGAACGGAGAGGTCGGAGGCAGTGGGGAGAAGAAAACTGGCGAAGAGATGGCAAGTAGGGGGAAGTGCAGGTGGGGAGAGAGGGGGGGAATTGGGATGTAGGTGCTGATGAATGGTGTGGATTTTCAGATTGAAATAGTCCAAGATGGAATTGCAGGATTCAGTGGAGTACAAGTGGGGGGGGAGAGAATTGGGTGGGTGGAGGATTTTTTTGAGAACCGAGAAGAGGGTTTTTGAGTTACCTTCATTGGTTAAAATGAGGCCGGAGTAGTAGGTGGATTTGGTCAGGGATATGAGGTCCTTATATTGTGCAATGTGGGAGGTGTACATGTCATTGTGGATGGTGAGACCGGTTCGTTTATAAAGTCGCTCAAGTTGACGGTTTTTAGCTTTCATGGACCTGAGCTCGGGGGTAAACCAGGGGGCAGATGTGGAAAAGGAAACAGACCGGGTTTTTAGGGGGGCGATAGAGGTGAGAGTGTTTGTGAGGCAGGTGTTGTAAAGAGTGACGAGTTCATCAGGGTTTGAGGTAGAGTCGGTGGTCGGAAAACTGTCAATGAGGGAGCAGAGGGTGGCAATGTTAATGTTCTTGATATCGCGAAATGAAATGAGGCGGGGCAACTTGATTGTGGAGAGGCGGAGTACAGCTTTGAAAGTGAGGAGGGAGTGATCTGTGGCGGGGAAAACATCAGCAGTGGGCTTGGAGGGGGTGAGACCGGAGCAGCAGACTAGGTCAAGAGAGTGGCCTTTGATATGGGTGGGGAAATCAATCAGATTATGTAGTCCAAAGCTGTCAAGACAGGATGCAAAGTCTCTGGTGAGAGGCAGGTTGATATTGTCCATGTGAATATTGAAGTCCCCCAGCAGAATTACGTTGGGTGATAGAGTGGATATATGAGTGAGCAGAGTAGAGAATTCACTGATAAAATCACTGTGTGGCTTGGGGGGGCGGTAAAATGTAGCAATGATGGTAGGTGAGGGGCCAGGAAGCTTAAAAACAAGGCATTCAAAAGAGCTGAATGCAGGCACAGAGACGGGCAGGACTTTCCACTTCTCACGGTGAATTACCGCGAGACCTCCCCCACGGCCGTTGCCACGGGGACGGCAGATGTAAACAAAACCGGGAGGAGTGGAGTCGTTGAGTGTGGAAAAGTCACTGGGCTGTTGCCAAGTTTCAGTTAAAAAGAAAAAGTCAAGCTTACGGTCAGTGAGGACGTCTTGGATGAGATGACCTTTGCCGGTGAGAGAGCGGATGTTGAGGAGACCGAAGTTGACAGCGGAGGAGTCGAGTTTGACGGTAGCATTAGCCGACCTAGCTAGGCTGGCTAATGCATGATGGTTGACGGTGCGGCCGGAGTTGATGGGAGAGCGACGAGAAGTGGACCAGGTGGAGTTGATTGTACTGGAATTGTCGCTGGGCTGGACATGTCTGCGGGACCCGCGGTGGATGTAGCGCCGACGAGGGGGGCGAGCGAGGTCCGGGTGATGGTGCAGCTCCGGAGGTGGTGGCTCCAATACATCCAAGCGGGTCGCGAGAGGGTCTGTGATGGAGTAGTGGAGTAGTCCTGCCACAGGATGATGGCAGAACAACAGGAATACCCAGACCAGTCCAAAGCAGGTGAGAGAGTTGTTGGGCCGCATGATGAGGCAGGAACCAGGTAAGCTTAGAAAGCCGGTGTCGCGACAGCCGGTTAGCAACTAGCTACCGGCGTTAGCCCGTAGTGGTGGATAGGGGTGCCGGAGCTAGCTGTGCGAGATAAAATGTTCACGCGACACTACTACTACTAGTCCTACTACTACTAATACTACTGCTACTAACGTTACTACTATTACAACTTACTATTTCCAGCGAACAGCGGCAACAAACATGCCAGCGTACACTCGACCGGAAGTCACAGTCACCTGTCACCTGATAGCCTAGCATGGATTTGGGTGGTTTTGGGCGTTGTTATTATCGTAGCCATTGTTTCTTCTGTCGCCGTCGGGCCTGTAATTCATGAACCCAAGACTCGTCCCTCCTTGTCAAGGGTTCAGCTCAGAGAGGTTACTTTTACATCATGGGCGCCTCCAAACAGGTTCTCCGTTGTCGTCGTGTCGGCAACAGGTGGCCTGTAAACAACCGTCTCAAAGAAGATTAACAGTACCATTATCAATGCAACGATTCAGAAATAACGGGTTGCACTCGCAACCAAGCAACACTACACAATAACAAACATAGTCTGGTATGGTTGTTTTAAAATGTGTTACTCAAGTAAATCCGGGATATTGATTATCTTAAATACAGTCGATTCTACTAGAATAGTATAGGTGTTGACTATTCTAGATATTACAGCTGGATAGGGTCGGGCCCCTCAGGTGATGTATCGTTCACTTTCATCGGATCATATCTGATCCCCATGTAAGCCTGAATGGCACTTGGCGCTTCTGTAGCGCCCACTGCTGTGGTGATCAGCAGATGCAGTAGCCCTCGTGCGCAGGGAATACAACGGCAGTCGGTGACAATTAACACGGTCTCTGCATTTATTCCCGCGACGGGCACTTACTGGATCATGCCTTTCCTCCTCCCATCCATCCTGTGAAAGGGTCATTAATGCCGGAGTTCTCTGCCAATTCTAACCTGAGGGATTGTAATCATACCAGCGCCCTGGCCACCAACCCATCCGGAGCGATTCAAATCCTGCTGTTATTTCATCTCCTCATGTGACTGTTAGTCCTTGCTCGGCGGTGGTAGTTTGTAGGCTCCGGGTGTGTCTGCATCTGTTTCTGGAACTTTTGTTTCTATTGCAGAAATACAAACTCATGTACTGCAGTTAGTTGTTCAAAAACGTGTTTCCATGAATTCTCATTTTAATTGTTTTACAGTATCTACTTTGATTTAATTTCACACTACATCCCTCCTTGCGCATTGCTTCAGCCATGCGCATTGAATGACAACCAAAGCTAACAACACCGTAGTGCAACCAAGTTGCTATAACCAAAAAGATGTAAAAGGGAAATAACAATGTTAAAATTTGCATGTTCAATATCACTTCTGTGTTAACCGTATCTCATAATAACAGTTACCTTCATCATACTACCCGATTGTCCTACACTAACTATGTATATTGGATGACCTAATCTTCATTTATTCTACCTATTGCTCGCATTTGATGTTGTCCACATTTTGATTCACTCCTATGTACATCGCATACCACATCAAACGTGAATACGCCTTATTCTCTGCACAACATCCTATTGCGCCACTTTCTGCATACCACATCAAACGTGAATATGTCTTAGCAAAGTGAAGTAAAGTAAAACCCAGTTTTATCTTTACTTATTTTATAGCTATACATGTCCCGGGCACGTTCATTACTATTTCCAAAACAGTTTTTTTAGCTACGCAGGTCCCAGACCTAACTATACCAATACATGAACAGTATTTATTATTATAATTATCTAGTTTTTTGTTGGTCAACATCAAATCGATACATTAATTCAACCTTCTGACTTACTGACCTACCCGATTTCTCCCCGTGTGAGCCCGCGATTGTTAACTCTCCCGGAGCCTCCCATTGCGCTCCACCGTTACCACTTCAGAACACTGCAGGAACGATTAGTCGATTAACGCGTTGCTCGGAGGCTCCCAAGGAGTGCCACAATCCTACGTCTTGACACCTGGTGCAGTCGACGTGTGGCTCGGGGGCTCCCAGGAAGTGCCACAATCCTACGTCTGACACCCGGTGAATCTTGAGCTAGGTCAATCAAAACCGTCTAAACTAGGTAGAATAAAGAGTCATCCAAACCTACAACAATTATGCACACCTGGGTATTAAATATATGGTGATATTCTACAAAGAAAACATAAACTGAACCTAAAAGAAAAATTCAGAAGTTATCGGATGAAACAAATGTTATTGTAATTGAACTACAGCACTTGAGCTAACTCCCGCCTTGGGCACCGGTTAAAACCATGAATGCCGGGCATCCATCACTGCTTGGGTTGCAAAGGCCTGAAGAGGAAGAACAAATTTAGTACAAATGTGAACATTTACAGATCGTTTAAACTATTAATGTTGGTGAATCAAAAAACATTGATCACAACCTACACAAATATTTGCGTGTTTTGCCGATATCAACTAGGGAGTGGCTCTCTGTATTTCTGCACCCAGACACACAGACCCTCAAATATACAAACACTTAACTAAATTTACATCCTGGTTCTAACACATGGCTAGGTGTGAGGGTAGGAGGGGGCAAGGGGAAGAAAGAACAATAAGACAAGAACTTCAATTTAACTAACAATAGAGAGGCGAGTGGCCTTCTCTAAGCAATATGAATGAGGAAGGGTAGGGGAAGAGAATGTTTGCAGGGACAAAGGGTGGGGTGGGGAGGTTCTGACGACCGGACTTGGGACAAAAGGATGTGGGGGGGGGGGTCTGACTACCGGACCTGTGAAGACTGGGACAAAAAGGGTGGGGGGGGTACACGTGTGTAGGGGGCCTGGAGGGGGGCGGTGGGGACTTCACGTGTGTAGGGGGTCAGGGTGTCTTTTACCTTTAATAATTCATCGTCTTTAATAACAAAATACCAACAGACTTGAATGTAAAATGTAAGCATGCAGTCTAGGGTGGTATTTAGCGGATCGGCAGATAAGATAGTATTCACTCTGAACGTCCGCTATGGTGCTACTGCTTAGGAAAACAGACCGTGCCGGCCTCAGCGGAGAAGTGAAAGATAACTCTCGTTAACATATATTTTGGCCCGATCTATACAGAGACCGATAGTGGAGGGCTTCACCTCTCAACCAGTACCAAGAATGATCGTTAACGACGAGTACTAAAAACAACTCAAGTGTGAAGAAAGGGGGAGGTTGGGCCTTCAGTGTTCTTGCAACCGTTGATCTACACGTGTTGTTATGCTTTTTAAATCAAGGTCTAGGCCTCTGGAGCAGCACGACCGGACGGTGGCTAAAACAAACTTACACCTAAATGTTCTTATAACCAATCCAATTTCAGATTAAATCTTTAAGACAAAGAGTTCTACTTACCTCAGACGTGCGGGCCTGTTGAAGTTGTTTTAGCGTCACGCCCGCCGGGATTCTCTGGACTTTCTTCCAAACGTCGGAGGTCACCAAATATGTTGCATATTCTCGAAGAAAGTTGTCCAATCCCGGGTTGCTTTAACTCACTTCATTTATTATAAAGTCGGCATGTTTCGGTATGGTAACTGAAGCTATAGGGAGGGAATTGTATCTAACACGTGTGAGAGGAAAATACCGTGATCTACTTCAAGCCCCCCGGGCTTAGGCCCGGGTGGCTCTCTGCTGTCTACCTATTGATCTCTGGCCTTCTCCACCCCTTGCGTGCTCAGGTAGAGACCGTCAAGTGGGCGTGGCCTAGTGGGCGTGGCCGGGGTGCCGTAATGGCTTCGGCTTCTTCGTATATATAAAGGTGCTGCTATCTGTGGCTGGAGCAGCCTCCAATAAGGTCTTGCACCCCTTGTGGCTATGTATAGTATTTACGGCTTATATGTTTGGTCCTGCTTCATTGGGTCTATGTGTGGGTAGCTTAGATTCTTAAAATACGTAACAAAGTATAGTGTGCAAAAGTTTGAGCTCAGTCCAATATTTTCGGGGGTAAGATGTCACGTCTTGTCGAATTGGGCGCATTTAATTGCAAACATGAGAGGGCCCTGACACTTCAAGTAGCCTACTAACCCAATTTTTGAAACAATATGCCTATATGGATCTGAGCTTCAACAAAACTTCATTTGCCCATCATTACATTTTGGCTCCGCGCAGTCGGCTTTCGCCCAGGCTACTAACCTACCTCATGATTCGCGCGAGCCACCTCTACCTCCAATCGGTCGCTTGACAGAGGACGCCTCAACAAATCATGCTCGGAGCAGTATCGCCGAATACTTCTCTCTGATAAGCCTCTCTGCAAACCAAATTCAGCGACTAGTCTTTCTGAAATGTCAGCATAAGACATGCCGCTTTGCCTCATTTCGTGTATTAAATGTCCAACTTCATCAACGGTAGCCATGATTAACAGACACTGACAAAAGACATCAAGTTCCGGGTCATATTAATGCAAAATTAATGCAAAATCAGTGATGGAAAATTGCCCCTGTTTTTATTTACCCGAATTTCCATTCATAACCACGCACACAAACCACAAAAAACGACCCGTTCCCCGTTCCCCGTTTTGAAATCGGAAATCGGAAATGGGAAATAGGTTCGTTCCTCATTTCCCATTTTCCGACTCTGAGACGGGAGATGGGAGACGGCTCGTTATCCGTTTTCCATTTCCTGGTTTTAAAACGAAAATCGATTGGCCAGAAGATCCACGGACCAGGTGGAGGTGGTGGAGCGCAATCCATGCTTCCTTGTTGTGACACGTGACTGCAGCTACACACAGGCCAGTAAGCGACGCACCATGGGACACAACGGAGGAGAATCAATGCGCGCGCTGCCCTGAGCAATAAAATATATATTTTGTAAATTATTCGAATATTCATTTTCACGTTCGAATATACATATTTTTCCCATATTCGAGGAATATCCGAAATTCGAATATTAATTTACCAGCCCTAATATAGGCACACAAAGTTATAAAGTAAGCAATAGGGATGGGAATTGATAAGAATTTCACGATTCCGATTCTGCTTATCGATCCGATTCCTTATCGATTCTCTTATCAATTCTCATTGGGTGAGAAAATAAGTATAAATGTGTTTGTTTGCATTACATCTCTTTAATATCTGATCAGAAGTGCTTCTAGTATTAGGAAATTGTACATTTTCAAATCAATTGGTCTAGACGAAAAGATATATGTTTCGCTTTTTAAGCCCAAATGCCATCATTATGTGCCATACAACTAAAAACACAGACTGAAAACAGCCAAGTAAGAGCTTGTGCCTTTTGGAATTCTAACAGTGCTCATTTGCATTCAACTTGTAACAAAATTAAACTGACATAAACAAAATGAAGCATTGATTAGACAGAGATTTATTAGATGGGCCTACCTAATAAACTGTTGGAACACACAAGACCGGAAACCATAGCAATGCCGGTAAACAAACCCCGAGAAGCCCAATCCCTATGAGAGCTCCCCACGCTACGGCCATCCGGAGGCGACAGAGCTGTTGGCCGTGATATTATATATACAATTATAATATAGTATATAATATATTATATACTATTATATATAGAGCTCCGGGAGTCGCAAACTGCAACAATCACTTTCTCCTCCATTCCGCGGTTCACCCGGACTGCACTGCACTGAGTTTGACGGCTGAACGCGGATTGGCTGTTACGTTACACCTGTCACTCAGTTATCACGCTGTTGAACGCTGATTGGCTGTCATCACGACAAAAACTTGTCATCGGTTTTCTCCCGCGAAAAACTCGCCCTTATACGCGTCTCTACGTTCACTTTGTATGGGATCTTGTCGCCCCGTCGCGTTTGGTGTGAACGCACAATGCGATTCTTCCTCGGCGGCGACATGTTTGCTGCGTTCTGAACCAAATCAAAGCAGCGTGTGTGTGACGTCACGACGCATTTGCCGCGACCGGAACCGATAAGCGGAATCGTTAAGCAGGCTTGCTAACGATTCCAAGGAATCGGTTGACTCGGAACCGGTTCTGAACAAGAACCGGTTCTCGATTCCCTTCCCTAGTAAGCAATTTACTTTATCGTAAGAATATATATAGGCACACCTATATATATATATATGGTGACCTTGTTGACAGCATGGTTTCACAGCATGATTCTGGAGTGATTCTGGAACGGCTAGGTGCATCAATATAGTGAGTCCTATCGGGACACACGTCACCATACAATAAGATTTTAAGTCATATTCACCATTTACCATACCGAAAACATAGTCAAAGTATAACAAATCATCAACACCACCGATCGAAGTGGAAAAAAACTCCATATTGGAGATAAACCAAAACGCGTCCCCATAATACTGAAACGGCATTTGCCTTGGTGGGTCTCATAGGTAATACAAGTCATTGCTAACAATACAACAATGAACACATATCCTGGTTATCATACAATCATATGGTCAAAGGGCACATAAACAAAAGTATCCATAGAAATCCAAGCTAATACTTTTGGTTATATGTAACAAGGTCACCAAATTATCGGTATGTGCAAAAGTAAAGTACAAAATTAGTAGTCATATAAAGAATTAAAAAATTCAAGATTGTTGATAGGCTAGCATGGATTTGGGTGGTTCAGGTGATCTTCGTGTATTGGTGCGCTGTTGCATGTGGGTGGTATTGGACATTGTTGTAATCGCAGCCATTGTTTCTTCTGTCGCCATCGGGACCTGTAATCAAGGCTCGAACCCAAGGCTCGTCCCTCCTTGTCAAGGGCTCAGCTCACAGAGAGGTTACTTTCACATCATGGGAGCCTCTTTCAGGCGTTCAATCGTCGTTGTGTCAGCAACAGGAATCCTGTAAACAACTTTCTCAAAGAAAATCAACAGTCCCATTACAGGGAATACAACGGCAGCCGGCGGCTGGATCATGCCTTTCCACCTCCCAAACATATTCTCCATCCATCCTGTGAAAGGGTCATTAATGCCGGAGTTCTCTGCCAATTCGAACCTGAGGGATTGTAATCATGCCAGCGCCCTGGCAACCAACCCATCCGGCGCTGTGTTATTGGGGATAAAAGTACAACATGTTGTGCCTATCGGCGCATACACCCCTCCTTGCTCTGCCAATAACATATCCATATATTCCTTGAACCTTATTCGTGGAAAACTGTACGAACTGTTGCTGATTATGATATATGTAATTTATCCAAACAATATTTTTTTCTAATGGTGGACAACCAAAACAGAATCGATTCAAATCCTGCCGTTATTTGATTTCCTCATGTGACTGTTACTCCTTGCTCGGCGGACGTAGTTTGTAGGCTCCGGGTGTGTCTGCATCTGGCTCTGGAACTTTGTGTTTCTATTGTAGAAATACAAACTCATGTACAGCAGTTAGTTGTTCAAAAACATACTTCCTTTAATTCTATTTTTAATTGTTCGAATGGAAGTCCCTTATGGGACCCTTGAAATGTAAGTGTAAGCATGAATCTAACCGTAAGCATTACGTGCAAAGTTAGCTGTGTCAGAGTGATACACGGTACTCATCTTGCTTCTGGAAACATTGGACCTGAAAATTGTATGTGTTTTAAATGTTTGTATTATAATTGATAATGCCTCATTTGCATTCCTTCATCTAACCATTTCTATTTAGTGCTTGCACAGATTTTAAATTTTTGTTTTGAGTGTCCCATTCCTTATTCTGAGCCGATTTCAACCTTGGCATGACAGTTCTATTTAAAAAAAATTGATTTACGGTATCCACCTTGATTTAATTTCACACTACATCCCTCCTTGCGCATCAGCCATGCGCATTGAATGACAACCAAACCTAACGGTGTAGTGCAACCAAGTTGAAGATCCCTTCCTTAATCATCTGTATATAAACCAATCTATTGTGAAGAGAAATGAAGACCAGTACACACAAAACCAAAGGTCGTTATTGGTGGGTCTATGCAGCCATCTTGAGACCACGCTGTTCTCAAATGCAGTAAACCGTAAACGATTCATGAGTCATGGTGCCTATGTGCCGTTACTCATCAGAGTAAAAAAATATCAGACGATAAAACGCTGACGTTGTATCAAACCGTTACATCAGTAGCAGTGGCATTTGAAAGGTGAACCCACTACTTCTGAATCTAAATTGAGAACCTAGCATATAGGTTACCTTCCCAGCAGATGTATCGCTATACCATTTCTTATCTATAACCAAAAAGATGTAAAAGGGAAATAACAATGTTAAAATTTGCATGTTCAATATCACTTCTGTGTTAACTAGTGGTGGATTCAATAATTATTTTCCGTGACCCAGTTCGCGTGATTCAGTTCGCCACGAGGAGTCGTTCGCGAATCGTTCGTTCAGTCGAGTTTCCGGTAGCACTAACTCCACTGAGTCTGACTGACTCAGCTGAGAACCGTGCAATGGGGTCCATTCCATGATACGATTTACCGCTACCGGAAACCAGGCTTAACGAACATACGATTCGTGAACAACTCCTCCCAGTTCAGTCGAGTTTCCGGTGAATCAATTCACCGGAAACTCGACTGAACGTGGAGGAGTCGTTCGCGATTCAGCCTAGTTTCCGGTAACGGTGAATCACATCATGGAATGCACGCCATTGGAATGCACGGTTCTCAGTTGAGTCAGTCAGACTCAGGCCACGTTTATACGTAGTAGGGTATTTTTAGAAACAAATATTTCCCCCCCTCCGTTTTCAAAAATAACATCGTGCACACAACATTGTTTTCAAAAAAGTTGTTGTTTACATCAAAACGCATGAATACGCCGTTGAGCGCCATTATAACCATGCCAAACCTATGGGGGGCAATGTAGGGAGAAGGATAAAGCCATGCAAGCCAATCAGAATCCTCAGAATCAACAACAAATAACACAAGCGTCTTCCTGTTCATTCCAAACAATATGTCGCGAGGTTCATTCGTGTGGACAGACAGCGAGTTACTCCTTAAGGTCGCTTTAGACTACAAGGCAAGTAAAGCCCAAGACAATTTGGACTGGGAATCTTGCCGGTCCAAATACGTCGACATGTTGGCGCATTTTTTGGAGCTATACTCGTCCGAGTCAAACGAGGAGTTTCCTTATGTGCAGGAGGAGATAACGCGAGCCCATCTGACAACAAAAATTAAGGCAATAAGAGGGAAATATAGACATTCTGTGGACACTGGACGCAGGAGTGGCCACGGAAGAGTGGTGCTCCTGTACTTTGAACTGTGCGAGCAGGTTTGGGGTGGTTCCCCAGCCACTACGACCATCGCCTCCGGCATCGAGACAAACAAACTGGAGGATTCCGTCCCTCCTTCCCCCGCCACATCTGCTTCGTCCTTGGTCTTCTTCTTTCGTGTAACATCAGAGGTCCAACTCAGTGTCTTGTAGCCATGCCCTTGTCTCTGGTCCCACGTCAAAAAGGCCGGCTTCCGAGGGTGGTCTGTGTAGGGGGCAGGTGGTCATGATGTGTTCGACAGTCTGTTCAGGGGCACCACACTCGCATGCAGCGCTGTCTGCCAGGCCCCACTTCTTCATTGATGATTTGAACCGACCGACCCCAGTACGTAGACGGTTCAGCAGAGTCCATTGCCGGCGTGGAAGATCGTCTCCTGTGGCTCCATCTCCTGGATCCAAGATGTAGTGGTGGATTTGGGTTGGCCCAGCCCTCTCCCACTCCTGTTTCCAAGCTGCCGCCAGCCATCCATCTTTGGACAGGTCCTCAGTGGTGGAACGGAGCAACTCTTGTGCCGCCTTGTTGAAAGGGTGGCGGGACTTGAGTCTGCTCAGAGGAGCTGCTGTCTCTGTGATGTTATGGAGGATGTGCCAGTCATGCTTCCGTGCTTTCCTTGCCAGGGCGAGAGTGGCAGCCTCTCGTCGTAGGCCAGCCGGTGCGATTCCTGCAAGGACTGGCAGCAGGACGATTGGCGTAGGCTTCAGGCATCCAGTGATGATCCGGAGGGCGTTGTTGATAGCCACATCCACCTTTTTTGCGTGTGGACTTCTGCTCCATACTGGGGCACAGTACTCCGCTGCTGAAAAGACCAGGGCTTGGGTGGATACCCGTAGTGTCTTGGCAGTGGCTCCCCAGGATGTGCCAGCGAGGCGACGGATCAGTGCGACCCTTGATATTGTCTTTGCCCGGACATCTTCGAGATGTTGTTTGAAGGTCAGTGTCCGGTCCAGACGCACACCAAGGTATTTAGGGGCTTGCTGGGACTCCAGGCGCTTGTGGTCAGTGTATACCTCCAGTTCCCTCTTAGCGTCTCTGTTGCAGAGATGGTATGCTGCTGTAACAGTCTTGCCGGTGCTGAGTTGCAGGCGCCACTTTCGTAGGTAGGCTACCAGGACGACCATGTCTTGGTTGAGACCGTCTTCCAGTGCCTTCCATGTGGGTCTTCTCAGCATGATTGCGAGATCGTCTGCGTAGCCGTACTTTCTGGATGCTGTGTCTGGTAGATCAGAGATGTAAATATTAAACAGCATCGGAGAAAGGACCGAGCCCTGTGGGACACCGTTCCGTAGTCTTCTTAGCCTACTGCGCTGGCCATCGCTGGTCTGTAGGACAAAACTGCGGTTAGACAACGTCTCCATGATGAATTTCACCATATGTCGATCGGTTATTGTCCTCAGCAGCTTCAGGTGAAGTCCGCGGTGCCAGACGGTATCGTACGCGGCGGTCAAGTCCAGGTACACTACCCCAGCTTTCTCATTATCCTGGAAGCTGTCCTCGATGTCTTGAGACAGAAGTGTAACCTGGTCCACTGTGGACCTACCGCGACGGAAACCGGCCTGTTCCTGTGGGAGCTGTGGGTCAATCACTGGCTCAATGCGGCAGTGGATCATTCTTTTCAGGATTTTAAATGGAACACAGAGCAGCGATATGGGTCGGTATGCCTTGGGGTCTTCCGCAGGTTTGTTTGGCTTTGGCAGGGCGATTACAGAAGCACGGCGCCAGATCTTGGGCAGCTTGCATCTCTGGTAGCAGGATGAGAAGAATGCACAGAGCCAGCAGGATGTTATTGTGCTCTGGGGCATAACAAACTCTGGGTGGATGTTGTCACGTCCTGGAGCTTTGCCTGGCTTGAGCTTGCTCATGGCCTTACTGAGTTCATCTGCTGTGAATTCTCCTGAGAGGTTGGAATCCGCACTGGCCAGCCTGGAGAGGGAAGTCACCTCCTGCGTGATCAGACGGGCAACATCTTTGTCTGCGTCTGGGAAGCGACCGTTTTTCAGGAGCTCGGACGCGATGGCATCTGCTGTGACTGGGCAGCTTGGGGGCTTTGTGCATCTGCCTGTTAGCCGGTTGATGGTTTGCCACGCCTTCCTACTAGAGTGGGTAAAGTCAATTGACTCAACAACTTCAGTCCATCTGTCTCTGCGTGTGGTGTCCAGTCTCTGAAGCAGTGCTTCTGCAGTCGCATCCACATCTTCCCTGGAGCTAGCCCTCTGGTGGGCGCTCAAGAGGCGGCTGCACTCCTCGTCCCAGCCAGGGATGTAGTTCCTGTTGTAGCCGCGTGGGATGGTATTTTTTGCCGCTCCTAGGAGGACCTTACAGTAGGCCTCATAGGCGGCGTCAACGTTGGCTGCATCAGGTTCTGGCAGACTAGCAATCCTTCTTTCTGTCTCCTGAGCGAATAACTCCCAGTTGGCCTTTCGAAAGTTCCATCTTTTGACAGGTTTCCCTGGTACCGGTTGCACCAGTGATGGGACTTTAATGATGGACGGTCGGTGGTGTGAGCGGGGAAACCTGTCTAGGACGCGTCTCTCCGGTTTCGGGTCATTGCTCCGGCACACAGCGAAGGCCAGGTCCGGGTTGGTAGAGGTGTTCCAGCGTGCAGAGAAGAAGCTTGGCGGCTCCTTGGGGTCGTACAGTAGCAGGGCATCGGTGTTGGAGACCCATTCACTCAGCGCCACTCCGTTTGATGTTGTGTAGTTGTAACCCCAATCTGTGTGTTGACAGTTGAAGTCACCTGCGTAGATGGCGGGGGCAGTTATGGACGGGAGTGACGTAGCAGACAGCTCTGATGGTGGGGGCTTATATACGTTGATGACTGAAGTTTCCTGGATTTTAGTAACCAGCCACTCGATGTTGGAGCCTGGTGGGGATTGGCTAGTGGCTGACCAGGTTAGTTCAGTCTTCACGAAGGTTGCCACTCCGTGCTGCTTGCTGTGAATGGACCCAGCGAGATGGAAACCTGGCATCTTGAGGATGTTATTGTTAGTGCAGTGTGTCTCCTGCAGGAGTACAACCGCTGCCCCATTGGAATCAGCCAGGTGACGTACGATTTCGAGTTTGGCGGTGGTGAGGCCCTCGACGTTGAGTTGGAGCACTGGAAGGCCACGGTTTTCGACGGTCGGGATGACCGTGCGTCCTGAGTGGGGCGCTTCTCCGTTCCTTGGCCTGCCAGCTCTTTGTTTGGTTGGCGACATTCGTTTCACAAGTTGGTCTTGCACCATCTCTTGTTACTCACAGGGGAGGCCGCGTGAAGGCTGTCGTCTTCTCCCGTCCCGTCCTTGGTGGAAGTCGAGGACGCAGAGGTTGAAGATGTTGATGGCAGTGTGGCCATCACCCCCACAGTGAAGCAGAGGAGAGACCTGCTTCAGGTATGTATTGTTGGCTTTGTTTCAATGAATTGTGTGCATGTATATGTGAAATATGAAATACTTCATCAGAAAAATTCAACCTGAAGGAAATGTCTTCGTCACAATAGTGTGTCACTTAGTGTGTAAACATACACAAAGAAAGTGGTAGTGGTAAAAGGCAAAAATGAAAAAGTAGAGAAGTCACATCAGTCGTCCTCATGTGCTACAACAGTACGGCAATGAATCGTGACGTTGTGTTTAATTATGCTGAGGGAAATATAGGCCATCATTCATCATGGTAATATCAAATGTGATTATTTTTGGATCGGTTTACTTCTGCAAATGAGCATGTTTTAATACATTTTCTTTGGTCTACTCTGTAAAGGCTAAACTGAAGGGACACCGGCATGAACGCTTAAAGAGGAGGCTGCCCGCAGAGGCCCAGTGGCTGAATGCCGTTGAGGATGACAAAAATATCAAGAAGAAACTTGTGGGAATTGTTGAGAACTCGGAAAAGAAGGCATCTGAGAATTTCTCTAAAATAACAAATACCCTCGATAGGCTAACATCATCAATTGCAGATGGGTTTGCTGTCCTGCGGCAAGTTGTGCAGACACCGCCACATTACAGAATCCCATTTGAGGGAAGAGGTCCTTATGGACCAGTATATGCACACACGCCACCACTACACACACACTCCTATTTCCCAAATTCAGCACTCATTCCCATCCAACTCGTCGGCTGACAACAGACCACCCAATGCAGTGCCACTCAGCACCGTCAACCTTACTGATTTAACACACACACGGTAACACTTTATATTAAGACACACATATTCACCATTAATTGGCTACTTACTAACATGTGCATTAGTAGCAAACTAGCTACTTATTACTCTTTGTAAATCACTCGTTAATGCCTTATTCTGCATGACCTTATTCTACCCATAATAGACATTAAATTAAGAATTTACCCTATATAAGCTCCTAAATAGCCCTTATTTATAGCTATTAAGTAAGTTGTTGCATATGAATTATGATCTAAATACGCATGGTTCAGTATGGGGCTTGTAAGGTGGTAGTAACACAAGAACAGTTATTCACCCCTAATAATATTTATCAAAGATGGTCTACTCATATGGAATTAGATACAAAACCACAAGGGATAATAGTGTACAAATTACTCATAATGAAGTCTTTGTAATGCAAAATAGGTTCCCTATTCTAAAGTTGTGTCTTTTCACATTTAATTCACAATTAATTTGGCACCAAGTAAGTCTCATGTGTTCCCTTATCTAAAGTGGCCTCCTATTCACACTTATTAAGTGCATTACAGCACACAGTACACAACAAACACACAGCCAATTTAGCACAAATAGGCTACAAATATCTCTTTTATTAATGTAATGAATACGAGATAGCATACAAATCTTTAATATGCTTATAGTTCCCTTCCCTTCTACAAAGTTTTAAATTCCAAAAATGTAAAGAAGACATCCAGAGTGAATCAATCCAAAAAAAATGTAATGGTTGTATCAACTCGCATTATGAACAGTATAGTACAGGACTCATGCATTTCTCACAGGATATTTTTTCTTAATGTCATGTAACAGCATTCCTAGTGGTCCATCTTTGTATTGGTTTCAACACCAGTAGGTCCACTCAATTACATCTAAGTGATCTTTCAACATATTTTGAGTGCGGTTCCCTCTTAGTCTCCATATAGTTGACTTGCAAACACCCCAAAGACGTTCCAGGTTCTGTGTATGTGCACCTGTAATGGGGTCGACAAAATATTCCTGATGGTTCACAGTCAGATGATTATAACCTTCATTCTGAAGATGGTGATAAGACCTCCATCCATCTGAAATAATGGAGCTGCCCCGTCGAACATGCTTCTTTATAAGGGGCATGAGATGGCCTTCTGAACGGTGGCGCACAATCTTAAGAATGGGTCTCCGTCTGTCATCCTTGAGGCCTAGCATTCCGAACACCCATGAACTTCGGTTACAGGCCCGTCCTCTGTTATACTGAAATTCAGAAATTCAAAGTAAAGATTCTAAACTCTGGACAAACCATAGTAAACCAACAAAATGGCTCTGCAGTCATTTAGATTAGTAGACAATGTTACGTATTTTAAGAATCTAAGCTACCCACACATGGACCCAATGAAGCAGGACCAAACATATAAGCCGTAAATACCACACATAGCCACAAGGGGAGCAAGACCTTACTGAAGGCTGTAATAAATACTTTAGCCACAGAAGGCAGCTCAAAGACATCAAAGACAGACTGCAAGGAGCTCAAAGACATCCTCAACAAAAAAAAGAGGGTATTTTTCACTGGCACCAAATCTGAGAAGAAAGAGGTCAATAAAGAAGTTAAGCGTGCCATTAAAGCAGCCAAGCTGAAAAACAAACAAAAAGTGCAGGAAAAATACACGCAGGGGAACCTCCGCTCAGCTTGGCAGGGCCTAAAAAATGTCTGCTATGAAAAATGTCGCCACCACCAGCCGAAATACCATCCGGGTGGACGGTAGCAGCCAGGTATCTCTTCCCAACGACCTCAACACCTTCTACACCAGATTTGAGAAAGACAACGCCACCCAGCTAGAAGAGATCAGGACCACACTTCAACCCAGCAGCTGTGCACTCAGCTTCAACACAGTGGACGTGGTGAGAGCCCTGAAGAGGACTTAAGAAACCAGCTCGCCTGGCCCGGACAACATCATCGCCGTGTTCTAAGGTACTGTGCCGAACAGTTAGGAGAAGTGTTCCAGACCCTCTTCCAAAGATCCTGCGACAGCTGTACAGTTCCCCAGATGTGGAAATACTCCACAGTCATCCCCATCCCTAAGAAGAATAGAACCAAAGTACTCAATGACTTCAGATCTGTGGCCCTCACCTCCCTCATGATGAAAGCTATGGAGAGAATAGTGAAACAACACGTCATCTAAGAAACAAACTCTCTGATCAACCCACTCCAATATGCATATCGCACAAACAGAGGCGCTGATGATGCCAAAATATTAATCCTGGACACTATACACAGACACCTGGAACTACCAAAATCCTTAGTCAGACTGCTGTTTGCGGATTTCTCCTCCGCATTCAACACGCCTCACATCGTGGCTAACAAACTCTCCTCCCGCTTTCACCTGGAAGACCAGCTCATCCTGTGGTTACTGGACTTCCTAACCCACAGATCACAGTGAGTGCTGGTCAACAACACCTTCTCCGACTTACACCACACCTCCACTGGCTCTCCTCAGGGCTGTGTCCTCTCCCCGCTGCTTTTCATCCTCTACACCGATGACTGCGGATCTACACAGCCAAACTCTCACCTGGTAAAATAAGCTGACGACACAGTCCTCCTGTCTCTTCTATCAGGCTCCTAACAGCAATATCGATCAGCTCACCTGGAGTTTGTCGATTGGTGCGACAGCTCTTGTCTGGAGCTGAACACTAATAAAACCAAGGTGATGGTGGTGACCTCTTCCGACAAGCAGAGGGTGCTGGCTACAGCAGTCACCACCACAATCCATGGGGAGCCTGTTGAGCATGTGGAGGAGTACAAATATCTGGGTACCATCTTCGACAGTTTGCTCAAATTCTCCTCCAACACCGAGGAGATTCCCAGAAAAAGTCACCAGAGGCAGTACCTTCTAAGGAGGCTCAACTCCTTTTGAGTAAGTAAGATCATCCTCCAGACTTTTTACTACTCCTTCATCGAGAGCATCATCACCTTCTCCATAACCTGCTGGTTCCACTCAACCACCCTTCAGAACAGAAACCGCCTGCAGAGGACTGCCACTGTATGTTCCAAAATCATTGGGTTACCCCTCAGGACTCTGTCTGCCGTGTATGAACATCTAACATGCGGGTTAGCGAACCGTATCATGCAGGACCCTTCACACTCCCTCTTCTCATCGTTCGAGTGGCTCCCATCGGGTCGCGGGCTTCGCTGCCCTGCCTGCAGGACACAGAGGAGAGGGCTACCTTTGTGCCAAGGGCTGTCACGCTCCTCAACTCAAAGCCCCCCTCCCTACAGCCACATACACACTGACATTCCACATTTGTGCACATTTGCACATAGCACATATGGTAAAGTGGACTTTGCTGTGAATCATATATACTGTATGTATATATTCCCTGTCTATAGTTTAGTTTAGTTTAGTTTAGTTTATGTACATTCTTGGCAGATATCAGATATCTGTTTTTATATTGTCCATAACTTATTTATTTATGTATTTATTTATCTATTTTTAGTCGTGTTTGTCATTGTTGTTATGTCTGCTCTACGTGCCTTACCTATAATTGCCCCCTGGGGATAAAGTTTTCTAGAATCTTGAATCTTGAAAACATCTTATTTTAGCAACAAAACGTGGTGATTTATATATTTTAAATATAAGATCATTAGAAAATGAAGTAATCAAATGATTGTCTTATTATTATTTTCAGATACATGCAGAATTTAAGCGCATTACCACCATGCCCCTGCAATCCAGATTTCTCTCGCAGATAGATATACTATCCGACAAACTTCTAAAGCTATTCCAAAAATGAGGGGGACAGTTAGGCAAGCATCTTGAGAGAACGTTGGCACCCATGACTCAAGTAAGAATGACATTTTGGGAAATAAAATACTCAATTGATAGAGAAATTTGATAGAAGAAAAGGGATTCCAAACAAATGTCTTTCTCTTCTAATCCCCTTGACCTAGGATGATGACCTTGATACAAGGCGGGAATGTGTTCTCAATGGGCTGTGTGCTTACCTGAACGACGACCCAGCAAATCTTGTCAGGGAGTTCGTGGCTAGTGAAATTATTTTACCAATTTTTATATTTTGTTGAGATCCAAAGTACGTAGTTAGTGAAATAAAATAGATCTAGGCTATTGTACTGATGCAAATTATGCAACACACTTCAGTTGTGTTTAGTAACATTTATATTGGTTGCTCTACCTTAAGGTCAGGTTAGTTTAATTGTTGCTTCCATTACAAGACATACAGGTGAGTGCTTTATCCAAGGTAAAACGTAACTATAAAATGAATCTGTCTCGTGTTTTGTCGGCACAACACTATATAGGGCTCTTAATTTGAAACATGTACAGTCTGCATTTAAGTCTAATAGGGAGAAAAGGAGAGGCTCAGACAGACTGGCTTAAATTATTTAAAATGACCAAATTTTTAAATAACA
The DNA here is from genome assembly GCF_026213295.1 of Gadus chalcogrammus. Classification (NCBI taxonomy): domain Eukaryota; kingdom Metazoa; phylum Chordata; class Actinopteri; order Gadiformes; family Gadidae; genus Gadus; species Gadus chalcogrammus. Next base: position 22,443,669 of record NC_079429.1, on the reverse strand, counting down.
CATTCATTATAATTCCATTGTAAATATGATTTTTGTTTTTTCTCACTCCGATCTATTTGTGTTTTCGCTGTGCAGACAGAGGACGAAGCCGCCATCAAAGAATCGATTGAGGACACCTCAGTGGGAATATTTGTCATGAAAAATTATGCAACCAGTCGACCTGAGGACATTGGGATTGTCCTGGAAGGCCTGCAGATAATGCAAGGACTGGACAACCCTGCATTAGCTGCTGCCCTATTGTTTGGCCTAATGTATGTATTGAACTTCAACTCCCCTCCTGAGCTAAAGTTCACGTTTGAAGTGCTCCAGAAAGTTGTGATGGAGCTGGACGGCACCACGCTCTCAAAGAAAGCACAAGTTCTCAAAAACAGACTCTATGACTGAGCTGTTGTCCTTTGATCTTTTTGCTCATTGACTTGATTCTGGACTGTTGACATGCAACTCCCCTGCTGTTCTTTGTTCTTGTTCTTGCAATATTTACATCCAGCATGTCTACTGTATTTTCAAAGGAATGTTTTTTCTGGAGCTCATGCAAATGTGCCTCGGATTTGCTGTTTTCTCTTAAACTAATAGAGCTGCTGAATGAGCCATGGACCATGTTTGTTCTGTGAATGCGCTTGACTTTTGACATGCACTCATGCAACTTTAGTTTTTCTTGTATTATTTTTGCAGCATTTACATTTTGATTCTTGGAAGATTTAAATTTGTGGTTGGTCTACTGATGTTTTGGGATTTCAGTTTAAAATGTCTATAGTTTTCAAAAAGGTTGTTAATTTGGCACAATTGTCACTTGAGAGAACCTGTATCTATCATAAAGAATATTCTTCAGGCAATGCCAAGGGATCTGTCCCGAAAGACCCTCTGTCGGAAAAAACCTTTACAATACGGTCTCCGAGTTCCACAGGAACACCTACAAAAGGTGATAACATTGTCAAAGTAGGGACTAGGTAGCTGTGCATGCCGATCTAACCGGATATTCTTAGCTGAAAACCTTCTCCCACAAGGTTTTGTTGACAGCATAAGTCACCATGGTGACTTATGGTGACAGCGACGCTAAAAGAGATCGACTTTCGTGTTTCAAGCTAACCCAGGCTTTGAGCGCAACATACCTTGCTAACCCACTAATCAAGGTTCGAAGTACAGTGCAAAAGTCAAGTGTATGACCAAGGGAGTGTGTTGTCCAATGTTGATGACATACAGGCATGTAACCCTAAGGTGAGAGAGGAAGAGAGAGAGTTGGAGAGAGAAAGAAACTGTTCGAAATCGTTCCATATTCACTCGTTCACCATTCCCTATATAGTGTTCACGATATAATGCACTAAATAGGGAACGAACAAACGAGAATTCGGCCACTACGCTGAACATTTCTAAACGTCATTTGCGTCAGTAAATGCGCCGGGTATTTGTGTGACGCAGACAGACGCGCCCACATCATGTAAACAAACGGGCACTCACGAGGGACAGCTGGAGGTTGTATTGATGTTAACTGTTACAATTCCTTGATCAAGGTTTTTTTTAATAAATTTTGAATGTTACATTTTCTATGTTAAATCCCAAATTGATTGTTGACATTTCTAAACGAAAGCGGGTGACTCCGTCATTAAATGTATTTTTTCATTCAGCTTCTTCTTCTCCGGAAAAACACGACCGCATTGCATTGTGGTATACGGGAGTAACATGTAAGGTACATCGTATGTACACTCAAATTTTGGGTATTTTAAGTGCACTATATTGTGCATGAAATTAACCACTGAGAATTCGAACACCACTACAAAATGGCGATCACCCTATATAGTGCACTATATCCGTGATAGGGAATGATTTCGAACACAGCGAGAGAGACAGAGAGACAGAGAGACAGACCTTAAGAGTCAGACAGAATGGACTCTAGGGCTGTTTCCCAAAGTGAAGGCTGCAGCCTTGCTAGGACGCGTCCTTGCTAGTCGCGTCCTATGGAGATGAGACTAGAGTGCTAGCTCGAGTGCTTCCTAGCGTTTGTAACGTCGGACTTTGGGAACGACTTGGTAGTGTGGAAGCGCTTCCGCTTTTTAATACTGCGTGTCCGCTTGTAAACACATGTGCGCTTATGAATAAAACATGGCAGCAATCAAGCTGATCGATATTTATTTGACCACAACGCATTAGAATACAAACAGTTTAGAAATAAGCTGAAATCTACCAGTTCAATAGCTTTGTGCAATACCTGTTGGATAAAGAATGTAACTAATATAAATAAAGTTTTCACGTTATAAATTCTAATAGGAATTGATTGAAAATGAATACATTATTTTATTCTTTATCTTTGCATAACGGTATTTGTTTATGTCCATTTTATATATGTGCGGATGGAAGCATATTCAATGGGTTTCAGTGTCATGGCAATCATGGAAATAATATGTTAAATATGCAAATAATGTGTTAGATCTGCAGTGATGGGCTTGTGTCACACTTCCACATTGTGCTTTGAACTCAGTAGTCGATTATATTTTGACTTGCAGAATGCAAAATAGACCACAGACACCTAGTTTGCAGAGTTAGGTAGCCCCCCACAGCCCCCTCTATACCACTGTGGTTCACACTGCATGAGTTGCATCCTGTATTTACCACCTCCTTATAGAAGATGCATATTATATTATATATTCATTCATTCTTTTTTCAAACAAAAGTGAATGTTTCTTTTGTTTTTTTTATTGTTCATCTGATTATTTTATGCCCTCTGTTCAGAGAGCAGAAACATTTTCAGGAAGAGAAATTGTTAAGTAAAATAGGTATACAAAACATACATAAATACCTATTCATGTAAACATAAATAGGTATACATAAATAATGTAATCTTGTGAGCGAGTAAATTGACATTGGTGACAGTGGTGTTTAACACCAGCTACGTCCATGCAAAATATAGTAACGTATCATTAAGTTGCAAAAACGTTTGAAAAGTGGCACAGGTCTTTAGGCTTGATTATTTGCATTAACATGATGAATCTAAAAAAAGCAATACGGCGCAAAGTATTTCTGAAAAATAATATAACTTCACTTCATTCGAACGTGTACTGCTCTGCCATTTTCAAGAACCCGCCCAGTGAACGCAGAGGATTGTGGGTAGTTTTGGCTCGTCTAGGATGCAGCGATGCATCCTTGAAAAATCTCGGAATTCTCCAAAACAAAGGACGCAAAAATGGCGCGGCTTTCTAGTGTCCTCAACATTGGAACAGTGCTTGTCGGCGTTCTATGACGTAGCGTCCTTAAAAGGGCGGCCGTTGAGCATGCTTCCTTGACATTGGGAAACAGCCTAGGGCCAGGGGAGGCCGCACACCTGTTGCTCGTTGACCAATCAGTGATCAACAGGTTGAACCAGCCATCAGAACAGGGCGACCGTCTCCTCTATAAATAGCGCCCTTTCCCTCTCTGACTTCTTCTTTCTGCTGCTCTCATAGCTCAAAGGTACGTGACCAAATTCTCCGGGTCCTCAACAGAATCAGACCCAATCCTCCAGACATAACAGTTGTCTGCAGTCTCTAATAATGTGTTCGTCTTCCTTCCTCAGACCTACCACACCATGAGAGGCAAGGTAAGCCAACCAAAGGAATGCTATATTTTGTGTTTTACCTGAAATGGTTCTTTATTTTTACTTCATACTCGGCCTGTAGTTTACATTATTGATACTTGGGCAGATCTTTGACTCTTGCCCCTGTTTGTGGTATTGTCAGTTACAAGAAGCCAACAATTCTGCTAGCTTACTGTAGGTCTTTTTGGATCAAATAATCTACCTAATGTAAAATGTGTCACTGGGGGGTGTTGATAACGTGTATTTTTCTTTTTCAGTGGAAGAAGAAGCGTATGCGCAGGTAAGAAAGTTTTGACACTGACTAATATCCTGTAAACCAAAACCACTCATCTTGAATCTTGATGTGAGAAACCGTCACTGGGTTTCAATAAACTCTTGGATTCCAACAGTTTGCTCCCTTTATATAAAGTGTGCTCAGCCACAGCAACATTAGTATTCTTCCTGAACAGTGACTATTGATTCCGGTTGCGCTGCATCCTGTGAGGCGCATGTCTAGGCATGTTATAGCAGAGGGCTAGCATCCATAGGGGCTAGCATCGATGTTGCTGACTATTGACTGGCTGGTTGTTCTACAGTTGGGTCTTTGCATGATTGACGTAAACTGTTTTCAGTTTAGTGTGAGCAATCTACTGATCGCTGTGCATAAAGCCAGACCTTATTGTTAATGTCACCTAGGACATGTAAAGGTCTGAACCAGGATAGTTCAACTAGACTCTGCATTGCCTCCCACCCCTCTTACACTTACTGTATGTTGTACGTTCTTGCACTTGGCAACAGTACTTGGCATTGTGTAAGATCTTATTCTAGCTATCTCAGGGAATGGGTTAACCTAGCGATTGCAAATGCTTGGTACTTGGTTCTATGGGCATCCATACTGTAACAATGGAGATATGATTGTTTATCCTTCTGACAAATGTACTTGTTGTAATTCTTTTTGGATAGAAACGTTTGCTAAATATAACTGAAGGACGTGTATAGTAGAAACCAGTGGACAATATTCCTGTCCCTGGTATGACCGGAGCACTCATAACTAGTGCTGAGGGACACCTGCCTGTTGGAGATGTCCCTACTGAATAAGGCTTAAAGTGCCTCTCTTAAACGTTGGGGCTTGCAGGTAAATTTGTAATACGTTAAGGGCAGGACCACTCGTCTGGGACCTTGCGTCGCATCTCACCCATTCATTGACTATTTCACTCCGTCCCCAAGTTTCTCACATCGCTGATTGTCCTCACTCACCTTAATCGTTTTCACCTGTCCCTCATCAACATTCCTCTCCTAGTGGAATTAGGCAGCGCGTTTCCCTTCCTGAGCCCGTTCGTCTTTGTGTAAGCGTCCCAGCATTTTCCGAGTGATATTTACGGTTCCTGGTTTTCTGATTCCTGCCCATTTGCTCCCGATTACGACTCTCCCATCTCCCTTCCAGATGTCTGCCTGATCTCCAACTGATTTCCTGTGTACCGACCTATCGACTAGTAAAGCCCAGTCATTCTACCCAGACTTCTGCCTCCCGACTCGTGCTATTGAGTAATATTCCCCCTGCTGCTCCCCCAGCCATTCCACCTTGTCTCAATCTCCCATCCCTGTTCCCCTGCTGCTCCCCAGCCGTTGCAACTTGTGTCTTAGTCCCTTATCCCTGTTCTTTGTTTCAACAGACTGAAGCGTAAGAGGAGGAAGATGAGGCAAAGATCAAAGTAGACGCTGGTCCCAGGAGCAGCGGTGTTCCTGTGTGGTGATGCGCTGAGCGGCCAGGAGTCCACAGCAGCCTGGAGCTGATCTTAAAGAGGATAATGCCCAGTGCTGGATGACACCCTGATCCTTGAACAGCGGCTGTAGATCTCTGGGACAAACCATATCTTTACACCAGAACCACACTGCTGTTTAACGCAATAATAAATTATGGTTACCACAACTTAATTTGTGTCATGCGTGGTGGATGTCAAATTAGATTTATTGGTGATTAACTGGTTGTACTATGCACAAATGATTAATGACTATAATCCTACCGTTCCATATTACTCTGCTTCATTAAAAACATGCCTGCTCACCCTAGCGGGCAGTGTTATAAATATTAGAAAATGCATTTCCTGCAGAAAGAGTGCTGTATTGCAAAGTGAGCCATAAAGAAACGTTAAATGGCTTAAATCAAGTGAAGGGATTTGAACAAAAGTCTAAATGGAGTAAACAATGTAAATGTGCATACCATTAAGAAAAAGTAACTGGTTGGAAACAAAATGAAAAGTGCAAAGCATTGCAACAAATTTAAAATTAATTGAACTGAAGAATCTGAAATGTCAAATATATTGCCCTGCACTGTCTAAGAAAATGGCGAGCCGGTGCGTAATTAAAAGTAGCTCAAGAGTGGGGGGGGAAAACGCCCAATCTGGCAACACTGTTGAATGTCATCATGCTCCAGCGTCGACGTAAATCTATGAGACCAACTGAAAACGAAGCCGGTATGAAACTAAACGATTCTGAATAAAGTTGAAATGATATCGAAATTACGATTGGATATTATTGAAGATACAAGTGTGTAGATTTGTTTAATGGTTTGATGGTAAACGGTTCAATTGATTTAGTTACGTCTTAAACAGTTTGTAGTGCCAGAGGACGGCTCTGCTGTCCTCCCATTGACTCCCATGTTAAGATATTTCAAAAAGTAGAATGTCTCAGGTATAAAATATTAAATTCTGAAAAGAAGCAAGTGAGGGCAGATTATTCCTTATAGTCCTTCTCGGTCTCTCCGGTCTTCGGGAGCCGGCCTTCTTTCATTGCCGAAGGTTAAAAAGAAATCGGCTGGACAGAGAGCGTTTGCCTATCGAGCCCCCTTTTTATGGAATAGGCTGCCATCAGCGATCAGGGAAGCTGACTGTGGAGCTATTCAAAGGGAAGCTCAAAACGCACCTCTACAATGTTGCATTTGGAGTGTGAAAACAACAGATGCGTAGTGAAGACTACTCTGTTTGCTTGTGCTTTTCTTATTACATTATACATTCCCACTATGTACTTTTCCGTTATAATTCACTATTCTGTCAGTTGTAGCGTGCTGCGGGTGCTGGACTGGATGCCTGGACTCTCCTCATGGATAACCGGCCAGAACCCCATCACCATTTTAATATGATATACATGTATTTACCTGTATGCCAATTGTGGCACCCATTGCACTCCTGACCATCCCTGGAAGAAGGGATCCCCTACACTGCGTTTCTTCTCAAGATTTCTTCCTTGCTGATTCAAGGGAGTTTTTTCTTGCCCGTGTGGGGGCATGGGTAAAGGGGGGTGTCACAAATATTTGGCCTGTTAAGCCCTTTGAGACTGTAATGGTGATTAAGGGCTATACAAATAAAATTGAATTGAATTTAATTGAATTCCAAGCTATTCTGAATATTTACAAATTTGAATGGAGTCTGGGTGAAAAATTGAGGACGGAGATAGGTCCCAAAGTTTGTAGAGAATAAAACTTATGCATTTTGAATGAACTTGTTCTGGAACCTGAAGTACACGTTACAAAGATCAAACGTGAAGTTGTGTTTGCTGTGAGTATTCAATGAAGGCATGTTGCATGTGCTCAAGATGCAACTAATGAGGATTCTGACAAATTATTTTAAACCTACCGTTCCATATTGCTGACTTGCTTCAATCTAATAATGCTTTCCTCTGAGTCACCTGATTTTACCAGTGTCCTTTCTCTAGGTCCAAATCCATGGATCAAACACTTCATTTGTGGTTTAAGCAGCTGATCAGCATATTGCAAAATGTGACACTTTTCTTGTGCTTACTGTCATGGATGGAATAGTGTACGTGGCCAACAATGATCAGTCTACTTTTGACAAAGGCGGCTGCTCATTGCTTAGTAGTTCTGTAGGGCAGCCTTTGTTACAACCAATGTCAACATTTCAATCAGTGAGTTCCACAGACCAGTGGCGGTGTCACGTAAAAATTGTACCGGGGGCGAAAATTGTACCGGCCTACGTCATCAGTTGTTGACAACTGATTACGTAAGGGTTGTCCGTTGCCGGGCAGGTTTCAAAAAACATTCGGCTCATGTTTCCAAAGACGAAATAACATAATACAGATAACGGATCGCTAGATAACACTTGTTTTTACTTTATATTTGTATTGTATTGAATTGTTTAATCGAATTTAGCTAGTAAACTGAGTGTTTAAAGCAGGTATCAAAAACCATTCGCGCTCATGTTGCCGAACACCAAATAACATAATACAGATGGCGGATCGCTAGATAACACTTGTTTTTACTTTATATTTGTATTGTATTGAATTGTTTAATCGAATTTAGCTAGTAAACTGAGTGTTTAAAGCAGGTTTCAAAAACCATTTGCGCTCATGTTGCCGAACACCAAATAACATAATACAGATAACGGATCGCTAGATAACACTTGTTTTTACTTTATATTTGTATTGTATTTAATTGTTTAATCAAATTTAGCTAGTAAACTGAGTGTTTTAAGTGTATCATAGTCTAGCTAGCTGGTGTTAATTAGGGTGACCAGACGTCCTCTTTTTCCCGGACATGTCCTCTTTTCGAGACCTAAAAAATGCGTCCGGCAGGGATTCCAAAAACGTCCGGTATTTTGCCTTGTCGCAAAAAAAATAAATAAAAATTGTTATTATTATTATTCTTTTTTTTGCCTCGTCACATATTTGTGTTTCTGGGTCTTTCACATAACCTACTAGTTATTACCATTGTATATGTCTATGGTTATTACGGCCTTCCAAGTTCTGGAAATGGTATCTCCCTTACGTTCCACCTTCTTGCGCGAGCTGACTGTAGAGAGAGTCTGTCATTGGGCGACCGATCTCAGGGTTGCCAGAGCCACGATAATTATCCTCCAAATACGACCATTTTGAGCCTTTGGTACGTTACTTTGCCATTTCCAATCTGGCAACATTGAGCACCTGCAGATTACATCTGCAGCCATGCCTAAACGTAAATGTAAGTTCACGGACGAACTAAAGAAAAAATACCCATGTTTTCGCCTCGGCCGTGATGCTTCGGAAGCTGAGTGCATGACATGCAGAGCAGGCACTTTCGTGTCAGTGGCAAATAAAGGTTGCAGCGATTTGGAAGCTCACGTGCACTCTGCAAAACACAAAACTGCAGCAAGAGGAGAGAGCTCATCGAGTAAAGTGACCGACTTTTTTGTGAGTAAAACCGACACTTCTGTTACGGCTGCAGAAGGTACCCTTGCTTTTCACACTATAAAGCATCACAACAGCTACAGATCAATGGACTGCACATCTGGTTTGCTAAGAAAGATTTTCCCAGATTCGGTGACAGCTCAAAAAATCTCAATTGCTCGCACCAAGACAGAAGCCATTGTTAATGCCGTGATAGCCCCACATTCTGTTGGAAGTTGCTCTGGAAGCACTTAAAGAAATCCCGTACTGTGGCGTGTCTACTGATGGCAGCAATCATGGAGCTGAGAAAATATTCCCTCTACTCATTCAATATTTTGATTGGAAGAATGGTGGTCTGCAAAGTAAATTATTTGAAATTAAAAGCACCCCAAATGAGTCAGCTGACACCATTACAGAATACATCAGAGAAACACTGGAGAAGAAAGGGATATTTTCCAAATGTATTGCATTTACAGGAGACAACTGCAATACCAACTTTGGTGGAATCCGGCGTCCTGAGGAAGGGAGAAATGTTTTTGCCAACTTAAAAAAGTCCTTGCAGAACAAATCTTTAATTGGCGTGGGCTGTCTAGCACACATTCTAAACAATTGTGTTCACCATGGAGCAGACACACTGGATGTTGACATTGAGAACATCATATTCAAAATGTATCAACATTTTCATATCTATACTGTGCGCACAGAGAACCTGAAGGAGTACTGTGAGTTTGCTGATGTCGAGTACAGAACTCTCCTCTCTCACAGCAAGACACGGTGGCTCTCATTATTCCCAGGCATCGAGAGATTGCTGCAGATGTATCCAGCCTTGAAAGCCTTCTTTTTGTCTCAGGAAAAACCACCCATGCTGCTCAAAAAGTTTTTTGAAGATGAGTTCAGCGAGATTTACCTGTGGCAAATGCATTCTCTCATGTGTATATTTCAGACGCGCATTCAGGAGATGGAGAGGGAGAACAATTCAGTTGTGGAAGTTAAAAAAATTCTTGACAAGGTCCACACCATGCTTCATGAACGGAAGACAAACAACTTCATGCCTCTTAAGGTCAAGGGCATGCTGGCACAAAAGCGAGAGATGGATTTGGTCAAAGGTGTGACCATTTCAGTGCTGACGTACAGGGCCTGTACAGTGCGTGTCTTGCGTATTTAGAGAGATGGATGGCGCCCATGGAGGAGTTCTCCACTTTCATGTGGATGGATCTGAGTGAGATACCTGACTGGAATGATGTTGAGGGCTGTATCAGGCACCTAGCTGAAAAAGGGGTGGCAATTGATGATGCAAAGTGCTTTGATCAGGTCACCAATCTCAAGAGATTCATTGAGAGAAGTAACAGCGATGAAGAATTCAGTGAACTTCAAGCACACCAGAGGTGGACCAAATTCTTGGAAAAAATCCAAAAGTGTAGATTTTTATTCAGAGCTGCTCAAGATTGCACAGTTTTTTTTTGCAATACCTGCTCACAATGCAAATGTCGAGCGAATTTTTTCCCTGATGCAAGCCCAATGGACCAAGGAGAGGAATCGGTTGTCTGTTGAATCGCTGAAGGGGATTCTGTGCACCCGGCACAATTTCAAAAACATGACCTGCAAGGACTTTCATACCTATTTGATAGGTAATCGCCAACTCCTGGGTAAGATTCAGTCTTCAGAGAAATTTTGCCAACCACATGAGGAGAACTGAAAAGTGTCTTAATTTTCTTATTTTAATATGTGGCCATATAAGTAATTTATTATTTAGAATATTGTATTTGTTATCATTATTGCTTTAATATATGAGGAGGACTGAAAAGTTTCTAATTTTCTTATTTTAATGTGGCCATATAAAGAATTTATTATTTAGAATGTTTTATTTGTTATCATTATTGACACATTTAAATGCCACAAAAAAGATTTGTTTTACATTTGCACTTTGCAATTTTGTTAAAGTTCAATAAATAGATGTTCATATTGTCATTTGTGTCATTTTTGTCATTTCATTTGTGACATTTGTATGCATTCACATGGTCATGGTGCGGCATGCTATACACTACCCCCCCCCCCCCCCCCCCCCCCCCCCCCCCCCCCCCCCGCGACGAAGTGTCCTCTTTTTTACAAACTCAAATCTGGTCACCCTATGTTAATTCAATTACCGCAATTTAATTCAGATAATAGATAGATAGATAGATAGATAGATAGATAGATAGATAGATAGATAGATAGATAGATAGATAGATAGATAGATAGGTAGATAGGTGAGCAGGCATTTAGTAACGGTTTTGTTTTTTTTCACGTTATCCCCATAACATTAAGCTATTACTGTTTAGAGAAATAGATAAATACATTGATAATATAAATATATACGTTTATAATATATGTATAGAAAAGTAAAATAATAAAAATAAAATAATAAAAATAATAATTAAAATAATATCCTTGATATAGTGGGTTTTTGGGCTAAATCTTACCATTAATTTGAGTAAGGTAAAGTTGAAAATGAAAACAAAACAAGCACAGGCCACATATGAATAACATTTAATTATTTGCCTCAGATATACAACTAACATTAAGAACAATCTTATATGTAATGATCATGCTTCAATATAAAATGAAAAAGGTGATAATGCAGTTTCTTGATGCATGTCATTTATAAGCGCTGAGTGACAGGTCTAGCTTGTTCCAGGTTCAGGTTGATGCACCACAATTCCAAAAGATGCTGATTCTTGATGTCTCTGGTGTTCTTTGGCCCTTGCATGGTAAACTCTTCCTGTCACGATGTCTTTGAGATAAGGATAGACAAAGTAGGAAAAAAATCCACAATGAAAACCGAAATGGCATGGAAAAAAGGTCTGTTTTAGTAGTAAGCCCACTCACCGACGTCAAGGTACAGACCTTTAGAGAGGTTTTTTTTTTTAGGTTTTTTTTTAAGGCTGACGCAACTCAACTCAAATGTATTTATAGAACACATGTAAAAACAACAACGGTTGACCAAAGTGCTGTACAATCAAAAATAGCAAAAGCGTTGAACATATATTATTGATCCCAGAAATTAATAATTTATCAGGCTATATTATACTGTTTAGAAGATGCATTAAATATATACAATTTCCATAACATACGAACAGCAATATTGACAGTAGAACTATTAAGGAAAATCTGAATATTAAGAACCAAATAACTCTCCAGCAAAGGGACTCATACCTACCAGTCCTACAAAGGAAAAAAACTGAGCAGAATAGTTAGAATATGATTTGACAATTTGGACAAATGTATTCATAAATATTCTGTACATGGGAAAGACAGGACTGGTGAAAGGGCCTATCACCTGCATGGGACCAGAGGTGCTTTTCCTTGCCCGATGGTCCGTCTGCAGAGGCAGTGCACATCCACATCAATGGCGAATGGCTCAGCAGTGGGGGACCTCATGGCTCTAGGGAGGAGTTGCACTTCTCCAGCCTGAAAACAGGAAAAGAGGTGACTGCGCATTTGTCCTTGATGGTATTGGACTGTGGTGGGACCCTCACCGCTGCAGAGAGCAAAACTGTTGGCAATAGCAAACAGTCCACAATCTGATCCACCTGCCTGCTGCTGTATGTCAGGCCACTGCAGTCGGACACTCTTCCCTGGAAAGCAGCAAGCAGACCTGTGACCTGTTCAATGAAGACCTCTGTCCTGGTGTGTCCTAGGGAGTCAAAAATGTTTACTGAACCTCCCTGGCAGCCAATGTCACTTACCGTAACCCAGTGATTTGCAGAAACATTGAGTATCTATACAAACCCTTGTGCTGGCTCGGGCAAAGTGGACAGCAAGGCTAGGGAGATTGTGGCGTAGAGCCCGTTGACGTTGGGGTACTTAGCCTTAAGCAGGGCCTGAGCATGATCCATAGCATGGTCATCAAACCAAGTACTTGGGTTGCTGAGCATGGCCCTGAAGTCCTCCACCCTTTTGCTCAGTGAAGCTCGATAAGCCCGGCCTGGCTAGACACTAGTGATGACAACATCCAAGTCCTGAAACAAAAAAAACAAAGATCTCACTCATTTAGCAACAATGTGAGCATGTAATATAGCAACCAAAGTATTTATTAAGTGAAATTAAGAAATATTTACCTCTAGTGGGTCCTCCTCCAACTCTGAATCTGCTGACTCAGTCTCAGATAGATTGGACACAGTCTCCTTGGTGGGCCAGGCAGCCTGGGATCCTAAAGGGGAAAGAAGCACCTTATCAAAAAGCTTCATTATCACTTTTCAGTATAGTCTATTAGTATAGTCTATAGTCTAGATTTTAATAATTCAATTAACATACTTCTCCGCACAGGCTTCACTGAAGCATAGGGTGTCCTGGTCTTCAATGGCTTTCCATCCAAGGTCTCCAGCTGCACAAGGTTATTGTCCGTAAACTCAGTAACCCTGAAAATATCAAACATCAATGTGAGAGCTAGATGAGTTTTGTTATATATATTTATATATATATATATATATATATATATATATATATATATTAGAGCTGTCAAGCGATTAAATATTTAATCGTGATTAATCGCATTAATGTCATAGTTAACTCACGATTAATCGCAAATTATTTTTCTATGCTAAATATCCCTTGATTTTTTTGTCCCATAATTCTTCTCATATAAATTCTCTTATCAACATGGTGAAGTGCATCGGCTTACCTTGTGCAAATGATTTTTTATTGATAACAACATTGGCATATACTGATCAAAACAGGACGATACAAAAAAAGAGCCTATAGTGCAATTAAACGACTGCTTTGAACAAATGTCATTTGAACATAGCAGTCAGGCTACTGCTTCTTTGTTTTGAGACAAAGATATATATAAATATTTTTTTCTTTTAAATAAAATAATTGCGTTAATCGCGTGTTAATTTTTCTAACGCCGTTAAAATCGGTTTGCGTTAACACCGTTAATAACGCGTTTAACTGACAGCTCTAATATACATATAACCATCAATCTTATTTATTTATTGGCAGGATAAGCCCCTTGAGATGAAGCATCTTGTTTTCGAGGGGGTCCTCGAAATGTGATGCCTTTGATGTCTCAACCATTTTTGGGTATCTTAACCATTTACCTAAACACATTTGGCCAATCTGGCTCCATGGTTTGACCATGCCTTCCACGCTTCCTCTCATTCTTCTTCAGGACCTCCATGCCTGGTGTGATCCTGAAGCGCTTGGTCCCCCTCTTGGTCCTCCTCTTGTATGCCTCTTTCTGTATCTCCTGGGCCTTCTCTATGTTGGCAATCACCTGATACAGGATAGTTAATCGATATATGAATATTCTGCCCTCACAATTGCCTTTCTGTGCAAGGCAACTAGCTTAACTACTCGTGATGTCCTCAAATATAAGGAAAAAAACATAAATACATAATGATATTAATATAAATAATGATTTGCTTCCCATTTATAAAACACTTGCCTTGTCAATGACCTTTCCATCGCTCTCAGCCCTTGCCTGGACGTACTTCTCAATGTCCTTGTTATCTGGAGAAGCAATGTCCACATCATCTGGAAGATCTCCAGTGGTTTTAAGTAACATAGGAAAGGACAAGCAATAAAAGTATGTTCAGCTTTATAGAATTGATTATTTTGACACATATACTTTTCATGTTGATTCCCCACTGTTAAGTCGTCTCCTTATACCATACAAAGTGTAATTACCTCCCCGAAGAGTAAAAATGTTGATACAGAAATTGTTAATATGGTCATATGAAAAAGTCAACCACTACACACCTCTGAAAACAGACGTGGCTCCCGTCCATACATCAGACGATAGGGCGAATACCTGGAAGAGGCTTGGACACAACAGTTATTAGAAAACACAATTTCTTTTAATTTGTCTTCCCACCTCTCCTGTTGTCCATCAAGGGTCTTGGCAATGGACCTCTTCAATGTCTGATTGGTCCTCTCATCCAGTCCGTTGGTCTGTAAAAACAGCAAAGTACAAGCAAGGGGTATGCAAATATGTATAAGTTAATAGTAACATTATTTAGAAGCTTATCGATGTCATTTTATGTCAGTTATATTTCTTTATTACACAGCTTTGTTGAATATTCGATTCTGACGGTCTGTTATTTCTGTATAGCAGACCGCTGCTATGAATAACAGACTTTTGCTATGGACGCAGTCCTGATCATATTCGCGTCGGGGTCCTGCATCACCCTGTTGGGGTTTATTTCTCAATAATGACCGTCTCACTGTACATTATCCCATACATAATATGCACTATACCTGAGGATGGTATGCTGATGTGATTCGGTGCTTGACACCAAACTCCTCAAACAGGGACTTGTTTACCTGAATTAAGGAATTCAAGTTATTAGGTTTCTTGTTTGCCAGTGTTAATCAATCACTGTTAAATTACACATCTATATGTGTAAATACTGCACCTTGTTCCAGAATTCCCGACCCTGGTCTGTCAAGATGACCTCAGGAGCACCATGGGTGTAGAAAATGTCCATCAAAGCCTGTGGAACATCAAAATAAACTAAAATCATTCTCCACCCCCCCCAAAACTTTTCTGTCAGTTGTAACAACATTCCGCATTCACAATATGTGACTATGCTGCAAATGTTGCTATGATTTACACACCTGTGATGTGGCAGTTGCAGTCTTGTCTTTGATGGGCCTGGCCTCCACCCACTTGGTGAGGAAGTCAGTTGCTGTCAGACAGAAGCGGTTCCCATTCTTTGAGGCTTTGAATGGTCCAATTAGGTCAACACCTAAGTAGGGACAGAAATAAACCCATGCCCACAGGCCATGACGTTATAGAGATATAAAAGGCAAAAGGCAGTACTTTAAGAAAATAATACGAATTAAACTATGACTTCGAGAGGTTGTAGCCGTTTCACAGAACCCAAAAGCAAGATATCTCACCAATCATATGCCATGGTGACTTCGGTTTGATGGGCTTCAACTCTGGTGCCTCAGTTTTCACTTGCTCAAACCTCTGGCATGACATGCAGGTTCTCACCTTTACAAAACAAGGAGATTAAACACCACAGATTTAATAATATGCTCTAGAGTAGAGGCGATTTTCTTTGCGTGTCACAGTAGATTGAATGAACAATTACTTATATAAGGCAATCGCTATAAATTATTCTTTAAATCTCATGTGCATGCGGCATCAGCGTATCACAGGAAATATTAGAGCTGATCTGGATCAAACAACTTGAACAAATTCATCACTTGCCCATTCCTGCGTATCTCTGGTAATTGTCTTCCAGTAGAAGCGTTGGCTGATCTTGTCCTGCATCCTCTTGGATCCAAAGTGGCCAGTATGGACTTCTGTCAGCACCTCATCCTTCTCTTTCTCAGTGAGGATCACCCTCCTCATTGAAAGGCCATTCTCCCCAAGGTAGTAAATGCAATTCCCTAGAAAGAGGGAGAGAGATTGCTTATAACTTAATTCAGTTTCCTTTGCAGGGCCTACTAATTTGTGAAAATGGAAGATGAATTAAGATGGACTTTCTCCGTTTAAGAGAGCCTTGCGTCGTACATCTGAGACGACAGATACAAGAAAATAGAATTAAATGACACCATTTTCAATCAACAAGAAAAACCTATGACCCTAAAATCTATCTATCTATCTGCTTACCTATCTATCTATCTATCTATCTATCTATCTATCTATCTATCTATCTATCTATCTATCTATCTATCTATCTATCTATCTATCTATCTATCTATCTATTGTGGTAGAAATGAGTGAGTATATTCTATGGTAAACCATGATTATTAATAGGTTTTTGCAGAGTCTGGGTTCAGAACAGATGGAGCACAGGAATGTTGCGGGGTCAAGTCATGTTGACCTCAGCCTTTCAGCCTTGGGTCATCTTGGCTAACGAGGTCAATCCATGCGGACCTCAGACCAGGGCGCGGTTGATAGCATGCTGAGACGAAGATTGACTGGGCGGAAACCCCATTGGGACTCCATTGTAACAAAGAAATTCCTGTATGTGTATGAAGTGAAGCTGAAAATAAACTCTCAGTTTACTAGCTAAATGCGTTTAAACAATTAAATAAAGTTAGCAACGCTAATAACTCAATGAAGGAGTGCGAATGAATGACCGTAGATGTTCTTAAATGCGATTAAACAATTAAATACAATACAAATATAAAGTTAGCAACGCCAATAAATGTTATTGGTAAAATAAGTGTTCTGTCTTGTCACGCTCAATGAAGGAGTGCAATGAACGAGCATGAAAGTTCGCGAATGTTCAAGAACCTTCCTACGTCATTCGACGCGATCGCCCATTGCCAGGCAACAGATGATCGCGTCGTCTGTTGCCAGGCAGGTTTGGAATTTGTCAACAACTGATGACGTATGCCAGTACAATTTTCGCCCCCGGTACAATTTGGCCATTCCTATGTCCTACCTGTTCCACTGTTCCACGCACACACACACTCCCTCCTCTCCCCGCCACCCCTCTCTCCCTCCCTCTCCCCGCGATGGCGACGTAGAGATGAAAGAGCAGGCAGAAGGGTGACAGTCTCCCTCTATTGATGTGCGAGAGGAACCAGTAGAAGGCAAGTCCAATATCCTAAGACAGACCATCAGACACTTACTCACACACGGCGCAGGCTTAAATGTGCAGATGAAGAACTTTGACTCGCCCACACTTATTTCTACCTTGTTGAGCGATATGGACCCCTGGAGCACAGCTAGAGAGAGACATAAGGACAAGTGTTATTGGGGCATTATTGAACAGTGTGGTGATTGATAGTTGCAGTAGTCATTCAACATCAAAAAAATAGCACAAAACACACAAGCATCCAGATTAACAGGGACTTTTTGTTCCGGCAGAGTCTCTGTAACAGGACAGACATCCCCATCTGTTTACGATGAATAGGCCAACTTATTAGACGATACAAACACAGACAAACACACACAGGGACACACAGACGCACACACACAAACAGGAACGCACATACACACATGGACACACACACAGAGACACACACACAGGCACACACACACACACGGGGATACACACACAGCCTTTTCCTTTGCCTTAGTGACATCAAGTGGGTGTGTCTCCCTAGATGTATGACGGAAAGATCAGTAACATTTGCTACAGTCCACTGGGTAGGCTGGTCCTATTACCTGTATTTATGGCTATGCCTTTTTTTTCCTTTTAAAGGCCCACTATGCAACTTTGGTTTTTTCTTCGCTGTTTCTGGGTTTTCGCTGTTTTTGTGCGCGCATTATTCAGTACACAGCTCCCCCTGCAGCTTCGGAATACAACACTGTCGTAAAAACTAATTGACAACGCACCGCCCCCACCCACTTCTCCCGTGTGCGCTTGTTTTCAAAGGAGCCGGCAAAGCGTCTGAAGGATGTCTGAGGTACGTGTGTATTCTATCTATTCATGAAGAGTAGACAATGTCTTTGATATTAAAGTACTGTATTCTTGTGTTGTTACACTAAATAAAAACCCATCGTTTTTGTTTCGTTGATGGGGAGATGTTTTATCCTAGATTTAATTAGTCAGTGTCAGGTGTCAGGTGTCAGGCCTACTTAGTGTCGGTCAACATAATACATGACGATAGCATGAACAATTTGCACAGCAACCGTAGTCTACATTTATGTATCTTCTCAAGTAGGTGTAGTAATCTATGTTGTAATTTATTCTATCAAAAATGGTATGCTTATTATTTACATCAGATCATTGTATGCTTTTGCAGACCTCAACTTCTACCGCGTCGTCAGACTTCACTCCTGTGCCGATGGGCTCGAGGAGAAAGCAACGAACTCCACGGGGGGGTAGAAACAAACGAGGAGGGAAGGGGTCAAGGGACCTTGATGCTGAGACTCAAAATAGACTCGAAGATCTGCAGAGGCGCCGCACAGCAGAGACAAAGGTTTGTATACAACCGCAATGTTTACAATTACAATGTTCACAACCCAACAAGATATCAGCCATTTGATTTTAGGCCTCCCCCAGTGCTGTAATATAAATGGTTCTACTTTTTTTCTTGAAGGAAAAACTAGACTGTCTGGAGCCTGGCCAGAAGGACACGATTTTGGAAAAAATCCTAAACAGGTCTCCAGGCATGATGTTTGACGTCATGTCACTGTTGGAGGAACCCCTGCACCCTGAACCCGACGGAGCTCTCCCCCACTGGTGTACCTGTGGACACTGCAGGGAGATGGACACTGACCTAGAGAAAGTATGCTGTCGCCAATTGCCACTCAATTGCATCGGCAACATGGCATACATGGCATTTTATGTATTGGATGAGGGGGTGTTGCGGCTGGCGAGGGCTGCTTGGAACGACGTTTTTGCTCTCGAGGACAGCCAAGAGCCAGGAGTGGAGCAGAGACAATTTCGCCATGCTGCATACAGACAGTTTGTCCTGTGGCAGCATGGCCGCCTTGGAGTGGGCAGACGGGTCGTCATACCCAGCTGCTGTGTGTGGAAAGTGAGGGACACTTTTCCTGACACCAGGGGCCAGTACACGGGCTTCAGAGTTAGACGATTAGATGTTTAGCCATTGTAAATAAAAATCTTTGTATATCGTTTTAAAATGTTTCCGCCTTTTTTTATACGACTGCAGTTTATACACCTCAATGTTACTTTATAAAGTAAATCAATTTACATCTGTAGCTGAAAATAACAAACCTAATACAATTGTCTACCACCTGGAGATTACCTTTGGATGTGCGCAACACCTATTTTTTTATCTAAATTTCAAAGAATTTGTTATATGTATCTTTAGTTTGTTATATTTGTTCAATGAAAGACACAAAAAAGAGCACGGAATAAGTGGCGTGGCTATTGGGTGGCATCCTCTGGTGGGTTTTCTGGAAAGATGTTTCCTCGTGCTAGTTGCACCCTCACTAGCTCGGATGTGGGCGGTGGCTGAACAGGGGCAAGCAGGCCGAGCCGCCTTGGGTCACCAGCCCTCATCGTCACGGTTCGGGGCAGGCCAGTTCCACTTGCTATCCTACGGGACAGGATGGCTGTCTGTATCTCCCATATATAGCTGTACTCTTTTATTTCCTTAATCGTGCTGACTGTCCAGTTCTTTGACTTCTTGTTGTACGACCGTTTGTACCTGGTGTCAAAGGATGAGATAGATTCATTATTTAGCCCAACGCTTATGAACCATAATAAAGTTCTCTTGACATTAGTTAGTAAAATTCTAACAACTTACATCTTGTGCCCTTCCCTGTTGCGTGCTGCCTGACGTTGGTTGTGCTTGTTATAATCAATAGCCGCTAGAAGGGTTCGTGTCTTGTACACAAAGGGTGTGTATCCCATGCGCTTTGCTGCGTACATCAGGACGTGGTTCTGGAAACTCTCCAGGTCTGATGTGGTCCTATGGGGTTTGGTGGGAAATAGATAAGAATAACACCGTTAGCAGAAAAAACAGCTATGCTTTCCAATACATACACCGACAGTCGCATAGTAAAGTAAAGTAAAATAGTGGGGGGTGGGGTTTGCAGTTGGCCAGGTCTTGAAATTATGTTTTATGCCCAAAACAGGCATCTCGGAATATGCATGTTCATTATTGAAAAAAATGTCAATAGCTGGAACAACCTCAGTCAGTACATTCAGGTTCTCACCTAATTCTTGGAGTACATGATGAACCAAGACCTGACCAACTGCATCAAACTCCTAATTCTTTGCTTAGTGAAATCAGGTGGTGACATTAAAATCATGTGGTGCATCTAAAAGTAATACCAACGAAAATGCTCACCTGAAGTTAAGAAACTTCTTCACCAGGTTCAAAAACCTATTTTCCAGCACGATTGCAGTCAGTGCCTTGTGACATGCAGAACCTGTAATCACAACACACAACACAAAGTAAGTAAAATGGCTGCATCCATACAGGAGCAGAATCTGTTATCACAACACATCACACATGGAGAATGAAATGGCTGCATCCATACAGGGGAATCAATTCTGCTCTTGTATTATTGTTCTTTAATTACCTTGTACGATCCAGGGCTTATCTCTACTGTCTCCGTCCAGGGGCTCATGTTCACAACAGCCGGTGGCCCAAACATGTTCATTACGAACGTGGTGTAGCACACCAACCCACGTCAGCTACACAAAAATAAAAGAACATGAACCAGAGGTTCAAATTATATTGGACAGCATGACAAGTTATTTGAAATAAATACTAAGCAAGTTTATTCCATTTTCACATCTATGGAAACTGCCTTCACTTAGCCGGCGTTGTTCCAAAGGACTGCAGATGTGAAAGACATATCCTGACATTTACATATAGAAAATATTCTGAAAATATACTGGCCTTAGGTCGTGTTTCAGCCCGCTTCTATGCAAATATCTCTGATGTGCATTGCCACAGTAGAATAGCCAGAACTCACACCTCTTGCCATAGCCAACCCACTGAAACCCCTACCCCCCCAAAAAATGCAGACTGTTCAACTGAGGTGGGTAAGGACACCGATGTCTGAATACAAAGCAGTATAAGTGAATCACCCTCAGATCGATTAACGAGATATAAATATTCTGCAAAGTTGCTGTAAATAGCAGAATGTTAAATGTGAAAAGGGCTTTAGTCAACAAACCTTGAACTGCTCCTCACTTTCTGCCTTCTTGCTGCAAAACCAAAAATGGTTGACTATGTCCCTTGTCCACACCAGAAGGCCACTGTTCTCCTTTTTGGACCCAGCCTGAAGGACATAACATAATTGAAACACAAGAAATGTTTATTTACTTTTCAACCATGTCTTGTCACATCAGTTATGCCAGGATATTAGAACAAACCAACATGCTTCATGTAAATAAACCCTCAATAATTCCAAGACACTTGTACTATGGCCATGAAGTTTCCCCATCCAAAGAGCACCTCCAACTTGACCGAACTTTTGAATGGCTTTAGATGACTGATGGCTGAGAGTACAGTATGGAACAATGTTGTAAAAGCTTACCCGGAAAAGTCTCTTGCTCAGACTTTTTGCAGCATGCCAGATATCAAGTGAATGCTGGATACCCCAATCTTTGTACTTGCCACGCTCGGGATCTGTAAAAATACAAATAAAAGATTAACACCAATGCTACAATTGACCTGGTGAACCAACTGGGGGTATCCATCTCGAATTGTGTTCAAGCTGGTGTCTTTTACGAAAAGACAACCGGTTCAGACAAGACGGTCTCTCAGCACTGACATAGAAATGATATGTTTACACTGACCGGTCCTATTGATAAATCTCAGATATCCGTTTCCGTCCTAAATCAGGCAGTTGCTAATGACAGGCAGAATGCTACACATTTTCTAAGGACTTTTGAAGGCAAGACATCACATGGACATTAGCAAAATCCGGATGAGGAAGTCCTTACTTAGCAAGGCAGAGATCTGGGGGTGGGCATCAGTGACCACTTCTTTAATGGGAAGTTCCTGGAGCAGCACATCCATGGTCCTTGTAAAGCACTCCCTCTCCATGATCACAGAATTTCGGCTAGTCTCACGTTTGTCAACCGAAACTATGTAAACTATATCTCTGGAGTCTTGCTCTAGAGTGGTGTAGGTGCAAAACTGGGCACAATGACCTGCAAAGTACGTACAGCTTGTCACCCTTCAAACAGTGGAAATACTCATAACCAAAAGCAACACAATTTACATTACCGAACTTACCAGGAGAATCCATGCTGCCATCACCTAGTGAATAGAGCAAACAGAAATAAAGAATATTAGAGCAGACATTCCCACTTGAATTTGACAGTTAGTTTTTCACGAATATATAAATGCAATCAAAAGAAAACTGACCCAAGACAACAACATGGTCCTTTTCATGCAAGCGCTCTATGACTTCCGCCCTGGTTTTCTCCCAGTATTCCTGCACAGGCTCTAT
Organism: Gadus chalcogrammus; assembly: GCF_026213295.1. Taxonomy (NCBI): domain Eukaryota; kingdom Metazoa; phylum Chordata; class Actinopteri; order Gadiformes; family Gadidae; genus Gadus; species Gadus chalcogrammus. The sequence goes on along the minus strand of NC_079429.1, from coordinate 22,421,134 downwards.
GCAGTAGGCATCCTGCAGCCTGAAGTGTGTGCCCTCTGCAACCATACCCATGTTCATGAATTTGAACAGGAGGGCCACTTTTCTGTAGTTGTTGCCGGACAGCAGAATGTTCATGGACAGCATAAAATCACCACCCTGCATGCCGAACTTTAGTATCGGCTGTGAATTCCACTGCCACACTGTGTGTCCAAAGGGACACAGCTAAAGAAAAGAAATTAGTTATTCACACAAGATATTCATGCAATCACAAACAAATGTTCACAGCTTTGACACATCTATGCACATCTATGCACATCGTCACAGTTGCATTTAAAATCAACAGCTAGACAATCTGTAAGCAAATGGGCACACCTGTTTATAAAAAGGTTAGGCTATTTAAATACAAATTGTACCTCCTCTACAGGCAAGAGCCCCCAACTCCAATGTGCAGTTGTGAAATTGTTTTGGGGGATGAGTTATCAACATAGAAAATCACATTGACAAACAAAACAATAATAATAATAATGACATTTATATAGCGCTTAATATGGTACTCTGAGACAATCTTACCCATTCCAAAATGACACCAGTCCCTCTTGGTTTGAGATTGATCCGAAATGGCCGAGCACCAGGGCATGCTCCAGACTGTTTGTCCTTGTGGCTGCACTTTTTCATGGGCAAACTCAAGCGGTTGGCAAGTGTAAGGAGGTTGTCATTGAAGGCGATATTGGCTCTTTTACCAACCAGGTCCTCCTCAGACACAACTCTACGCTGCCCAGGAAGATTATCTGGTTCCTCATCAACAGGTTCTGGCATTTCAAAGTCCAGCACTGCTTCATCCAAACAAAGTTCAGGTAGCTGTAGTGTGTTGGCACAGATGTTCCTGTATAAATAGGAACATTTTAATCAAGTACTTCATAATAAATGACAACATTGTTTCTTGCTAAAACAAAAAACTGTTGTTTTAGCATCAGGGTACTTGCATAATTGAATTCGAGGCAGTCCTAGTGGTAAAAGGGAACATACACCTTAGATAAAGAGAAGGGACATACCTTAGATAAAGAGAAGGGACAAATCCATCATCATCCATCATCCAGGTCCAAATTAACAGGGTCTTGCATGAAATCATCTATCTCAATGCTGGGTGTGAGAAAAACACACATGTCATATACAAGGAAAGGTTTAGTGTGAGTAAATTAAATAGTGATGTACTGCAGAGAGATACTTGCATGGAGTCCTGCAAGGTATTGGCCTGCCCCTCATCTGGAGAGTCGCACTCCTCCTCACCACAGCCCAGGGACTTCATGCTACAATGAATCATGTGTGGAAATTTAATTGTTAATACATGAACATTTACTAGCCACTTGGATTTAATCTACCAGCCACCCAATAGTAAACCATTTATAATCCATTGATTGAAATCTACCAGTTCGAATTTACATCCTTACAAAAGAATGAATATCTAAATGGGGATAAAAATACACCATTAGATATAAAGACAGGCAGGCTACCCTGGCATGCACATACCTCTTATTCAAAACCTTTAATTGTTGCCTCTTCCTCCAGTGGCTGCACACCAAGATCTTGCTTGGTCAACTGTGTTTCGCTGTGTGTAAAACACGGTCGTCCATGATTGTGAATTTATTCATTACAATTCATTCGAATGAAGGCCGGGTGTACAAAAACGTATAGATATAACAGGAACTTACAGGTCAGAGTCCTCCGTGATGCTTGACACCGGTGGTTGTTGTGGTCTTGGGCGCTTCTTGCTCGGCGTAGATCCTGTTTGCCATCGCTTAAAACTGAGACAAAAGAAAATACGTTTTTTTTACAAACAGAAGACATAACATGGGTAAAGATAGAAGGCTGGAAGTTTCCGGTTACAGTTCTGTTCCCGACGAATATGTGCTAACTAGAAGAGGTCAGGGCACTGCATTAGTGCTATTATGTGCACCCGGACATATCGCATGATACAGGCGACATTCGAAGGCCGATCGCGATATCTGAAAACACAACGATAACCTGGATTCAGAACGCAAAAAAAACATGTTGTTTGGTAGCAAGTGACTGCTACGCTAAACCCCCACTAGCTAGCGAGCTAGCCATCAAGAAACCAAGCTAAAACACATACAGGGCTCACAATAAAACAGTCGCGCAAACAGATTGTTCAACAGACTATCAAACCACATTACAAAGACGAAGTTCCCCCAAGGGTATGCTACTTACAATTTCAACAGCAACAACGCCAAGTCGGCGTCCGTTTTGCAGTCTTCGGATTCCCTTACTTGACGCCATTCCGCAAAAGCTTGCCCTATGTTCACACGTGTACTATCTCTACTCCGGTCCCACTTCTTCTTATTCTCCTTCTGTTCCGCCGACAGTCGCCTCTTGGGTCTCGTATGGGTCGATGGATCCATAATGAATGCAACAACTACCTCGCAACTGGCTGTTTATATACAGCCGGTGTCTGTGCCGTAAAGCATTTTCGAAACTACAATCTGACTACATTTTCGAGGATACTTCCGCTGCGTCACATCCGGAATGTCCCGGTCCGAGCAGATCAAGTTGCATATGCGCTTTTTCACTGGAGAGGCCACATTGGAAAATGACACACCCACCAATCGACCCAGAAATGGATGCAGAACCATCAGCATAACTCTCAACCTGCATACTTAATGTAATTTTTGCTAAAAAAGTTGCATAGTGGGCCTTTAATATGACCAAACACAATGGCCAGAGGAACAGCATCCTTTCTTAATTGGCAAAAAAAATTATCTTAAGAGTTTTACATGTTCTAGAAATTTTCATTAATTGACAGTCCTACTGTTTATTTTCTTGTCTTCTGATACTTTATTACAGTCTGGAAGGGGAGATTTGGTCAGGGCTTGGTCAGCCTACAAATCGCAGGAGTGGATACTGCTTACTTAATAATGTTGCAGAACATACACGGTACAAGTTTGTGTTGATTGCATGGAAAAGGGAATAATCGATTACAAATTTTGTGGTAAGAACGTGGTAATACCATGGAAACAAACAAGGCTTCCTTTTACCGTACAGTTCCAGCTTACTTACTGGGTCAAATTGTCATGTTTTACTTAGTAACGTTGCCGAACGTACATGGTACAAGTTCCAATTTATTACATGGACAATGGAATTTATCTATTACAAATTAAATGGTAAGAACCTGGTAATACCATGGAAACAAACAAGGCTTCCTTTTACAGTACAGTTTCAGCTTACCTACTGCGTAAATAGTAACGTTGCCGAACGTACATGGTACAAGTTCCAGTTTACTACATGGACAATGGAATGTATCAATCACAAATTAAATGGTAAGAACCTGGTAATACCATGGAAACAAACAGGGCTTCCTTTTACAGTACAGTTTCAGCTTACCTACTACGTAAATTGTCATGTTTTACTTAGTAACGTTGCAGAACGTACATGGTACAAGTTCCAGTTTACTGCATGGACAATGGAATGTATCTATTACAAATTATATGGTTATAACGTGGTAACACCATGGAAACAAACGGCTTCGTACCCAGTATTTAAGAAGATGTACCATGACACTAGAGGAAAACGGTTCCTGCAGAGGTTGTTACCAGGTAAGTAATTTCATAGTTTCTAAGGTAAATCGAATAAACCCTTTCTAAATGGGTATGAATAATTACTATGTAAGAAAAAGTAGTTAATTGGAAAGTAATTTCTATATCGTACATCATTAAACTTGGGCTGCTACCAACATAAACCTTGGATAACTACAATTGTAACTTGAATTAATAGGTGAGAAGAATTGGTAAGAATTGGTTGCCTTATATCCTAGGAAGTACCCAATAATATCTGAGTTATAACCAACCTAAAACAGTTACAACTATATGGTAGATTGCTTACCAGTGATAACTACCCAGTAATACACTATGATTTCACATATATATTTACCGGGTAATTCCTCTGTATTTACCTTCTTATTACCAGTGGTAATTAACCAGTCATACACTACGATTTACCATTTATTTACCGGGTAAATACCTAGTAATTAGGGGACTGTAAAAGGAAGGGTTACCCAGAATTCAATCACACACACAACACTTGTGTTAACTCTAGAAGTAAGCTTATTTCCGCTGGAAAACCAACTGCATTTTCATGATTGGTCAACGAGCAACAGGTGTGCAGCCTCCCCCAGCCCCAGGGTCCAATCAGAAAGACTCAGACCAAGTGAGGCAATGAATGGGCATTTGATGTTTGGCTTAAACCGGACGTGTGATTTATACCCCGGTGTCACTTGATGGAATAGGACACAAATAAGACAACTTTTCTGTCTGCTAGGCTGTCTATATTAATCGTTAGATTGGTCGATAAATCAAAAAAAGAATCGCTAGATTAATCGTTTGAAAAAAAATCGTTTGGGACAGCTCTAACACACACACACACACACACACACACACACACACACACACACACTCCAACAGTGTGCCTTTGAACGCAACGGGTAGTGCACAAAACATCTTCTTCAGTGGTGTTTATCATCAATGTTATCACCGCTATTGTTTCACATGCTAAAACTAAACAGCAAATTAGGTTCAGCAGCACAGCTACACTGGGTGACACCCCCTACGCACCGACTATCCAGAAGAGGAACGCCCCAACCCTGGACAACCCAAAAGCCGACAACTGCGAACCCGACTCCACTCCTTTTTTATTGAAGTTGATGGAAACATGAAGGACGGGATACTACTGCAAATATCAGACAAACTGCTGGAGTTCCGTATAGCCATCCCAGAAATGGTTCAGGAGCAGCTGAAGATGACCCGACATTCAGCCCGACTCTACCCATGTTCCAGCTTCCACCTACTCAGCAGATGTCATACTCCCAGGCTGCAGCTCTCCACCACCCACCCGTCCCCAATTTCCTGAGTCAGTTTCCAGGTTGCTCTTACTAAACGGTAGGAGCGTGTCTCCGGCGGCAGGTAACAGTAGCCGATGGAAGTTACTAGGGCTGTAACGATACACAAACTCACGATTCGGTTCGTATCACGATTTTTGACCCATGGTTCGATACATCCCACGATTTTCTTAAATTTTATTCATTTTATTTAAACAACACTTATATACCAATTAACTTAATATAACATTTAATAACAAATAATTTGGAACACTGAACAGATTTGAACAGAAAGAATACTATTAAAGTATAGCTAGATTAATAAAGAAATAACCAAAGATTGCAGTTGGAGGATGCTTTTTGCTGGTAGGCAAAAACCCTCAACTGTTTGGTTGGTTTAGTCAAATATCCTTATTAACGCTTCTTATTAGGCTATGTAGCTTAAATAATGACATAATCAGGCCGCATAGAATGCAACATGTTTAATAGCCTAACTTTCAATAGATGGGGTAAAACATGATAGTCTTAACATGAACGTCGCAATAACGAGGCATAGTGTTACGAGTAGCATATGTGTGTGCGCGAGATTGGCAGTGTGCATATGCGTGTGTGAGTGACGTCAGCGAGTGAGTGGACGAGTGAGGAGATTGAGCGGTAGCGCGTGTGTATAGTGAAGAAGTGAACGAGTCCGGTAGAATAAAGTACCCATCCTGTCAATAATCGGTGGCCGCTTCATTCCGACCTATAAGCAGACAAACTGCCGGTCAAATCACACAAAAAAATAGACAGGATCACAGAGGCAATTTTTTTCGCGCTTGGCCCACTCTGGATAAATTTCGTTCATATCGCATATGAGGACTTCGACGGCTGTGGAGAAATGCAATCCTCCGTAGCCACGGAGAGCTGTCATCACAGAGAGGGCATCTCGTCGCATACTTACGGCATCGATAGGAGGGGGCGCTGTCAGCAGACTATTATTTAGACAATTATTAGCACATTTCAATCGGACAATTTGACCGGAGAGTTAGAAAGGGCATATCGCGCTTCTGCCTTCTCACACCATGAGACAGGTTCGTGGCTTTGAGTGTCGCGATTTCGGTTTCGATACGCGTATCGTTACAGCCCTAGAAGTTACCATTCCTACAAGAGACAGTTATCGAGGACACCTTTTCGCCACCGGTCCTTGCCATGGGTATCACCGAGACATGGTTCACTGATTCTATCAGCGATGCCCAGACGGAACTCGCCAACTATCAGTGCTTCAGATCGGACAGATCTGGTAGAAGAGGAGGCGGATGCGCACTCTACCTCCATGAGAAGCTAATCCCGTCAAGCCAAGAGATTATCAGTGACCCGCACAACAATCTGGTCGCAGTGTATGTCGACTCTCTGCATGTCATACTTGCAGTGATATACCGCCCTCCAGACTCCCCAGATAGGAGTGTCAACTCAATGATAGACAAACTTCAGGACATTGTAGACGTCCACGGCCATGATGACAGATACCCTGAGTTGTACATCACAGGCGGCTTCAACCTGCCTCTCTTCAACTGGGAGGAGTGTATCTTGCCTTCTAGCCCGCCCAACGCAGCCTATCAGAGGATGATGGATCTGATAGAAACCAATTTCCTAACCCAGATGGTCACTCAACCTACACGAGGAAATAACATATTAGATCTTGTACTGACAAACAGATCTCAGTACATCTTGGAAACTACCACGCAACCCACCATCTTATCTGACCATAGGATGATTACCTGTACCCTTGGCTTCAGCCCGACATCACCTCCATGGAAGGAAGGACCAATCGATCCCTGGTCGTTTAGGTCGATCAACTACCACAACGGTGATATGGATGCTCTTAATGTTGATCTGATGGAAATCGACTGGTACGATCTGAAGGCACTCTGCGACGGGGAAGGAGACCCCGACTGCTCAATGTTCAAGGAGTTAATGATCCTGACAGTACTCCAGCTGTCGATAAAACACTGTCCACCAAAGACCAGACCCCCTGGAGCAAGGAAGAGCAAAGTTGAGCAGGAAATGATCTCTCTGAAAATGAGGAGAAGAAAGTTGAACAAAAAGATCCGCTCATTGGCGGCAAGTAACCCGGCATCAAGTAACATCAGCAAACCAGAGGGAGATTAGGGCGGTCGACAACATCAAGACTAACCCCAAATTCTTCTATAGCTATGCCAAGCGGCTAGCTAAATGCAAATCTACGATACACCGTTAAAAGACGCAGACGGAGTGCTAGTGAACGACCCCAAAGAAAAGGCTGAGATCCTCCAATCTCAGTATGTCAGTGTCTTCAGTGACCCGGATAAGGCTGACGTGGAGGCAAGCTTGGGCTCAATAAATACTGTCGAAGACTCCGAACTGAATGAAATTGTCTTCGATGTTAACGACATTATATCCGCTATCAGCGAGCTGGACCCCTACGCTGCAACACCCGATGGAGACATCCCGGCAAAAATTCTCTGTTGTTGCAAGAACACCTTAGAACTCAGTTCAGTTCAGTTCAGTTTAACTTTATTGTCCCAAAAAGGGAAACTCAGTCAGGTACACATAAAAACACAATATACACAAGGACACACAACAAGGAGATAGACACGGGCTAATATAAGTTAAAGAACTGTCATACTTATCTAGTCATCTGATTCAAATACATTAACAGGTATGTGCAAAGAATTGTGCAAATTGAGAAAACTAATTGCGCTAGGAATAAAAGAGTTCTTTGTCCTATTGGACTTAGAAAGAGGGACTCTTTTTTTTGTTTGCAGATTTTTACAGTCCAATATAGACAATGCTTTCTTAGTAACCTGCTTCTCATAAATGTTCAGCAAGGATACTTGTGGACAGCCAATCAACTTCCCAGCCACCTTCACAATATGGCTGAGGTTGTTTTTGTCCCTAAGGCTGATGCCCCAATACCAGGCAATAAAAGAAAAAGTGAGAACAGATTCTATAAAAGATTTATAAAATAAAGACAACATAACCTTATCAACATTGAAGGAGTTAAGCTTCCGAAGGAAGTACAATCGTTGTTGCCCCTTCTTGCAAATAGTATCAGTATTAACGTCAAATTTGAGTTTATTGTCTATCATTGTTCCCAGTTATTTATACTATACTGGTCAACCATCTCTATGCAGTTTCCATTTATGTATGTAGGTGATGGAGAACAAGATTGGTTTCTTCTAAAATCAATGGCCATATTTTTTGTCTTTGAGATGTTAAGCTGAAAAAAAGACTTGTCACACCAACTGACAAACTCATCAACCACTGGCCCATGCTGAGATTCATATTTATGCAGTAAACTAACAATAACTGTGTCATCAGCAAATTTCAGGATGTGTCTATTTATATGCTGACTTCTACAGTCATTAGTGCAGAGGATATACAGTAGAGGGGAAAGTACACAACCCTGGGGAGAGCCAGTGGAAGAGACACGCCTTTCCGAGAGAAAACCATTTACCTTTACTCGTTGTGTTCTGTTAGTTAAGAAATCCATAATCCAGCTCACAAGATTACTTTCAAGATTAAATTCTGATAGTAGTTTACTCAGAAACGTATCATCAACGACCACACTAGTACTCTCTTTAAACAGGCACTAGTATCTTCATCCTCTCAGTCACCTTTCTGCTCTCCTGAACAATCAACTGGGTCTGCTGATGCTCTGTTTGATTCTTTCAACTCAAGGATGACAAACCTTATGGACAACATTGCTCCTATAAAACCTAAAACACTTAGAAATAAAAACAGAACACCTTGGTTATCTAGTCCCTCCGTCAAATCCCTTAAAAGGGATTGTAGAAAGTCTGAAAGGAAATGGCGGAAATCAAAACTCCAGATAGACTGTGACATTTTTAGAGGAAAGCTCTGTGTATATAATGATGCAATCTGCAGGGCAAGACAGTCCTACTTCTCCAATATAATCAACCAGAATCTTAACAACTCTCGGGTGCTATTCTCCACTGTTGAAAAGCTGACATCTCCTCCATGTCAACTCCCCCTCGATCTGCATTCAGCAAAAGCATGTAATGACTTCGCCTCTTTCTTTACTGAAAAAATTTCTAGAATTAGGGCCAACATTTCTTCTCAAACATGTAGCAGTCATAACCTGGAACTCCCTCAAATATTCCAACCCACCTCAATGTCTGACTTCTCCTCTATTGATTCTGAAACTCTTCTTAAGACCATACATAACCTAAATTCCTCCACCTGTTTACTTGATACTCTCCCTACCAAATTCTTAAAAACTGTTTCTCATCTTTTATCATCTGATCTACAGCTGATCATAAACACTTCTCTGCAGTCAGGATCTTTTCTTAAGTTCTTAAAGATGGCCATTGTGAAACCCCTTCTTAAGAAGAGAAATCTAGACATCTCAGTTCTTAATAACTACAGACCCATTTCCAACCTTCCTTTTATTGGAAAAATAATTGAAAAAATAGTTTTTATTCAACTGAGTGAGTTCCTGTCAAATAACCACTGCCTTGATCCTTTTCAATCTGGCTTTAGGTCATATCATAGCACAGAGACGGCTCTTATTATAGTTTTAAATGATATTCGCCTTAACTCAGACTCACAGAGAGCATCAGTGCTAGTCTTACTCGACCTTAGCGCAGCGTTTGACACAGTGGACCATGCCATTATTCTCCATAGACTGGAACACTGGGTTGGGCTATCAGGCACAGTTTTAAACTGGCTTAAGTCATACCTTGAAGATAGAAGTTTCACTGTGACTATTGGTAACTGGTCCTCATCTTCCACTCCACTAACATGTGGTGTCCCCCAAGGGTCCATCCTGGGTCCTCTACTCTTTAATCTGTACATGCTGCCACTTGGACAGATTATTCGAAAGTACCAGATTTCATACCATAGTTATGCAGATGATACACAAATTTATCTATCTCTGTCACGCAATGACCCAACCCCACTTCAAGTCCTATATCAGTGTCTTGCAGATGTCGACATATGGATGTGTCAGAATTTTCTCCAGCTTAACAACAAGAAAACTGAAGTGATTTTATTTGGCAACAAAAAGGACAGGCTTGAACTAACGTCACTACTTTCAAACAAAGGACTACAGGTTAAGACCACTGTAAAAAACCTTGGAGTCCAAATTGACAGTGACCTCACTTTTAACAGCCATATCAAGTCAGTTTCTAAATCAGCTTTCTATCATTTAAAAAACATTTAAAAATTAAGAAATCTCATGACAAAATCAGATCTGGAGAAGCTCATTCATGCCTTTATTTCTAGCAAGCTTGACTACTGTAACGGTCTCCTCACAGGCCTACCCAAAAAAAATATCAGGCAGCTCCAGCTGATCCAGAATGCAGCTGCTAGGGTCCTTATGAAAGCTAAGAGGTCAGACCACATTACACCCCTACTAAAAACTTTACACTGGCTCCCTGTCAGTCAAAGAATAGATTTTAAAGTATTGTTGCTTGTTTTTAAATCACTAACTGGAATGGGGCCCACTTATCTCGTAGACCTCCTCCAATACCACACCCCCACTAGACCTCTTAGATCTCAAGACCAACTGTTTTTAACAAAACCAACTGTGAGAACCAAAAGCGGTGAAGCTGCCTTTAGTTTTTATGCTACTCAGCTGTGGAACCAGCTGCCAATTTCAATCAGAACTGCACCCTCTATTGACAGTTTTAAAACCAGTATCAAGACCCATCTATTTTCTGTTGCCTTTTCTTAGACTTATTTTCTGTTTTATATGCTCTCCCTTATGCATAACCCTTTATTCACTTTATTTATGTTTTTTATCTGATTTTATACATTTTAATTTTTATATTTTGTCTTGTCTTCCTTTTATTATGGAAAACACTTCATTGTATTTTTGTAAAGCACTTTGGGTTGCCATTGGCATGAAATGTGCTATATAAATAAAAGTGCCTTGCCTTGCCTTGCCTTACTCACTAAAACATGTGGCTGGATAGTTTAAAAGCAGAAGAAAAATCTAAAAACAATAGCCTGGCGTGTGTGCCCGGACCATCTAGATGGCTGTACAGGAGATTTAGCAGTGTAATCAGGGCATCCTCCACCCCTCTTCTAGCCCTGTATGCAAATTGCCTTGGGTCCAGGGCCTCACCCACCCTTAACAACAAAAGACACTTCACAATCTTTTCGAATGACTTCATGACAAGTGAGGTCAATGCCACTGGCCTGAAGTCATTTAAACTCTTTGTAGTGTTGCTCTTTGCCACTGGAACAATAATGGACTCCTTCCATGCCTTTGGGACCATTCTCTGTTCAAAGGACTTCTAAAAAATATCAGTGAACACCCCGCAGAGCTGTTCTGAACAGCACTTTAACAATCTACCAGTAATGCCATCTTGACCCGGACTTTTATTGACCTTATTTCTCTTAAATACTGACCTAACATCTTCTTGTGTAATTGAGAATGGTGTGGACTTTACCAGAGCTTGCTCCTCAGTTAATTTCTTATGTTCATCTGAAAATTCATGAATATCAAAACGTGAAAAAAAAGTGTTCAATGCTTCAGATAAATCGCTATCACTCTTATACATTGGGATATGGACTGGCTTGTTTTGTGTTTTATGCAAACCTGTCATTCTTTTAACACCATCCCATGCTGCCTTCAAATTGTTACTTCCCAGTCTCTCCTCTATCTTATTTTTATATTGTAATTAAGCCCTCTTGATTTCTGCTCTGACCTCCTTAGTTGCCTCTCTATTTTCTTCCTCATCCCCATTGTGAAAAGCACTATGTTTTTTCATAAGCACTTGTTTCAGGGAACTAGTGACCCATGGCTTATTATTTGCATACACTTTTACATGTTTTGTAGGAATAACAGACTCATCATTCCAGTCCTTAATCTCTCTAGTTTTTACTTTCCCCCTCTTAAGCCCAGGTCTGTACACAGGGGTGAGATGGATAGCACGGTGATCTGAGGAACCATGGGGGGGCAGAGGGGAGGCCTTGTCAGCCTCCTTAATTGAGCCATAGCACATGTCCAAAGTCTTATTTTTCCTAGTGCCCCTAGTGGGCATGTGACGTATTGATAGAGGTTGAGACTTTTACTCAGTTTGCAGTTGTTAAAATCTCCCATAAGGAGACACGGGGCATCCGGGGAAAGTGTTTGAAGTCTTTGAGTCACCTTGTGAATAGTATCGGCAGCAGTTTGTGTGTTAGCCTTGGGGTGAATGTACACTACAGTCACAAATATTTGGGGAGATAGAACGGGCGGACAGAGATGGATAGCAATTCGATGTCAGATGTGCATATTGATTCCCTGACGGTGATGTTGCTGCACCACCGCTGGTTAATATATACGCACACACCACCACCCTGAGATTTCCCCGTAGATTCGGCGTCCCTGTCCAACCTGACAGGCGCCCCAAAGCCGCTGATCGATCAATCCGCATCGGAGTCTCTGGACGACAGCCACGTCTCACTGAAGGCCATAATACAGGCGTTCCTGTATTCATGTAAATAGTTCCAATTTACTTGTAGTTCATTGGTCTTGTTTCTGAGCGACTGGACGTTTGCGAGTATTATGGATGGGAGCGGAATACGGCGCAATCTTTGGCGTTTTAACCTGAGTCGGACGCCACCTCTCCTTCCCCGTTTCCTCTCCTTGCAAACGTTTTTTCGATCGTTTCCAGGTGACCTGTGCCTGGAGATCTCGGCTAGAATGTTTTCAGTTACAAGCGGGTCCAAGTATAAATCCCCCGTGCTCAAATTGTCCCATCGCATTAAACATTCCCGGAGTATGTCCTTACCGGCTCGTATTGCTGGTTAGGTACGCCTTGGAAATAATAAATCCATAAGGTCCATAAGATGACAGCGTAAAGTATCTCCATGGCGACTGCTTGAATGAACAATCGTATTTAGTCCATTTCCATCAACGATTGAATAAAAACAGGGAACTTTCAGTACATCTAACAAACAAAACAAAACAAAAACAAAACACGGACAAACGAACACCTGCTGCAGGTCGCTACAGGATGAGTAGCGCCCACGTGAATCCTGCCACTGTGGATCCTGTGGAACTCTTCCCTCGAGAGTGGCAGGATACCACCCAACCTCAAAACACAGTACATCACTCCACTGTATAAGAAGGGCAAAAAGACGGAGGCAGTGAACTACCGTCCTGTTTCCATAACATCGCACATAATCAAGATCTTCGAACGTGTGATGAGGAACCACCTTGTCAACCACCTGGAGAGCAACGCATTGTTACCAGACAGTCAACACGGCTTCAGAAAGAGTAGAAGTTGTCTCACTCAATTGATTGAGCACGTAGACACTATCTTGAGGAGCTTAAATGAGGGCAACGAAGTTGACGTTATTTACTTGGACTACAGCAAAGCCTTTGACAAAGTAGACCATCAACTACTCCTGGCCAAGATGAAGCTATATGGGATAACTGGGAAGGTATACTCATGGATCGAGAGCTTTCTAACCGACAGGCAGCAAACCGTGGTTGTTGATGGCGAAAAGGCAACCTTCAGAGCCGTAACCAGCGGGGTCCCCCAGGGCACGGTACTTGGACACATATTCTTAATAATGTATGTTATTGAGTCGGTCCTAGCTGCGCGTAACTCAAAAGCCCTGACGTTCGCAGATGACACCAAACTCCTTAAAGTGATCAAGGAACTCCTCTGTAAAGCTCTACTACAGGCAGACCTGACCAGTGTCACCCAGTGGTCCATCGCAAACAACATGTTACTCCATCAAGACAAGTTTGTTGTGATGAATTACTGCCTCAACACCTCAAAGCTACTCCGTGAGCTACCCTTCACTGTGGAGACAAGACAATACAGTACCTCCGAAGGAAAGATCATCGAATCGTCTGCCTACACTCGGGATCTTGGATCTAGCTGACAACTGTACTTGGACGTTTCACGTCAACAAGATGGCAACAGAAGCCCGGCATATGGCGTCGTGGATCCTTGGTGCTTTCCGGGATAGATCTGTTCTCACCATGATGACACTATACAGAGCCTGGTAAGAAGTAAAACGGAATACTGCTGCCCGCTCTGGAACCCTTCAAATATAACGGATATCCAGACGGTGGAGAACATCCAGAAACAGTTTACAAAGAAGATAGCTGGACTCAGTGAACTGGACTACTGGCAGAGATTGGAGAAGCTGAAACTGCTATCACTCCAACGCAGGCGTGAGCGCTACACAATCATACACACCTGGAAGATTGTTAACGACCAAGCTCCAAACAACATCGACATGTCCTTTTACTCCACTGCCCGACTTGGAGTTAGAGCTACAGTGCCATCCTATAACCACAAGGCACAGAAGTCCATGTCAACGGCGTACGACTTCATTCATTCATTCGGTGTCAAAGCAACACGCCTCTGGAACATCCTTCCCAAAGATGTAAACAGTCAAACCACTCTGGATGCCTTCAAAATCGCCCTCGGAGGATTCCTGAAACAGTTCCCGGATAGGCCGCCAGCAACGGGGTACACTCCTCCAAACAGCAACTCACTTCTTGACTGGTGTGCTGCTGGAGGACATGGAGTATGTGCGTGACACAGATCCCAGCTGCAATCCCTGCCAAACTCATCAAAATGTATCAAAATCTATGTACATCCTAATTGTTTCACCTTTTAGGATTCATGACTTTTTCTCAAAAGTCAGAGAAATACATAGATTAACTTTCAACGTCGGCACTCCAGAACATTCAAATGTTTTCCGAACTCTCTATGTCGCAGTGCGGATCGGAAAGGCGGCACGATTCAATTTGCGAAGAATTTCTTGAACCCTTTACGATGAAAAATAAACAATGTACCCTTGAGTGAGTGAGTGACAACAACAGACTCCCTTAACCAACCCCACTGCCATCCCGAACACACACGCCTCCCCCGCCCCCTGAAATACACAACAACAGCAATCAAACAACGCCAGGAAAACAAATGAGCATGTTTCCCCCCCCCCCCTGCTAGCCTAGTGGCCCCCATGCATTTGTTTGTGTTTGTCTATTCGCTTTTCACCCCGTACAAAATTGCTGCGGTAGCCACGGTAGGCTCGATGCATGACGCTAGGTAGCTTAGCTAGGCTACGAAGAGAAAATGGAACCCATTTACATTTAGGGCATTTAGCAGACGCTTTTATCCAAAGCGACTTACAATAAGTACATTTGTCATAAGAAGTGCATCAATATATCACTGTCGGTACAGAAAGGATGTTCATAGAACCAAGTGCAAGTACAACAATCGCTAGGCTAACTAATTCCCTGTGTTACAGCCATGATAGCAGCTACCGCAGTTGCTACACAGTTAAGTGCTATGGTACAATACAATACAATACAATACAGTGTACAATGGAGGGTGGCTATGCAGTTTCGCGGTGGACTCTGAACAGGTGAGTCTTGAGTCATTTTCGGACGAAAGTGAGCGACTCTGCGGTCCTGAGAGTGGCAGGGAGCTCGTTCCACCACTAAGGTCCCAAAACCGAGAAGTTGTGACTTTGCTGAACGGCCTTTGCTAGCTCTTAGCGATGGCGGTACCAGGCGTCCAGCTGAGGTAGTTGATCGGAGGGATCGAGCTGGGGTGTGCGGCTTTAGCAATGCTTGGAGGTAGGCAGGGGCAGGGCAGTTAAATTTAATGCGAGCTACTACAGGGAGCCAGTGGAGGTCCCGGAAGAGGCGGGTCACATGGAAGAACTTCGGTAGGTTGAACACGAGGCGCGCTGCCGCATTCTGGATGCGCTGCAAAGGTTTAATCGCAGATGCAGGAAGTCCAGCCAGGAGTGAGTTGCAGTAGTCGAGGCGGGAGATGACCAATGATTTGACTAAAAGCTGAGCTGCTTCCCTTGTGAGGAAGGGCCGGATTCTGCGGATGTTGTAAAGTGCAAATCTGCAGGATCGGGCGACCGCAGTGATGTTTGCAGTGCAGGATAACTGATTGTCCAATACCACACCGAGGTTTCTGGCAGTTGGAGAGGGAGATACAGTGATGTTCTCAACGGTGACAGGTAAGTCCATGTGTGGGCAATCTTTCCCTGGAATTAGGAGGAGCTCGGTTTTGTTAAGGTTAAGTCTCAGGTGATGGGCAGTTGTCCAGGTGCTGACGTCCGCCAGACATTCCGATATGCGTGTTGCAATCAGGGTTTTATGAGATGAGGGGAAAGAGAGAAATAGAGTGTCGTCAGCATAGCAGTGATAGGAAAAGCCGTGTGATGCAATTACCAAGCCCAGAGATCTGGTACAGAGTGAGAACAGAAGAGGCCCCAGTACAGAGCCTTGAGGGACACCAGTTTCAAGTGTGCAAGGTTTGGACAAGGAGCCATTCCATGTCACTTAATAGGTGTGGTTCGTCAGGTAGGATGTGAACCAGCAAAGAGCAGATTCAGCAATGCCAAGTTCGGCAAGAGTGGCAAGAAGGATCTGGTGGTTCACCGTGTCAAATGCAGCGGAAAGGTCGAGGAGAATGAGAACCGATGAGAGGGACGAGGCTCTGGCAGCACGGAGGGACTCAGTCACAGTGAGGAGAGCCGTCTTGGTGGAGTGTGCCTTCTTGAAACCTGACTGGTGAGGGTCAAGGAGGTTGTTAGATGAGAGATAGGAGGACAGTTGGTTAGCAACGGCACGTTCCAGTGTTTTAGACAGGAATAAAAGAAGAGATACCGGTCTGTAGTTCTGGATGTCGGTGGTATTAAGAGTTGTTTTTTTGAGGAGAGGCTTTATTCTGGCAGTCTTGAAAGACGCTGGAACAATGCCTGAAGTGAGGGAGGCGGATCAAGTAAAAATGAAGTATAAAAACATACAAACTGGTAAGTTTTCCCACCATCGTATTGGTATAAATTTAAATAAGCCCTTTTTTTAAGGCAATCGTGAAAAGGCCGACAGTCGGCAGACTGGATCTGGCCCTCAAATTGTCTTGACCCCCCGTGGAGGAGCTGTTAATAGACATAAATTCAGGGCGCCCTGGAACGGAGGGGGTACATGGATGTACCTCCTCAGGGAGTCAGGGGCCATGTGAGGGTACTGGTTGAATGTAGGTTTTTGTTTTTTTCTTGTACTTTAGATTTTGTTTGCCTTCGAAGTAACACATGCAAACCTTGTGCGTGCCACAGCGCATATGTTCCAAATGTTTTTGTAAATGGGTAGAAAACCTAAAAGTGACAATTCATCAACTTCACGGATCAAGATTAGTGCTTGTAATGAAGCCGCCGGCTAGGATCGAACATTCTCCAGTGGATGCAAGTCCGTGAGGACTATTTTATACTTTCTGTTGTAAGCGCTCTCTGCATATTACTCTTTGTATGATAGGAGGCCGATGAAATCTTGGTCCGGAAATGGATGGGTCATCTAAAAGGACTGAGATGTGCTCAGCATCTCCAACATTATAGATAAAACTACCTTTTTGAATGAACTGAGGCAAGGTCCTCTATTGGTAGTGTTGGAAGGCTGGAGAAGGCTATTTAAATATATTAATGATTTGCGCGAGAATCTATATCTCTCCGGCAAATAGTCATCCGATATGCCAAGATGCACATATAATCTGCGCTCCGATATCAACAGGCATCTCATCAAAAGGGCATGCCATTGTGAACACATGAAATCTGTGATGAACGCGGGTTTAAATACCCAAAACCGGGTTATGTTCCAAACTTAACGTGCGCAAAACCTGCTCCGACCAGGTTTGATTCAGAGCATATGTTTCTATAGTAACTAACATACCGTGTTCATTTTGGAACAGGAAAACCTAGGGTTACCACAAACCCTGGGTTAACTTACCCGGTTATGTGATAAAACCGGCGTTGTGGAATACCAAAATGTACTGCGTCCGACCAAGCTTTTGAGCACTTGGAACAAACTTACCGACGAATAAGGTTAGGGTTAGGTTGGTTAGGTTTTAAAGGGGTCCTATTATGCTTTTCCGTTTTTTCCTTCTCCTATTGAATGAATGAATGAATTAATGATCTTTATTGTCAAAGTACAGGTACAGGTACAGGTAAATCGAAATTTGGGAGAGCTCCCCCCTGGGCCCTGTACCACGAAGCTCCCTTAGAGGGTTAGCGAGGTATGTTGAGCTCCAAGCCTGGGTTAGTTGTACCACGAAAGTCGATCTCTTTTAGCGTCGCTGTATCACCATGGTGACTTATGCTCGCAACCAAACCTGGTCGGGAGCAGTTTTTCGGCTTAGTCTAGCCGGAGATCGGCTACTTAAATCGGCGTGCGCAGCTTCCTAGCCCCTCCTCTGACAATGGCGTCACCATTTCTGGGTGTTCCCGTGGACCTCTGCGCACTTCTCGTACAGGCGTCTCTCCGGAGACAGAGGGTTTTACGGGACAGAACCGATCCCCTGGCAATGTCTGACGATATTCAGATTTCAGACTTTATTGTCATTGTGCAAACAACGAAATTGGGGTTATTCATGAGAGATACAGATTCTCATAAGAGGGTGTTCGTTGTTTGATCGTCCTTTTGGACCTTATGTAGACAATGCTGACTGTTGCGCATTGTGTCTCCGTGACAGAGTGCTAGAGTGGAGGTAGCGCGTCAGTCTTGAATATCTGCGCAGGGGGTTCGACTCCCAAGTGACGCGAATTTATGTGAAGCTTAAAAAGTCCCAATTATCATGCATATGGAATGCTTATTCACTAAAGTTTACGGAATTATATTTTTGTGCTTATTTCGAACTTGAACCCATATTTTAAAGGCCGTGCTGGCACCACATCTATGGGGGTAAAAACATTTCTTACATAGGGTGTATTTAAAGTGAATTCCCTAAATGATAGAATAAGGCAGGATGGACGTTGCTTATGTATTTTTAAATCATCATCATTCTATTTGGATTAATGGCGAACAATTCTGCATTTGGCATAGTTATTTTACAGACAATATGCAGAATATTTTCACTTATACGCATATAGACTGCTTGATCTATCGTAAAGGTGAGAAAAATGACGCAAAAGACGCCCCTTTCACGTGAACGCGCACTGAACCTAAAGCGGAAAACCTGGTTCAACTAATTGAATCTAAAGTGAGCTTCGTGGTACCATTTAACTCTGATTGCGAGTTGCGGCTCTGTCGAGCCAGGTTTTCCCAAGAAAGCCTGGGTATGTTCAGCGAGCTTCGTGGTATAGAGCACTGGTGCTTAAAGAAAAAGAGAGGACAAGGAACATACATAAACAATATATACAATACGATAAAAAAAAGACACTGTATATACATATAACTAAAACTGATACATCTAATATAAATCTAACATCTAATATAAATCTAACATCTAATATAAATCGAACTAAAACTGAGTTAAAGTGCAGTTGAATGACTTGAAGTCCTTAGAAAAATGAATAAATATTTAATATAATAATTAGAGCTGTCAGTTAAACGCATTATTAACGGCGTTAACGCAAACCGATTTTAACGGCGTTAAAAAAATTATCGCGCGATTAACGCAATTATTTTATAAAAAATAAATCATAATAATAATAATTTCTTTGGCTTAAAACAAAGAAGCAGTAGCCTGACTGCTATGTTCTAATTACATTTGTTCAAAGCAGTCGTTTAATTGCACTATAGGCTCTTTTTTTGTCTCGTCCTGTTTTGATCAGTATATGCCAATGTTGTTATCAATAAATAAAAAAAAAACTTTTGCCCGGCACGGGCGAGCGCGTTCACGTGGATTTCAGGTGGATTTGCAGCACGCCACTTTTGCTCGAGTTGAAATATTTAAACTTTGCCGCGACATTCGCGTGATGACAGCCAATCAGCGTTCAACAGCGTGGCTACTGAGTGACGTGCGTAACGTAATGTAAAATGTTGGTGTATTTTAGTGTCTCTCTTTTGTTCACATTTCTAGTCTAGGAACAGGCAAGGGCCTCTCATACTGATACAAGGTGTTATCCCCAACATTCTGCCATTGTTATGTTTCAACAAGGTTGAACCGACCTGGTCCTCTGGGACATAGCTAGGGCCAGATACCTTATCAAGGCTGAGAGTGCGTCTGTTCACGTGTTATTCATGTATCCCCTTTTTGTATAATACTCGCCCCAACCCTTTGGTTCGACGAGTAGAGGGTTCGACAGCCAAGGAATAAGTCATCGACCACCGGGTCCACTATAGATTATTCAACCTAAGTCTGTATCTCGCTGTATTCCTGGAAAATAAACCATCTATTCAACCCTCTAATCCAACCTGTCAAGCTGCTTTGATTTCGACTTCAAGAATTACTACTACGACTGAAAATACACAACAGCCAATCAGTTTTCAACCGGCCAACCGTTCCCTGCAGTGCAGTCCGGGGTGAACCGCAGAATGGAGGAGAAAGTGATTGTTGCCGTTTGCGACTCCCCGAGCTCTATATAGAATAGTATATAATATAATATAATATAATTGTATTGTATACATAATTTCACGGCCAAAAGCTCTGTGCGCCGTACGGCGCTACGGATGGCCGTAGCGCGGGGGGCGCTATGGGAGGGTTTAGCGGGGTTTGTTTACCTACGTTGCTATGGTTACCAGTCTTGTGTGTTCCACGGTTTATTAGGTATCTAAATCACTGTCTAATCAATACTTCATTCACTGCCTCTTCCGTGGTCATTACAATATTATGAATAGACTGCGTGGAGAAAGTTAATGCTGTTACTGTAGTCGATAAAGTCTACAAATTCAACCCGACTGGTTGAAGGATTTCGGGTGGCTAGTTTATGATGCTAATAACATGAAAATGTTCTGTACATTTTGTAAGGAAGCCCCATTGGCAATGGCAAGCTCCTCTCTGTTTATAACGGGGAACCCTAATCTGAAACGCGATGCTGTGGTGAAACACATCGAGTCCTATAGGCATTCTCGCTGTCCCGATTTCTATATAAATCGCACCCAGCCCAATAACCCTGGTACGGTGGAAGCCGAAATTGGTGCTGTTTTGTGTAGCGTAAATGTAATCTTCTCTATTTATTTGTCTTAATTTTGCTTTAGTAAGTTGTTGCTGTAGGTGTGTGCAATTTCTGCATGCTAATAAATGTTCTAAACAAAAACCTATTGTGCCCCCATTTCTTTCCCCTGTGCTCCTAAATTTTTTAACTTAGGGGCCCGAGTGCTCCTGAAAAAAAAATTTGTGTAGAGCCCTGCTTCCACTCAATTGTAGACATATTTTACAAAGCACCCAAGTATCATTGTCAGGTGTGCAAACATGTTTTTCCCAAGAAAGTGTTCCACCCGACGCGTTACGGCAACGTTACGGCTGCGGCACGTCTCAGCAGCGTCCCAGGAGCGGCTTGCCGTGCCGCAGCGCTATCATTCCGTAGCATTTCTATTTTTGCCGCAAGCCGTTGCTGAACCGTGTCAATTTCAACAGAGCAGATTGAGCAGGGCAGGAAGTGACTTGCATTTGATTATATATATATATATATATATATATATATATATATATATATATATATATATATATATATATATAATATTGGGCTTGTGTAAAATTGGTCTTCCGTCCCGGTAGGGGGTAGTATGGTAAGGGAAGCTTAGGATCAGGGAGTAGCCCAGGGGGTGTGGATAAAAACAGCTGTTTTGTAAATATCTATAGGTTGTGCACAAGGGGTGGGTATATATTTATTTGGTGATTGTTGTTTAGTGTCATGTTTATTTAGTATTCACACAATGTACTTTCTGTTCAGTTATGTAGGATTGGTATCTTTAGGTAAAGAATATTCCCCCAACTAATGGTCTGGCCCATACGGCCTTGATTGGTCCAATTGTCATTTCCCTATTTAAGGGCTGCCTCATTTGGTGTTTGGGGGCTGAAGGTGGTGCTGGCTTGATGGGAGGCCAGTACGAGAGACGTATGTTTTGGTTAGGCTATGCAATGTTATGTTATCTTATTTTATGTTTGCTGACTGATGCAGTCATTTCCTTTTCTTTTGGAACATTGCTGTATTTTTTGTGAATGTTTTGGAGAGAATAAAACTTCACTTTTCTTGGTCCTGAGACCATTGCCCTCATTTTTGCCCACACTCTGTGAGAGAGAGAGAGAGAGAGAGAGAGAGAGAGAGAGAGAGAGAGAGAGAGAGAGAGAGAGAGAGAGAGAGAGAGAGAGAGAGAGAGAGAGAGAGAGAGAGAGAGAGAGAGAGAGAGAGAGAGAGAGAGAGAGAGAGAGAGAGAGAGAGAGAGAGAGAGAGAGAGAGAGAGAGAGAGAGAGAGAGAGAGAGAGAGAGAGAGAGAGAGAGAGAGAGAGAGAGAGAGAGAGAGAGAGAGAGAGAGAGAGAGAGAGAGAGAGAGAGAGAGAGAGATAGATCCTGGCCTATAGATCAACATTATACAATATATGTATCATATCACAGATAGAAATCCATTGTGCTAGGTAGGGGACTCAGCAGTGTCACAAGTGCCTCAACAGTGTGGCCATTTTTCCACTTGGAGAAGTTCAGCTTTTTTGTCCTTGTGTGTTCTTCGAAGAGAGTTGGATTTCGTAATGAGCTCAGCCATCTTTGTTCCTGCCTTTCCTTGATCTCTGCACACTTGTCAGCGTCAATTACAAGTGAATCGCACACATTATTGAGTACCCGCCGCTGGTTCCGGAGGTCCTCCAGCTCTTTCTCTTCTGCTTTCCTCTTCAGCTCTTGTGTAGCGCTCTCCTTATTTTTCCCGTTCATTATCAAGTTAAAGCTTGTATTGTGATCTCGCTGAAGCAGCAGAGGCCAGGAGCTCCTTGGTCAGAGGAACTTTATGAATGCCACCACAGCCAATTACCTTATCGCAGATTAATCGGAGGGCTTCGAGAGATTCATCATGGAGGTTGCACGTTTCTACCTCTTTATTTACAGAGAAGCCTCTCTCCACTGTTGCTTGTCCATGGGACAGGAAGAGAGCACTTTGGCAGAACTTAAGCAGGTCAGGGTGGGACGTGCATAGTTTGGAGTGGAGAAAGACATCCAAACGCTGCCTCAGGGGTTGGAAGGAAACAAATTCTTCTTCTCTGCCAACAACCGAGAGAAAGGATGTGAATTGCTGAACGATGACATCACCTACAATATTGACAGGAAAATTAAGATATATTAATTTCATTAATACGTGAAATTATGTATACAATACAATACAATACTTTAGCGCCCACTGTTTTGGAGAATTTAAGCAACATACAGACAGTGACAACGTCTCTCCAAACTATTTGTGAAACATGTGGACAGTGTAGTGACGCTGCTAGCAGGGAGCAGCAGAGAGCTGCAACGACGGCGGTCCACTGTAGTTTTGCAACGCTACGTTTCTTCAAAAGATCACGCAAACGCTCCACCCAAGCAGTGTAATGCATTGCGTTCAAATATGGAACTCTAACGTATTTTAAGAACATAAGCTGCCTCCACATAGCCTCTAGGAAGCAGATTCAAACACACAAGCTGTATTACCCTCACATAACCAATAGCAAGGGCGTCGGTGTGTTTTTAGAAGTGGTGGGGACAATAACCATAAGCTTGAGTGTGGTTTGAAAAGTGCTGGGTACCCTTATGTAAGCTATTCATCCATTCAACGCTGCATTACAATATGCTCTACAGTGTATTGTCAGGTGTTAAATCCTATTCGAACAATAAAAGTTGAAAACCACAGTTTGTGTTTTGGCTTGTTTTGCAAAACGATGTTGGAAACACCAGGGTATTGGCTCGGGATATGAAATACTAATACACACAGAACAAAGAACATTGTTGGCAATTTAACACTTATCTTGACATCAACAAAGTTTACCAGACAAACAATGACAGACTGTAAAGGGGGTACGAAATGAAAAGAGGTACTGAGCATCAGCCTTTTGAAGACGAGCAAGGGCTGCTGGTAGCATATGTTATGCTGCATTAAAAAAAGAAGAAAAAAAGAAGCACCCAGAGGAGAATTGCATCTGCCAAATCCTGACCACCAGTAAACACTTGCGAAGGACCAATGTAGACTTCACTCGTTACAACATCATAAGCAAATTGCCCGCAAATAAAATCCCCTACAGTTTAGGATAATCACACAGGTTATGCGAGAACATATTTATGTCAGGATAGGCCTACCAGGCTCCAAGTCGTCACATATCTCGATCAGACAAAACAACTATAACCGCATTGGCATAGCAATCGCACCGTGTGTAGCTGCTACTAGCTGCAATCTATATATACAATGCATACTAGCTGGAGCACCAACCAGAATCAGATCACAATCGCTTAGGACCGTGGGTAACCTTTGGCCAGGTCATCACGAGCAAACAGAACTTAAGGTTAAGAAATTAACCAAGGTTTTCTGATATATGAGTGAGGTATCTCACTATGGGACACGCCCCTCGCGCTGACCCCAGAACCAATTTTACACTACCCCAGTCGTGACTGGCCAACAGACGTGACGTCTGCCTGCAGAGGAGGGGCTCCCTCCTACTACATAAGTCCCGTCGTCACGTCATCTCTTCAGTCTATAGGCAAAACACCTCTTCCTCGCTCCGGGCAAGGAGGGTGGTCTGGTGAGATACCTCACTCATATATCAGAAAACCTTGGTTAATTTCTTAACCTTAAGTTTTCTTTCAATATTCGCTCTGTATCTCACTATGGGATATAGTAACTCCCGTATTGCCAAAGAAGGACCAGTGCAAACCCATCAAACAGGCATGTTTACCGATCCAAGCTCAAGACTGTGTGAGACAGAATGCCCAGGATGCGGACATGCCGCGAGTCGAATGTGCGCGCAGGCCGATAGGGGGTTCCAAACCCACGCTACTATAAGCCATGGCTATAGCCCCCACAATTCAGTGTGATAAACACTGCTTCGAGAGAGGCTTCCCCAGGTGTGACGTAGCACATGATACAAACTGCTGCTCCGATTTTCTGAATCCAGCCGTCCTATCAACATAGACGCGTAAAGCCCGCACCGGGCAGAGCGCATTCAGCCGCTCCTGCTCCTGGGAGGAGAAAGGAGGAGACTGGAAAGCCAACAGCTCAATAGGGCGGTATGACAACGTAGAGTCGAATACCTTGGGAAAAAACGCAGGATTCGGCTTTAATAGAACCTTTGAGTTCCCCCGCAAAAACTGCATACACGTCGGGCTAACCGACAGCGCATGAATGTCACTAGTGCGTTTAGCCGAGGCCAACAGAGCAACAAAGCCGTCTTAAACGAGAGCGTCTTAAGCTCTACCTGTTGTAAGGGCTCAAACGGTGGGCGTGACAGTGCATCAAGCACCGTAGATAAATCCCACGGAGCAGCCAAGCTCCGCGACACCGGCCGAAGACGGCGTGCACCTTTCATAAACCGGCAAACGATAGGGTGCTGACCTGCCGATTTGTCCCTGGAGAAAGCCCGGCCTTTATCCAACAAGTCCTGTAGAAATGTCAGAATAACAGGCACAGGACTCTGTAAAGCTATTTCCCCAGCTTTTGCGCACCAATCCTCGAACGCACGCCATTTCCCGTCATATGCGTAACGCGTAGAGGAAGCCCTGCCGCCCTGGATAGTCGTAATGACATTCCATGGGAGTCCAGCCGTCGTTAGGTTCATCCTTTCACGGGCCAGGCCATGGCACTGAGTGTTCTCCTCTGATGCAAAGAGATTGACCTCTACTCGACCTTATCTCTCCCGTATTTGGTTCACGACCGCAACGTGGAGTTTCCAGTCCTTGTAGCGAGGGTCGCCCCTGTCCTCATTGTCCTTTAAATAGCTGAAGAAAAGCTGTTTATTGGGAGCAGAATGTCCGCCGGCGGCCGCTTATATCTGTGGACTGCGGACGGCGTTGAGGCCCACACTGTTGGTGGGCGGGGATTCAATTTTTTTAAGTGCTACGGCTCACGCCGAGGGATAACCCAATAGCGATAGCCTTAAAAGGCTGAGCCTATACTCATAGAATCTATAGTTACAATACGTAACTATCGATTTGTGATCTATTGGCTTCAGTGGCGCGTGGCAGGTCTTGGTTGGTGCTGCAGGAAAGGCGGGTGGTTTCCACCGATGGTAGGTGGGGCGTGCCCGACCTTATTCTAGCAAAGGGTCTAGGCTCATGGTGGTGGACATGACGGTGAGGTACAACGGTAGCGTTCTGTGGCTGGAGAAGGCCAGAAAGAAAAAGGAAGATAAGTACGCGCCTCTGCTGGGCATCCTTTCTATGGAGTTTCCAGCGGTCTCGGAGACCTCTTCTCATGGCTTTGTCATGGGCGTGAGGGGTAAATGGCTGGGGTCTAATTCGATGATCCTGAGGAAGTTGGGGATGAGCAAGCTAGGCGCGATCAACTTTGCAAGGATTTGCTCGAGGACTACGGTCCTTAAGTCGGTGGATGTCTTTCAGGCGTTCAACAAGGCGGTTCACGGTAAGGTTATACCAATAGATATGTAGGACATGGATGGATCGTCGGCTAGGGGATGGTGAACGGGACGGTCAATGGTGCAAGGAAGTAAAATGCAAGGAGCGATCGAGTGCGGACAAGGTTACAGGATGAGTGAGTGACCTCCAATGGGGAATGACTGGTGGACAAGGAAGAAAGGTTGTGGACAAGGTTAAGAAAGGCGATGGAACGCAGAAGCTCCGGTGTGGAATGGCATTTAAACGGTCAAACAAGGGTTACCAAACGGTTGACCTCCGATGTGGGGTGTCTCGCGACAAGGAACGTGATGGACTCCGATGTGGACTGGCGTACAAACAAGGAGGAAGGATGGTGGAAAGGTTGCGAGATGCGGATGGGGACTTGCGGACAAGGCGATGGACGGAGGAAAGTCCAGTGCGATAGATTGAGAGTACAAAATCCTCTGACATGCACAATCTCCATGGTGGAGTGGACTGTAAACGGAGAGGAGTGAAGACAGACATGGGTACTAGTGTTATCGGAAAGAACGTTTTCCATTAGGAAACGACTTGCAGAGGAAAAGGAGCAGGCGGTCAGGGATACGAGAGTTACCGACACAAAGAGTCTCAAAATACGAAGAGGCCCGTGTTAAGGAACTCATCTCACAAACAATGGTACAAGGGTTACAAGAAGCACGGTCTCCAATGTGGAGTGGCTTGTGAATGATAATATGATCAGGGCGGACAAGGATAGGAGGACTCCCGTAACGCATTACCTCCATCGTGGAGTGACCAGCAGACACGGTGAGGAAAGAGCAGGCAAAGGTACGCGGGTTACCAGCACGCATGATCGCCCTACTGGGGTGACTTGTGGACAAGGAGTACCGTAATGGAAAGGGCGATCAAGGTTACAGTGACTACCGACTAGGAGGCCCTGAGTGTAAAAGGCGCGTTGGGGGTTGACCGTCATTAGCTCACCGGCGGGCCATAATAACACACAGGTCTCTCTTCCCTCTCGGATGGAAGGATCGATCAAATTGCTGATGAACGGCGTACGATGGGCTGGGTATGAGAGGCCTCCGGGTAACACAGGCGTCTGAGGCCGAAACGGGTCCCCTAATCGGACTAAGTGGTGCGGTTAGTGGGCCCCATGTGGTTGTTGCGGCGAGTCGGTGTGCGCCTGGATGAATCGAAAATCTGAGCGTTATTTTTCAGAGTCTTTTTTTCCTAGACTCCCATGGGTCGGTTTTAGACTCCCAGTCTCCCGGTTTAGACTACCAGTGGTCAAGTAAACAAGAAATATAGCAGCGTCCCAGGAGCGGCGTGCCGTGCCGCTATCTTTCCGTCCACTTCTATTTTTGCCGCGAGCCGCTGCTAAACCGCGTCAATTTCGACAGAGCAGGTCGAGCCGGGCAGGAAGTGAAAAGTAAAAGCCATAGAGCATCCGGTCAATTTTCTAAATAAAACCCAATACTCAGCTCATTTAACTTCACATCAACATTATTACGTCATGACCGGTGGCACCAGGTCAGCAGTCAATCAATCAAAGGGTCGAAAACATGGACGACGAGAGACTGATTGTCGAAGTAGAGAAACATAAAATCATTTACGAAACCAATCATCCATTTTATAAGGACAATGGCAGAAAGGACATAGCCTGGCATTTAATTGCAGCCGTTTTGGGAGTGGATGGTGAGTTTAAGATTAGAAAAATGTGATTTTAAATGAACTGTACATAATCTACCTTTGAGTATCTGTAAAATATGTCCTGATCAGTGCAAAGTTACAGAACATTTTATTTTTTTTGTAATTTATTTTTTATTGATTTTTGGTGTCAAAACATTTCAACATCATTCATCACAGGTTCTGTGTGTGCTCTCCATGACATGAATAGTACGCTTCAAAAATGATCTCAAAAGTACACCATACCGACACAATACATAAAACAAATACAAGTAAAAAGAACAGTAGAACAGTTAGGGAGTAGTCTGTTTGTTTGTAAATTGACTAATGTTCTGTGAAAACAAAATCAGGCCTTTGGGGCGTTACAAAGTGAATCCACTTTTTAAAGTGTGAGGTAAATTGCTCTGATTTATGATTGACAAATGCTGTGATCTTTTCCATCTTGTAAATGTCCATTGTGATGTCCATCCATCCATTTAGAGTTGGTTTGCGTGCTGGTTACCGCAGTTCCTTCAACATATAGGAGGTGTTCCATCATAGTGGGATTTCTGAGAGGGTGTTATAAAGTATCTAATCAAGTTCTTCCAGCCATATTCCCTCCATTCCTGTGAACTAGTACATTTCCAATGAAACCTCCACATTATTGTCCATTCCTCTTCAGATACATTCACCCCACCTTTTTGTTCCCATTTTAGCCTAATGTATAAAGTTAAATGTGTTTTAAGATTTGACAGCATTTTGTACGCACATGAAATTATTCCCCCCTTTACATCAGAGTTATATGCTTTCCTAAACATTTCTATAAAGTTAACATTTATCTCCAACACATTTTTCATCCTCATATTAATATAATGTCGCATTTGCAGATACCGATAGAAATCCTGCTTTTCCAAATGGTATTTCTCTTTGAGTGAATCAAAACTGAGCATTGTTCCTCCTTTCATTACCTTACATACAGCTGTTAATAAGTGTCCAGTCCTTAAATCTACTGTCTAATTGGTTAGGAATGAAGTCTGAGTCATATGCACACCATTTAAGAAACATAATATCTCCTTCTAATTTATATTCTTTTATGATAATTTTCCACATTTTTAGAGTACATTTCACCCATGGATTCTCAATACTGTTAATGTAATTTTGTAGATTATTGTCTGCTATAATTGCTTGTATTGGGGTGGAACACATTTTCTCTTCAATAGATTTCCATTGAGCATTATATTTTGGTTTGCACCAATATTTAATAGTTCTTATCTGTGTTGCCAGGCAATTGTCTCTGAGAGGGGGCAGACCCCATCCCCCTTTGTCTTTTGTCAGTTGTAGAGTTTTGAGACGGACCCTTGGTCTTATATATCTTGACAGCATTTTTTCCCACTCGTTGAATTGGCTTTGATTGATCTCAATTGGTAGGGTCTGAAAAAGGTACAATAATCGAGGTAATATACTCATTTTAATAGATTCAATTCTTGAAGATAGGCCAAAGAAAGGGATTAGGTTCCATCTTGCTATATCTTCCTTAATTTTTTTCTGTACTGGTAGGTAATTCATTTCTAATAATTTTGTAAGATCTATGGGTATGTTAATCCCCAAATATCTGATGGATTTTGTTTGCCATATCAATGGGTATTTCTTCTTAATATCTTCAGGTTGGCTGTAATTATATGAAAGTAATTGGGTCTTACTTATGTTAACCTTGTATCCCGACAATTTATCCATATTGTTCGAATGATTCCATTAATTTAGGTAAAGTGTTTGTCGGCTGCCCCAAAAAACACAAAATATCATCCGCATAACAGCCAATTAATACTCTGTCTCTTTAATAGATATTCCCCTTATATCTTTGTTTTGTCTAATATGTTGAGCCAGTGGTTCTAAATAGAGAGCGAAAAGTAAAGGTGACCATGCACAGCCCTGTCTGGTGCCTCTCTCGGCTCTAAACCGAGTTCCTCACGGATGGCTGAGCTTCTCACCCTATCCCTAAGGGAGAAGCCAGCCACCATTCTGAGAAAACTCATCTCGGCCGCTTGTACCCGCGATCTCGTCCTTTCGGTCATCACCCAGGCCTCATGACCATAGGTGAGGATAGGAACGAAGATCGAACGGTAGATCGAGAGCTTTGCCTTGCGGCTCAGCTCTCTTTTCGTTACAACGGTGCGGTAAAGCGAACGCAATACCGCCCCCGCTGCTCCGATTCTCCGGCCAATCTCACGCTCCATAGTACTCTCACTCGCGAACAAGACCCCGAGGTACTTGAACTCCTTCACTTGGGCTAAGAACTCATTTCCTACCCGGAGTAAGCAATCCACCGGTTTCCTGCTAAGAGTCATGGCCTCAGATTTAGCGGTGCTGATCCTCATCCCAGCCGCTTCGCACTCGGCCGCCAGCCGATCCAGTGAGTGCTGAAGGTCACAGGCCGATGATCCAATGAGGACCACATCATCTGCAAAAAGCAGTGACGAGATCCTCAGACCACCGAACTGCAACCCCTCCCCACCATGACAACGCCTCGATATCCTGTCCATGTATATCACAAACAGGATTGGTGACAAGGCGCAGCCCTGGCGGAGACCAGCACCCACTGAGAACGAAACTGACTGGCTGCCGAGGACGCAAACACAGCTCTCGCTTTGGGAGTACAGAGATTGGATGGCCCTGAGGATAGACCCCCTTACCCCATACTCCCGCAGCACCTCCCACAGTTTCTCCCGGGGGACCCGGTCATACGCCTTCTCCAGATCCACAAAACACATGTAGTCCGGATGTGCATACTCCCAGGCCCCCTCCAGGATCCTTGCGAGAGTGAAGAGCTGGTCCGTAGTTCCACGTCCGGGGCGAAAACCGCATTGTTCCTCTTCAATCTGAGGTTCGACGATCGGCCGAACCCTCCTTTCCAGCACCTTGGAGTAGACTTTACCAGGGAGGCTGAGAAGTGTGATACCCCGGTAATTGGCACACACTCTCTGGTCCCCCATTCCATTGATCCAACTCACAAACAGATGGTGGTCGGTTGACAGTTCCGCCCCTCTCTTAACCCGAGTGTCCAAAACATGCAGCCTCAGATCAGATGACACGATCACGAAATCGATCATCGATCTTCGGCCTAGGGTACTCTGGTACCAGGTACACTTATGAGCACCCTTATGTTCGAACATGGTGTTTGTTATGGATAATCCATGACTAGCACAGAAGTCCAATAACAAATGACCGCTCGGGTTTAGATCAGGGAGGCCATTCCTCCCCACCACGCCTCTCCAGGTGTCTCCATCGTTGCCCACGTGGGCGTTGAAGTCACCTAGCAGAACTACGGAGTCCCCTACTGGAGCCCCATACAGGACTCCATTCAGGGTCTCCAAGAAAGCCGAGTACTCTGAGCTGCTGTTTGGTGCATACGCACAAACAGTCAGAGTTTTCCCCCCCACAACCCTTAGGCGCAGGGAGGCGACCCTCTCGTCTACCGGGGTAAACTCCAACACCGCGGCGCTCAGCCGGGGATTTATGAGTATCCCCACACCCGCCCGGCGCCTCACGCCCTCTGCAACTCCGGAGAAGAATAGAGTCCAACCCTTATCCAGGAGTACGGTACCAGAGCTGAGACTGTGCGTGGAGGTAAGCCCCACCAGATCTAACTGATAGCGCTCCGGTTCCTTTCCCCACAGCGAGGTGACATTCCACGTCCCCAGAGCCAGCTTCTGCCGCCCGGTTCTGGTCCGTCGAGACCCCTGACCTTGTGGCTGCGCACCCGACCCCAACGGGTCTTCCCACAGGTGGTGGGCCCATGGGATGAAGAGAGGGGGGGTGCCACGTAGTTTGTTCGGGCTGTGCCCGACCGGGCTCCGTGGCAAACCCGGCCACCAGGCGCTCGCCATCGAGCCCTCCGTCTGGGCCTGGCTCCAGACGGGGGCCCCGGGTTTCCTCCGGGCCGGGTCACATCTCCTCTTCTTCCGTTATTCATTGAGGATTTTTGAACCTTTGTGGAAAGTATAATAGGTGTTATTTCATCTTTAAATTCCTTATACCACTCTGCTGTATAGCCGTCTGATCCTGGCGATTTATTTGATTTAAGTCTACTAATCGCATTTTTTAATTCCCCTTGTGTTATATCAGCAGTCATTATTCCATTTTGTTCTTCGTTTAATGTGGGCAAATCTAAAGAATTTAGAAAATTTTCAATTTGGGCTATATTTCCTCCTGGGACATTAGAGTATAAGGTTTTGTAAAACACCTCGAAAGTTTCCTGAATTTCACTTAATTTATTTTGTATTATTTTTGTTCTCGGATTTCTAATTCTATGAATTGTATTTTCTGCAATTTTTTTCTTCAATTTCCAGGCCACTATCTTCATAGATTTAGATCCATTTTCATAGTATCTCTGTTTCAAGAACATTTGATTTCTTTTAATTGCTTGTGTAGCTAAATCATTGATTTCGTTCCTAATTCTTTTTATATCCTCCAATATCTTTTGCTCAGAATGTAATTTATGTTTTCTTTCTAGTTCCTTCAATTTGTTTTGCAATTTTTCATTTTTTTCATTCCTCATTTTCTTCTTGTATGATGAAAAGCTATAATTCTCCCTCTTAATACAGCCTTTAAGGCATCCCATAGAATGGGAGGTGTGACCTCATCATTATCATTAGACTCTAAGTAGAGGCTTATTTCTCTCTTAATTTGTTCCTTAAATTTAGAATCATTGAGCAGGTTTGAATTAAATTTCCACATGGTATTCTTTGGTTGCAGGTTTAAGTCAACATATAAGTAGATCTATCGTCCCAATTCCACAGTCATTCATTACGTCCTTATCTTTTCCAAATGTTATAAAATAATCTATTCTTGAATACGAGGAGTGTGGTGCAGAGTAGTGTGTATAATCTCTCCTGTTAGGGAAAAGGTTTCTCCATATGTCGATTAGACCCACCTCCTCAAAAAGTGCATTTACTTTTTTGTGTAGGGACTTTTTTCCAAGGTTTTTTTTACTTGAGCTATCCAAACCAGGTTGTAGATGTATGTTTAAATCTCCCCCGCAGACCAGAAGTCCCACTGTTTCCGTTGCCATAATATTAGTGACTTTTTTAAAGAAGCCAACATCACTTCCAGGGGGCGCATATATATTTAATAAAGTTATTGGCCGACCATCTATGTTTCCTCTTACTAAAATAAATCTGCCCTCTTTATCTCCCATTTCAAATACCTTTTCAAAATTCAGCCTGTTAGAAATAAGGATAGCAAGTCCTCTCCTATGTCATGATTTATATGACGAGAAAAACAAATTGGTGAAGCCCATTCTCTTAAGTTTTCCATGTTCATTGTCGCTTAAATGTGTTTCCTGAAGATATACTATGTGGGCTTGTTCTTTCTTCATTTTAGATGGATTTTACTATGCTTAATTGGATTCAAAAGCCCATTAATATAACATGAGATGAATTTCACTTTGCAACTAGACATTCTTATTTATCTGTCTATGTAACATTAATATCCACAAAACAAAACTTAGCAGATCTACTTCCTGAACAATCAGAACATAGAAACAAATACGAACAAAACAATAAAACAAGTGTGGTTCCAAGGTTGGGGTCTTGAAAGTGACCCTGGTCTTGTAAGTGACCCTGAGCTAAGCTGAAAATAAAGCCTAGCTGTGGGGGAAGGCCTCTTCTACCTGTAGGCTGAGGGCCCCCACTGCAGTATCTGTCCATTGCCCAAAAAGAAAAAAAATGTATCTGTCACTCCCATGTATATATTCTCATTCAAATAGGGAGGAAAGAATAGATGTGAAAGTAATAACATAAAAAAATAAAAATAAAAGCTACATCTTGATCCCTGTATTTTTTGCAAATTGAACCCGGCACTGTTTAAACTCAAGAGACTGTTTAGCTCACCACGTTACTCATAACTTATAGCTCTTCTCCTGTGGGGGATGAGCCTTGTCTCCTGAAGGCACGTAGTTTCTCCCTGATGTTCCGCTCTCGCTCCTCTCCTGTCCCCCTCTGCCTCGATCCCACCGCGTCCCAAGCGGAGAGGGACAGCTGTTCAGCCAGGCTCTCCCTAGGTGTGATGACGGTGACGGGCAGTCCTCTGTCTTTCATGTCCTTGGTGGCCTCCATCGCTGTCTGGTATAGCCTCGTCTCGTCTCCGTAGAACACTCACAGTTTAGCAGGGAACGGGGTCTGGAAGCGGATATTACTCTGCTTTAACACGCGCTTTGCCTCAGAGTAATCTTTACGCTTTTGTAGAATAGCTGGGGGGTAATCTTGATCGAAATAAATCGGTCTCCCGTTCAAAAACACTTTCTTTTTCCCCCCATGCCTTGCGCAAAACCTCCTCTTTAGTTATGTAGCGGAGAAACCTGATTATTATTGACCGCGGCTTGTCATCTCTGTCTCCGGACGGTCTCGGGGCGAGCGCCCGATGCGCTCTTTCAATGCCAAGCTCCGTGGTGGGGGGGACCTCCAAAGTCTCCCGTAGTAACTTCTGCACGAACTCCACCATAGAAGGCCCCTCCGCTCCCTCGGGAACATTATATATCCTTAGATTTTCCCGTCGGGATCTTCCCTCTTGGTCAAGCAGTTTATTTTCAGAGTCATCACTTGTATCATCTTGCTTATCACCTGTTCGACATTCTGAACACGGTCCTCCACATTTTCAATTGGCATCTCTGCCTCCGCTAGCTTAGCATTGACATTGGTGAGCTCAGCTTTGATATCGTTTAGCTGTTGTTTCGTGTCTTTACGAAAGTCCTGTATCTCCTCTAAGACCTTTGTTAAGCTAGCCACGTGTGACTCGGCGTTAGCTTCCTCATCGTGTACCCGTGAAGGAGAGTTGTTCGGGGTTCCTTCTTCGTTATTGGACTCTGTAGCAGTATATTTCTTTTGTCCATTCTTCTTTCCCATCTTCGCCCCGTTATTCACTTTTTTGTTGTCGGAAAATGTGTTATTTGGCAATTTAACGAGGCGAAATTAAAGTTTTGTCTGGGAGAAGGTAGTTTAGACTGCCATTCGGTGTGGTGACGTCACCGGAACTCACAGAACATTTTTAATCACTTTAAATATTCGGTTTTTTAGAAGTACTTGACTGAATAACTTTTAAACTTTTGTACTTTCTGGAAAAAAGATACATAGAAAATATTTCACACAGCTATTGTATTAAAGTTGTATACAAATATGAAATACTATTATAACTACCGATTGAAAATGTAACTACCCAGTGTCAAATACTGTTGATATAGTCAGCTGTGGAGGAAGTGTGTAAACTTTCAGTCTCACCTCTCTGTATTTTGCTGGGAGTTAATTGTATCTATCTATTCACACTTTTACCCTTTTGTTATGGAGATGAAAAGAATGCACACAATAAACAGTAGATTCATTTTCAAATGTTTTATTTACAATGAATGATGCCATTTTTAGAATACAACAAAGATTATCTCATCTGTAATGAGCATGATAAAAAAAAACATCCATTTACAAATATAGACATTTTCCACACTTTTGGCGAAACTTTCAAACCATCCTGTCCTGCCAAGACACACTGCCTTGTGGGGAGTTGAAATAGGTGTCGAAGATTTCTCTCACATTACAGGCCTCTCTCGAGGCTCTGTTTCCTCCCATGTGGCGTACTGATGGCAGGTTTCTCCCCTGTTGCTCTTCCTCCTCCAGCAACCTCACATTCTCTCTCGTGAAAAGCAGGAAGTTGTGGAGAATGCATGCAGCGAAAACAATGGTGTCCACATTTTGTGGGTGCAGGTTGATCCTGCGATGCAAGATTCTCCACCTGGAGGACAGAATGCCAAAAGCATTCTCAACCACCATCCTTGCCCTTGAAAGTCTGTAGTTAAATATCCTCTTTTGGTGAGTGAGGTTCTGTCCGGGGTATGGTCTCATTAGGTACGGCTTCAGTGGGAAGGCTGCATCACCCACATGACATGTGGCACATCGCCCAAGTGAGCAGCGCCAGGCAGAGAGGTACTTGGTGGGACATGAAACGTTTTGGTCTCCATTCCTCTTCCGAGAGCTGACCCAGCATATACGCCGCCATCACTGGTCTTTCCGAAGTCCCCCACTTGAATGACCCTGAACCTGTAGTTCGAGTCCACAAGTGCCAAAAGCACTATTGAGAAAGTTTTCTTGTAATTAAAATACTGTCTCCCACTCAGTACTGGGGCTTGGATGGTCACATGCTTCCCATCTGCTCCCAGACAGTTTGGAAAATTCCACTTCTCCCAGAAGCCTTGAGCCACTTCCTCCCATTTCTCTTGTGTTGGCCTGGGTAGGAACCTCTCCATCATCGTTTTTTCGATGGCAGCACACACCATGTGGACTGAGTTCCTGACTGTAGTGTGCCCCAGGCGGTAGCTATATGCCAGACTCACTAGGGAATCTCCAGAAGCCATGTACCTGTGAGGGAAGAAGCAAATAAATATAAGTTATATGTGAACATTTTTCATTCACCTGTGTCTCTCCTTTGTTTCAGCTGACATGTGTAAAGCAAGATGGAAGGTTTTAAGGGACTCATTCGTGAAAAACAGGAAAAAAGGCATTCCAAGTGGATCGGCAGGTGGCACACAGAAGGACTGGAAATATGCAGAGATCATGTCCTTCGTTTTGCCCCATCTACAACCAACCCACCTCTGCAAGAACTCCTTCTATCACCTCTGCAACATTTCCAAACTCCGCCCCATTCTCTCCCTCTCAGACTCCGAAAAACTTGGTCATGCCTTTATCTCCTCCAGACTGGACTACTGTAACGCCCTACTCATCGGGATCCCAAGCAAGAGCCTGCAGAGGCTTCAATACATACAAAACTCTGCAGTTAGGATCCTGATGTGAGTGCGCAAGCATGAGCACATTACCCCCATCCTCCACTCACTCCACTGGCTTCCGGTTTCCACCCGGATTGAGTACAAGGTTTCCGTCCTCACTCACCAATGTATCCATGGACATGCCCCCCCATACCTCAAAGAACTTCTCAACCTACATAACCCAACACGCTCCCTCCGCTCCACTCACTCTAACCTCCTCCACACACCTAGAACCAAACTTAGGACCATGGGAGATAGGGCCTTCAGTGCTGCCGCCCCACGCCCGTGGAATGCCCTCCCTGACACCTTGAGGGCACCACAATCCACTGATTGCTTTAAAAAAGGTCTTAAACAATTTCTTTTTAAAAAAACCTTTGGCTCCCACTCTTAGATAAACCCCCTTTTTATTTTCATTTTTGCTTTTAACCTGTAACCCTTTGAGATCTTCGGATGAAAAGGGCACTATAAATTAAATTAATTATTATTAATATTAAGAAGGTCTGTATAAATTACTTAAAGATAAACAAAAATACATTTCATGAAATAGTTGAAGCCTCAAACAGTTATATATAACTCAATAACAGTATTTGTGTTGTAAAAAAATGTATCTTTAAAGTGCGCTATTAAAGTGGTGAGAACTTTTTTTTTGTTTTTATATAGTTCAAGAAGCAATGTCTGGTCGGGTACCCCTCTGTCAGACCGGTCTGAGGGTCGGTCCAGCACCCCTGGCATTTCATTGCAACAGCTTTCGACATCTTCGGCTCCATCAACCTCAGCACTGTCTGCCTCTAGGTCCCGTAGCCCCAGGGACAGAAATATTTCAAGACCGGCTGTTGCAGAGCCGGCCCCCAGGGAAACCAGAAGAGGCCAAAGACCGATAGACACAGGCATTGGGGACCGGCTGATGTCTTTGGTGGAGCAGCCGGTGCCAAAACCCCATATACCCGATGACGAGCTGGACGAGGCATATCATTTTGTGATGAGCATTGTGCCAATGTTGCACCGCTTAAACAAGGACAGTCGGCAACAGGCCAAAATGGAGATCTTCACTGTTCTTCACCGCCTCGAAAGTGGCCAACCTCCAACTTTACCTCCCCCCGCTCTGGGACAAACATCCCACCCCCCACAATCTCAACCTCCTCCTCCTCCAACACAGTTGCCTTCTCCTATTCAACCAATTCATCCCCCCACACAAACAGGGTCGTTCACACAAATGAGTCCTGACTGGGAAGACCCGAACGACCCATACTACATGTAGTACAAGCGTTGCTTGTTTGCCATTTTTTTTTACATTTGTTACTATTTTTGAGTTTTTATTCTTGTTTTTGAAAATCTTTTTTCACTTTATATCTTTATTTATAACGTTTATATGTTGAAACAGTATTCAAAAATGTTTCTTCAGCTTGTGGTCTGTGATTTCATTTGTTTGTGGTTTACCTTAGTGCTACAGCCAGTCTCTGCTTAGGTTCTATGGCAGCTTTGTAGTTTGTGCTTTGCCTGGTCACTTCAGAGCCGATGAGGGATAGAAGTTCGTCCATTTGCTCTGCACTCATTCGGAAATACTGATGGTGGCGTTGACTGTCCAGCCTCAGTTCAGCCACCAGATGGTGAAAATCGCCTTGTTGTCTTCTTTTCTGGTTGAGGGGATGAACCCAGAATCGGCTCCTTCGCCCTCTACCCCTCCTCTGCAGTCCTTCAAGTAGGAGAACTAATGCAAGTGTTCTTCTTCTGCAAGGCACTATATGTGAACAATACACATGAAATAATTATCATGAATGAACCTTAATGTTTTATAAACAAAAAAAGCAACAAATCATTGTTCCATGTCTTGTCATTCATAACTGGACTTTAAACAGTATTAACTATGTGTCATAACTACAGTGTCATTACAGCACAACAATGTAGGGCATATTGAAACTACGATTAAAATCGTAAAACCAGGCAAATATAGAAATTGAGTAGCAAACTTACCCATGATAGAAGCAGAAAATTTAGGATAGATGGCCAGTAAGCTGTCCTTTATATATGTTCAGGATTATCCCGTGATCTCGTGATCTTGCATGAATACGGCTGGCTCGCAAGGCAGCGCTACGCTGCCGTTACGCGCCCGGTAGGAATGGACGCAGGGCAGAGGACGCAGCCGTTCCGCGGCGCAGCCGTTCCGTGGCGCGTACGCGTCCGGTGGAAACCCGGTGTCACACCGTCTGCCCGAAACCATCGCTTCCGCCTTTTGGTTGGTTGTGCTATCCGCAAGCGAGTAGCCCGATCTGTCCCAGTTGTCCTACAAGGGTGGGCAGTGGTTCTGGAGAGGTCGACCTGACACGGGGGTCCGACTTGCTAAATCTAACGATATTCTCCATACGGCCACTGTCTGCCCGTACGATTGTTTCTCGAAGCCCGGTACCCCGGGCGTTGCGCGGATACTGTTGTAGAAATTAAGGAGTATATTCTATGGTAAACCATGATTATTATGAGGTCTGTATATCTAATAGTGGAAAGACACATGATACCTACAGAGCCTGGGTTCAGAACAGATGGTGGGACATAGAAATGAGCAGGAAGCTACGGGGTTAAGCTATGTTGACCTCAGCCTTCAGCCTTGGGTCAGACTGGTGTCCAAAATCACTTTGTTGATAAGTTGCTAAGACGAAGATTGATGTGGGCGGAAACCTCCATTGGAACAAAGGAATTCCTGTATGTATGTGTGCATAAAGAGAAGCTGGAATCGATGTTCGACCAGTAACTCTATAGACCTACTCAGGCTGTTGTCGTTGTTGTTTTTCTGCACGATAAAGTCTTTTGTCAATTCTTGCTCCGGACCCCTCGTTTTCATTTTACTCTCTCTCTCTCTCTTGAATTAGTCTAAGTGTTATATATCTCAGTTAATCCACTACAATACCACCACAGCGCGAGTGTCGAGTGCCAAGCCCGAGTGGTGGTAGCGGTGGGCCCGGATCTCCGGACTCGGGCAGCAGCCACAGACGGCGCGGCCCGCCTCGCACGACGCACCGACAGCTGCACAGTTCCCCGTCTAGTAGTGGGGCCGTGGCTGTCGGTCGTTAGGTGCGGTCCGACTCCCCTAAAAAGGTGTCCATGGCCATCCTGGTTGATCCTGCCAGTAGCATATGCTTGTCTCAAAGTTTAAGCCATGCATGTATAAGTCCACACGGCTGGAAAAGAGAAACTGCGAATGGCTCATTAAATCAGTTATGGTTCCTTTGATCACTCACCCGTGATTGTGGCAAGCACCCGGGATTCCTTTTTGGTCTTTGGATCTCGGGGGGAATAAAGTCATTGACACAAAACATGAAGGAATTGACGGAAGCCCCCAGCGGGCGTTAAAGCTATATGATTTCTGCCCAGTGCTCTGAATGTCATAGTGAAGAAATTGGCTGGAGTGCGGGTTAAAGGCAGACGTACCGGTGGATCTATTAAGGCATGTGCCTTTGGGTGACTGTTGGATCGCTTTGGATGGGACTGTCTGCTAAATATCAAAGTATTGATAATCAAGAATGGATGAACCAGATTCATCCTACAAATAGATCCACACGAGTACGAGTCTTTGCTGGCTTTCTGAACCCAAGTCTTCTAATTCAAGAGTAGGAACAGCGTTTAAGTGTACCTAGGGGCAGTGGAACCCAGCGCGCGCTGGGCCAGGGTGAAAGACCGCCATAGGTGAGGTCCTGTCCCAGACCTGATATCACCAAACGTCAGCACAGCTTTGAATTGTCAGCCGAGGATGTCTCTCCATGAGTACGCTAGGCCGGGCATGGGGCGTGGCGAGGTATACTCGCCACGCCCACCACAGCCCGGCATGCGATCCATATGGAGAGCCCCCGGTCTAGCAAGGACAGAAGGCTGATAAGACAAAGAACAATGAAGGAACGTTGGGCTAGGAAGTGGGTGTTGGCAGGTCCCCAGACCGGGCAGGACCGTCCACGACCCGGAGCCCACTAACCCTGCGGAAGAGGAGCATGAAGCGGCGTCACCTGGATCTCTCGCCTGCCCTGGGGAAGACTGGTGCCGACGTGCTCACGCGCAGTTGCCTCTCTGCCGAGATGCAAAGGCCTGGTCGTTCGCCAGCCCGCCGTGCGGTAGCTGTGTCAAGCGCCAGTCCTAACGCGTGTCAGAATAGGATAGCTGGGCCACGACGGGATGTGAAGCGTCGAGCCGGGTCCCTCGATAGAGGTCCCAGTCACCCACCGCCAATCGCCGTATCACAGGCCCCCAAACTGGATGCGAGATGGTCAGTCTCTGGAGCGTCCCTGTCCGGTGATCGCGAAGGGCTGAACCCTCGGTTCAGGCACCTGCCCCAAGTCGTAACAGGTGCGTAGGTTGGAACGGGGAGCGGTTCCACGGGTCCGAGGTGTGACGGATCTGAATTCAGCCTTCGAAGGAGGCTCTCGGCGCCAAGATGGCAAGGAAGAGCCTCACCCTATTCTCATTCCGTCAAGGTGTGACGGGGGGGCGACTTTCCTCCAGAACCTCGGTGGAGGTTACCTTCCCCTACTTGGAGCAAAAATGCGAACTCTGTGAAACTCACTTGGGTACCGCCACTATGTGTTGTTCACATCTAGCAAAGGCGCATGGGCTGGTACGCTCGACTCTCTTGTGCTCATTCTGCGGGATATCTAAGAAACGGAGACATGAGATCGAGTGCCATGCAGCCGTCTGTCGGAACGCAGCACGGCCGGCGGTACAGTGCACCCTGTGTGACAGAAGTTTCAAGTCCAGGAGTGGGGTTTCCATCCATGCGAGGACGGCACATACGGTATCGTATGTGGCTCAGCAAAGGACCAAGGCTGGAGGGGAAAGGGCCCCAGGAAGGAGGTACGGTGTGTGGTCTGTTGAGGAGACTTGTCTTCTCCAGACACACATCAGGGACTGGGGTGAGAAGAAGGGAGTCCTCGATGCGGCATGCACGGTCATCACAGATCGTTCAAAAGATCAGATCCGGTATAAATTGCGTCAGCTAAAGAAGCGGGCGCAGCCCCCAGTCGTACTCGATATGGCCACAGAAATTAATAATTTGATACGGGACTTGACGGAAGGATACCGTCAAGTCCCTTATCCTAAGGGCGCTGGCCAGGTTCGAGAGCCAAGACGGGAACGGATGGGCCCACGTCCCTACCGAGAGCGAAACCCTCGCCGCTCTAGAAGTCCTCTCGAGAACGACTAGAGGCGGACGTGGTTCGACCCGGCAAATGGGGAGGAAAATGCCTACAAGAAGGTGGCGTCCTACGGGGCGAGAGGCCTCGTTCACAGACATTCAACTATCTTCGACTGCAGGAACTCTTTAGGCGCAACACAGCGAAGGTAGCCCGCCTGGTACTGGACGGAGGCCTCAACGGACCGTGTCCGATCAAGGTGGCAGACGTCGCCAGTCACTTCAAGGAGAAGTGGGGGTCTAGGGAAGGATTTCAGGGTTTCGGTTAATTCGGTTCAACCATCGCCACTAACAATCTAGCCCCCGCCCTGCCCATTACGCCAACAGACGTCTTAAAAATGCGAAAACGCATTAAACGCTCATCGGCCACGGGGCCGGATGGGATCAACAAGGCGTGTCTGGTGAGATGGGACCCCACGGGTGCGAGGCTGGCTGGGATCTACAACGGGTTTTTGGTGAGAGGGACCATACCCGCCGTCTTAAAACTGAACCGAACAACCTTGCTGCCTAAATCCCGAGACCCTACCGAGAGAAGGTCTGTATCAAACTGGCGGCCAATTACCATCGGTCCGATGGTCGTTAGGCGGTTTTCCTCCATTTTCCACAAAAGACTGGCCAACGCCTGCCCCACCAGTGTTCGGCACAAGGGTTTTACCAATGCCGCTGGTTGTTCTGAAAACCTGCTCCTGGTTGAGGGAGCGCTCAAGATGAGCATGCGAGTGGGGAAGCCGCTAGCGATGGTCTTCATCGACCTGGCCAAAGCTTTCGATTCTGTCTCGCACAATCACATCAGGGCGGCGCTTGAAGGCAGGGATGTGGATCGGGCGATCGTGGATCTGGTGGCTGAAGGGTACGAAGGGTGCAGCACCAGAGTGCAGACAGGTCGGGGCTCTACGGCCAGAATCGACATGAAGATCGGGGTCAAAGAGGGCGACCCCCTCTCGCCCCTCCTATTCAACCTTGCGATTGACCCGCTCCTGGAGTCGCTGGAAGCATCGGAGAGGGCTTTGGTGAGGCCGGCAACAGCGTGTCGGTCCTGGCGTATGCGGACGATCTGGTACTGCTTAGCAATTCCTGGAATGGAATGTGCAGAAACTTGGGCATACTGGATGCGTTCTGCGCCCTCTCCGGTCTTAAGGTGAATCCAGCAAAGTGCCACGGTTTCCTCATAGCGGGTGGAAAAAGAACAGCCAACAGGATCAACGTCTGCCCCCCTTGGAAACTCGGAGGCGCTGACATACACATGGTGGACCCTGAGGAGTGCGCCCGGTATCTCGGCATCGACTGCAACCCACGGCAAGGCCTTATCAAGGCCGATACAGTCGGTGACCTCTGTTCCCTCGGGACTAAGATCTCGGCAGCAACGCTCAAGCATACCCAGAAGGTCGAGCTCCTGCGCGCATATGTCAATCCAAGAGTGATGTACGGGGCTATCCACAGCCACGCTGGCCAAGCAGCACTGAAGGAGGCGGACCTGGTTATCAGGCGCCCCGTCAAGGACTGGTTGCATCTGAGCTCGGCAACAACAAACAGGCTATTATACAGCAGGAACGGGGACGGGGTTCTGTCGATCCCTCATCTGAGCGCTACCGTGCCCCTATGCATCGCTAGAAGAGTC
Source organism: Gadus chalcogrammus (assembly GCF_026213295.1). NCBI lineage: Eukaryota > Metazoa > Chordata > Actinopteri > Gadiformes > Gadidae > Gadus > Gadus chalcogrammus. The sequence continues at coordinate 22,377,780 of NC_079429.1, read as the reverse complement.
TTTCGGCTCTACCACTCACAAGACAGGTTAATCTCGAGTTCTATTAAAAGGACTATTTAAAGGACAATTGCATACAACATTGCCAAAGAGGAGTTGCCATTCACCAAATTATTCTCATGAAGAAAAATGGATTAAACGTCAACCCGACGTATAGCGATGAGATGACATGTGCACCATTCATTGCGGTAATAGGCGACACCTTAAAGCAAAAGACAGCTGCGGACGTCGGAAACGCCACATACAGTACATGTCCTTCATGATTGACGGCGACACAGACGTCTCTACCAAAGAGTGTTTTATCGTCTACAGCCGCATTTTGCGCAAAGGGAGACCGGTCAACATTTTAATTGTTTAATACTGTAAGCACAAAATTTTTTGTTTTGCTTAATGGTTTAGTTCGAAATGTTCAATTTCAGCTCAGTGAAGCACTTTAAAAACCTTATTTTTCTTTTTATTTATAATTGTGCTTCAAATAAAGACACGCATTTCTCTACACCTTATTGTTGTTTAAAAATCATTCACATTATATTAAAGTTATGAACAGAGATATAAAGGTCACCTCATTGCTTCTGGAGCCCTGTGAAGTATTATATATATAGTATGTAATGCATTCGTTAGCCCACCCACCCAAAATCACCACCAGCAGTCACTGCTTGAACGTATGTCGGTCTCCTGTGCTTATTACTACTTGCAACATAACAAATTGATGTATATCCCCAGATAGTAACAGGCAGATGCAAATGATCAACTTTCCGCCTTTAACTTGCCGTTTGTCGCCGTTCTTATCCTTGTGCTTGGCTGGATACCAGCATGGATAGAGGAATGTGTCCATGAGCATTTTCTTGCTATAACCAAACTGTTTATTAAGTAAAGGTTCCTTTATATTGTCACAAAAGTTTTGTGATATTTTAACAATGTTAAAATGTGTAACATTTTGGTTCACCTATTACGTAATGAAGCAAGCATAATAATTTCCTCCTTACGTTACATAGCAAGCATAATAATTGTCTATTTATAAGCCGTTTTCACACATTATTGCCGCATTTGTCTGTCAGGAGATTCTACCCTGAGGGTGATTCACACATGATAT